>NW_022158366.1:0-500836 GCF_006535985.1 Synchytrium microbalum
CGACTGACCGCATCTCAACAGTCCGGTCGTTTTCAAGATTCGGGTTGCTGATTCTCTTACCTAATCGACTGCCAAATTTGCCAGATTTATATATATTCAGCCATTGAGGTGACGGAATTTAGTTTTTTGTGAGGAGGCGAACTCGCTGGTTGTCAACTAACACCTGTGCATACAGTTACGAGACGTGTATCTAGATCAAACGTGACTTTCTTGCGTCATTCTTGTACTTTCGTGGTTGCAATCTAGATCGTCATAGATTCGTCAATAGTTGACTGTTGAAGGTTTGAACGTAACATATTGAGACTCAACATATTGAGGCTCCAAAGAATCTGCCAAAAACGACAAAGAACACTACCTTCGGTTCTTGGTAAAAAAGGCTTGAGATTCTCAGCCTTGACTTATTAGAAATGGCTGGAGGGAGGGAGAATCGCGGAAAGACTTGCTTGCCTCCTCGTCAGGTCACGTTATATGTGTCTGTGAAAACGTCACTCGGGTTAACTTTGTCGACGGAGACGTTCTCCTTACTAGTTGCTTCTTCTCACAGCTTGTGAGCTATAAAACTTGGTGGTAATACTCATAGTTGAACGAATTCAAAGGCAGACTCTTAAAGCTGGTTCCATTTTACAAGGAAGGTAATACTTGAATATATCTCAGAATCTCTCCATTAGCATTAGCTCTTAATGATTCTACTTTCAAGACTCAATTGCGACATCTCGCGTAACTGTACTATCCGATATTTGCTTTGGTACAAGTAGATCAAAATTGCGAAGTATCCGGCTGTCATGGTGTCTGTTCCAAAAGCTGAAGCAATTAGTACAAGGCACAATGTCCTTTGAAGTATCCTGACGAAGTTGATCCTGGTAGGACGTCAACAGATAAAGTCAATGTACTTTCGCATTCTGAACCATAAAGTAAAACGCCAACGAGTATGAAACATTCGATACCCGAGGCAGGGTGGAGAATGCCCAGCACTTTAATTTTACTCTTTCAGATGGTCACATAGCCTCAAAGAGGTCTCCCCACATGCAACATCTGTAACCCTGGTCGGGCAAACGAATGATTCTAAACAAGCAAAGTAACATAAGCGGTCGCTGATGTTTGAAGCTCCAAATCTGTTCTTAAAGCAATGTTCCAGAACAGAAAATCATCAAAATCGTCTGAGACCGTTTTCGTTCATGTGCGTTGAATTCAGAGTTTTTTACCGTTTACTGATGAAGTAGTGAGATGCTGTTGGGGAAGAAAAGTTAGAGATGGAGTCGCAGAGGTGAGACCAAACTTTGAAACCCGGAGGATGGAACATGGCAGTGTCAACGCTTGATATGAAAATAATAACCTCGTCAAAGACTTGATGAATGTAAAGTAGGGTGCATAGTTATATTGTATGCAATCTATGATAGAAGTTACAAATGCGTATTGTGGGCAGTTGCGGATTGCCCACATACTATAAGTGGCCAAACGATAGTTCAAAGGCGACCGTCCGTTAGTAACAACAAAGACAACAACCAAATACAATGCAAATTTATAGGGCAAATACCACTTATTGTTTGGTGGAAATTCCGTCAGCATCAGTGCCAATAGTTTGACGCGTAAAGACACACAAGCGTGTGACTTGAGTGCCATCAGTCGTAATTGCAGAGAGGCTGATCTGAAACTCCACCTAGAAAGATAGGAATTGGGTCAGTATGCGGTCAATCAAGTGGCGTTTCATGTTGTCAAAGATTTGAAGGTGCCAGTACAAGTGCAACTATACGAAATGAAAAAGGATAAATGGATGCAAAATGCGCTATACAATTGATTCACCCTCTTCCAAATTCGTAAAGACACTCCATTTTGCCACCAATTCATTGAAGTCCAAAACTTGAAAATGCAAATCAACCTACCAAACATCGTGGCAGCCCAAGCAGAGCCAAATAACCTTTGGTGGATTGTGTATACCAGCTATTCCAATAGATTATATGTGTCTTCCCAACTCCCATATAGAGCATTGCCATATGAATGCAAGCTTCCAACGGCGATGGTTTTGCTCCAATGGGAAGACAATAGGCCGGTTTGGAGGAAGATACAGACAAGATAGACGAGCAATATATCATCATGTACAGTTACAGCACCTGAAAGACGAGATGCGTCAATACCAGTAGCGCTCGCCAAGAATGGCTCAGAAGACCAGAACCGTGGTGTACATACCCATCGACTATGATGAGTAGCTTTATAAAGAAGTACTCCGACAGCAACATCTAGTTATAAACGAACAACAGGGTAGACCTCTATTTGCAATGACGGATCGACTAAAAAGAAATTGATGATTGAAAATCGTCCGGCCGCGGCTCGAGGTTTCAAACGATGTCGAAGCATATGGATCTTAACCAAACCTTAGATGATTCAGATGATCTGGTCACCCTGGAACGCTACCTGAGTCTGCTTTAAGCTAAATAGTAGTTTTATGTGATTGAACCATCTTGATAATCAAGATTAACGCCGAGTTATGTTAACATCTCAACTCTAATCACGACAGTAAGAAGCTATGCAAGCTCAGGCCCTACGCGTCAACTAACGAAAGCATCTAAGGGCGTTGGTGAAGGTGGCCTTTGGCCTGATGGACCAACTTGCAAAGAAAGGTTGGAAATTCAGCTCAACTGAACCATGAACTATGATTGATCTAGTCTTGCAAAAATAAAAGAAGTCGAGGATTTCGCTTTTTAAGATTTCAACGCGCGAAAAAGAAGGCTCTGAGTTTGGTGCAAGATTGTTGCCTACTTGCAAGTAGTCACCAAAACGTGGAGGTTTACATGGTTTGCCTGCATTGTTGGGTAGATTTTGGGGTCCAAGATGAAGGCATATTGGGAAAAAGTGTGGCTACGTATTATTGCACGGGAGCATCCTCGAGGGGTGAGTTGTCACGTTTTGGGAAACTCCTAGGAAGATATATGAATCGCTCTCGTATTAAGATCTAAATCCTGTTTCATTTTCATCAACGTTTGGATCCATCCTAGAATCTTCCTGCTATTCCTATTATTGGTGACCTTCTGGCGTGTTTTTTGGCCACCACATTGGTAGGTAACGAACAGAACAAACAGATATCCGACCAGATCAGATCGAGTTCTAATACATTCATTGATCAATATTTAGGCGATTGGTGAACAAGACTTCTCATCAATCATCGACATCATCCCGGTTTTGCTCATCCGCAACCTCACTTCACGCCATAGCATCGCTTACTGCACTTGGAACTTCACAGTTTGCTGAGGAAGTGTACCCTGCTATGCTCACATCATTTGGTGCCAGTGCAGTTCTCGTGTTTGCTGCAAGTGAATCGCCATTGGCACAACCCAGGTACGCTTTTGTTATAAAAACTAACGCGTATTTCTAACTTAAGCCCGCTTATAAAAGATCTCTCATTGGTGGCCACGTACTTGGTACGATATAGAACACCCGATGAATTCAACGTTTGTTAATGAGCAAAATCTAGGGGCTTTCATTGGAGTTACAGTTCAGCTTCTATTCTCTGCTATCAGTACTCCAAAGTTGACATGGCTTGCCGCTGGTCTGGCAGTCGCGTTGACAACACTGGCGATGCAACTCACAAAGACTGTAGGTTAACTTGTTTGTCGTTTTTGATCTTTTGTTGAGACAATAGTAAAAACACGCAGCAACGATGGCAAAGCACGGACATCTCTAAAGTCTCGCTTCTTCAGACACACCCGCCAGGGGGAGCCACTGCATTATCCGCTGTCATTGGCAGTGATGCTCTGATGTATGATAACACTACGTTTCTGATCGTTTTCGCTTTTTCGCTCACTCGTTCATTAGAGCTCTCGGGTACCGCTTCATCATTCCCGCCATAGTGGGATCACTCATGCTGCTAGCTGTTGCTTTGGTTGTCAACAACATGTTTCAGTCAAAAGGCTATCCAACATTTTGGCTGTGGCCACCGAAACATACTGTAGTTCCGGTGCCTCTGCCGTCTTACAAGGCACCAGATAGTACACGTACATCTGAAGACGACATCATTGACGATGTGCGTCCAATAACAAGTGATTCGATGGATGCAGGGATTGGAGAAGAATTGGCTGTTTTGCAGCCACGTGGTCCTGACGAAACGATACCACTTGATGACCTTGATAAACCTAAGCATATAATGACTTCATATTGAGTATCCCATCGGGTTACCATAAAAAATTGATCTAAGCTATCAACCATCCAAAAATCATAAATTGTATCAAATAACATGAGCCGTATAAATGTAATCCGTTGCATATGATTCGTTGTTCAATTTTTACAGTAAAACTAGTAAGAGGTATGATTGTTTCTTTCAAGGCGTCCGGCACCTTCCAAACAAGTAGCCAGCATCAAAAAAACACATTAATATTATCAGAGAGAGCTGTACAAGGTAGCCATACCAATCCATATCACTGCCCATATCCCAAGTGCCGGTATCCTCGGTGTGGCTGCTGCTAATGTATATCCCACCAAGGCGTCATAATCTGCAAATCCTTTTACTGTTGTATTTATAGTTGGATCTGACAAGTAATTCGGTGCTCCCAAACTAGTGTCCCGGAACGGTGGGACTGTCGGTGTTGGATCTGGTTCACACTGTATGACGATATAATCCAGGAAGACGCGGTACTTCCCTGTTGAATTTGCCCAATTTACGGCACCTGTAATTTGTCATTGTTAGTCCGTGATCTGGTTTGGTAACCGTAGATAAACGAAGCACAAACCTCCAGTCCAATTCTTGGACGAAGCCCAATATCCACCATCCCATATCGATAATTGTACTCTCATAGGAGCCGATGGGAAACGGCTGACTTTTGTGACATTATTATATGTATCTGCTGCATTGATTCGATATATCTCGACCGAATCAATCAAGTACGATATATATGCTGCATTCCAAACGATTTCATATATGTGGAAATCCTGAGAAATGTCGTCTTGGATATTTGGAAAGGATACTGGCTGCGGGAAGAATCCTACACCGCCATAATACATTTGATAGAGCGGTGTGGGTCTTGCGCCTCCAGAAACTAGGTGATCATGCCTGTTAGTTTGGGCGCTTCACGGCGGACTCAGGCGTTTGTACGTACTGTCCCACGTGATGGCGTCCAAGTTTGAATTCACGGCTGTTAATGAGGTAACAACTCCAGGACCAGGAGCAGCTCGTAATGACGCTAGGAACCGTCCATATTTGAGATATGATGTCGACGATATTGTGGCGTTCTGTGGGACATTGTGCGAGAATTAGAGCTGTGTCCCGATGTGCTGAAATTGCGAAAAGTTGAGACTCACAACTCCAGGCTGACCCGCGTCGCCCTGTGTCAAGGATAGGTATATACCATTCGGACTCAGTCTACCGAGATTAGCTAGTGACGGATCGCTCAGCTTGGCATCGAGCGTAAAGTCTGCCGTAAGGGGATTGCCGTTGTATGCTTCAGCTCTAGCGAGCCATGTACCGTTCTTTGTCAATGTCTTAAAGTTGTATTGCCTAGATAGTTGACCTTTGTTAGATTTCAAGATCGTCACCTTGTCGACACTGCTTTGCCACACTTTTGGCAGACTTACCCAGATATACACAGGCCACCGGTTACATCTCTTGTTGAGTAGCACGAGGCATTATATGATGCAGATGGCAGACAGTTACCACCGCAGTGTAGTGCTGACACTCCACATTGGCCAAAATCAGAGCAACAAGGTGCCGCAGCACCACATGGAGAGGCTGCATTGCAAGCTTGTGCATTCACTAGCGATGGTGCGATAAGTAGCAGTAGAAGTAGTGCTGTAGATAGGGTGACTAGTGTTGTCGACGGTCTCCTTGGTAGTAACATTATGTTTTCGCCAACCAACGCTGCAGAGTGGCGAGAAGCGACCTATTGCCCACTTTACGGCAAAGGTTCAATTTGAGATTGCAGATGAGGCAATCGTTGAACACCAGAGCTCGATTAGCTGCTTGCTGTTTGTTGTTGAAGTCGATGGGCTGAAAGGAGACCGTTTTTCTCTCTTTCTTTTGGCTGTGATTCGAAGACCAGTCGCTCATACTACTTTTCACCACGACACTCGCTTTTCGGGTCTGTAAAGCAGGTGTCCTATATTAAATTTACGTGATCTATTCGTGCACGCGTCGAGACTGTCTCGTTTCCGATTCAGATCATTGCGCGTGGATGTTGCTTTCAACTGCAACATCCACGAGGGTATTTAGTACTCCTCGTATGAGATGAAAACGTGAAATTTAGCAAATGCTCGCGTAAACAGGTCGCTTCTCTTCACGTTGGGGCTGCTTTCCATGTTCGTCTGCAACTTTGTTCAACTTTTTTTTCTCTTTGGAAAAAGTCACTTTTGAGAAACCCGACCAGGTACAATCAAACAGCAAAGATGTTTGATCCCGTAGCGTTCGTACCAACACTAGAAGATGACGATGAACCAGCGACACTCAAGCCAGACGCAATGGCTATCTTGCATACAAAACCCAAAAGAAAGCTTCCCCTGACTACAACAACCAACGTAAAACCCTCCAAGAAGAAGGCTCGAGTAGACGAAGATGCAGATAGTCAAGATTCAAACGATACCGCTATTGATCCTTCCTTCCAATTTGATGCTGATGGAGGAGATGTCACTACATCGCTAGCAAACTGGAACTTCAACTCGGTTCTTGATTGGGCAAAGGGAACCGTAAGCTATTATCGTCTTTTTCATAGTGATCAAATCACTTTTCCGCTGTCTCTTCTGACCTGTATCGCTTGTGTTGTGTAGAGTCGCTCTGGCTTCACATCAGTTGAAGAAAAAATAGCCAGCTTCAAACTACAAGGTCTAGGCCCGAAAATGTCGATGATCCAGGACAGGGAAGACGATGATGAGAAGCAGCAGGTCAAGAAATCTGATGAGCCAGAACTAGGTCAAAACGACGATGAAGGCACTGACAGGGAAGGCATAGAGATTGAAGCTGAGGAAGAGGATGGAGATGTAGATATGGAGGATGCAGAGGATATGGAAGATGTAGAAGAAGGTACGTTTAACACGTTTGAGTTGCAATTTTGGTGTTGTGCTGACTAAATATCCGATTCTTTTTTAGCATCTTCTGTGTCTGGGGACGACGACTCTGAGAATGATGAAGAGGAAATCAGTGAGGAAGAAGACGATGAGGAAGAAGGCGAAGATGAGCCTATGACCAATAAACCTATAGATTTGGAAGCCTTGAAACAGAATCTGGATTTGGATGACTTGGAGGCAGATGATATTGAATTGAGTGATACTGTCTTGCAAAAGGTAGTTACAAACTTGTTGATGCCTGTACTCGCAGTCTGTCGGAAAACAGGATCTCAACTTCCTACGCAAATCTCATAGAAAAAAGCCGAATTCTTTGCACCCGCTCCAGACGCACCAGCTATTGGCTCATTCGCAGACATGAAGCTATCACGACCTGTATTAAAAGCAATCACTGCAGCAGGGTACACGACTCCCACGCCTATACAATCGAACGCCATCCCAGTCGGCCTTCGAGGTCGCGATATCTGTGCAGCTGCTGTAACAGGTTCTGGTAAAACAGCTGCGTTCCTAATACCAATAATCGAACGATTATCATATCGTCCTCGTAATCCACCTACCACCCGAGTGTTGATTCTTGTACCCACTCGTGAATTGGGTGTACAATGTCATGGTTCGTTGACGGCCTTGACGCGGTTTACAGACATTACATCTGCGTTATGTGTCGGAGGTTTGGATGTGAGACGACAGGAAGCTGAATTGAGGAAGGCACCTGATGTGGTTGTAGCTACTCCTGGTCGACTTATTGATCATTTGAGGAATGCGCGTGGGTGGGGTGTGGAGCATGTGGAAATCTTGGTTATGGATGAAGCTGATCGGTATGTGTATAATTGTAATTGGTTTTTGCCGCTAGCTCAAACCTTCATCTTACGTATTCAATCATTAGAATGCTTGACGCTGGTTTCCAAGAAGAATTGGCCCAAATCATCTCATCAACACCGCGTAATCGCCAAACAATGTTGTTCAGTGCTACTATGACAGATAATGTTGACCAACTGGTATCGCTAACCCTGAAGGAACCCGTCAGACTCTTTATAAACTCTACAGAATCCATCGCATCTCGTCTAACCCAAGAATTTGTCCGAATCAAAGAAGACCGTGATCGTCTGCCGGTTCTCATGGCATTATGTAAAAGAACTTTCAAAGAACAAGTCCTAATATTCGTGAAAAGTAAAGCCCTAGCACATCGTATCCGTATCTTGTTTGGAGTTGTCGGAATGAGGGCTGGTGAATTACACGGTGACTTGAATCAAGCCCAGCGCCTTGAAGCTCTATCAGCATTCAAGTCTGCTGATACCCCATATCTGATTGCTACGGATTTGGCGTCGCGTGGTTTGGATGTGCCTGGAATCAAGACTGTTATAAACATGTCGTTGCCTGCTACATATGCCCAGTATATACATCGTGTGGGACGTACTGCTCGTGCCAGTGATTCTGGTACAGCAGTGTCATTGGTGCTCGAGTCAGACCGCAGTATGGTGAAACTGGCATTGAAGAATGCTACAAGTAATGTCTCGTATCGTACTGTTAAACGTGTCGTCATTCAGAAATTCAAATCGTTGATTGATGCTGCCAAGGAGTTGATCGAGAAGGTTATTGAGCAAGAAGGATTTGAGAAACAGGTAATCTTTCTGATTTGGATCACAGTCACCATCTTTGAGTTCCAGTGTTTTTTTGCTGTCTCGTGTCCTCTAAAGCATCAAACATATAGATGAATGAAGCCGAGATGGAGGTAATGAAAGCTTCCAATATGATTGATCATCGCGATGAGATTTTGGGTCGACCAGCGCGCTCTTGGTTCCAAAGTGGACTTGACAAGTCCAAAGCACGAGGTAAAGTCCCCATGGTGAGAATGTATTCAAGACGATCACCCTGACCTTTTTCTTTGTCTCAGAATCATCCAAGAATGCTCCTATATCTGCTATACCTGCTTCTCAAAAGGATGACAATAGTATCGTAAGTCCACTACTTTTGAAGTCGTGTCGCAAAAAACCAACTAATCGATTAAACTCACAACTCTTTCGTTATAGTCTACCACACAACCAAAACGAGAAAAGACACGTCGCGAGAGACGCAAAATGGAAGCCCTCAACGACGGAGCCAACCCCAAAGCCCAAAAGTTTGCTGTACGAGCAGCTAAAAAAGCAGCAATGCCTAAAAAGATTGGTGCTATAGCTCCCAAATCAGTAGGAAAATCAGGACCCAAGAAACCACAACAAAATAAGAACAAGAGTAGTTTCGGTGCTCGGGGATTTGCCACCGAGCTGAGTGATACTAGTGGTAGAGGTGCGGGGGCAAAATATAAGAGTAAAAGCAGTTCTAGTTTCAAGAAGGGTGGAAGTAAAGACTTTAAAGGTGGAAAAGCAGATTTCGGTGGCAGTGGTGGTAAGAAGGGGAGCTTCTCAAAGGGCGGTAACAAGGGAGGGAAATTCAAAAGCAAAGGTGGTAGCAAGAAGGGTAGACGATGAGTAATGTATTTATAAAATCTTTTTACTAGACAAACTTATGATATAAGGTGCTGTGTCCAAGAGTTATACAGAGTTATGAAGGTATAGTGTTCCAAGAGATTTAATGTTCTATTCCATTGAGGTCTGAAGGTGAAGTACTTCTGGAGTTTTTGTTGTTATTTTTCACGACATTTGGTAAACCGCCAAGCGTGAGTCCCACCATGGCAAAACCACCACAGGCAATGAAGACAAAGACGTGGCCAACCGACCACAATGCTCCTGTTAAACGACGAAACGAGTCAAGCAAGCATTTTCTCGCATTACATCAAATCGGCGCTTACCTGCTAAAGAAGGACCGAATGTTCTCATGCCAGCAGCAGCTGAAGATGCGAGTCCATGGGCGGATCCCTGCTGAGCTGCCGTTGAACACTCTGTTATAATGATTAGAACGGCCAGGTATGAAAGTGCTTCGCCGATACCCAGGAGACACTGAAAGATAACAACCCCAATCCAAACTGTAGAGGTCGAGAGGAAGTATAACAGTGGAGCCGAGATCAACGGTACCACAAATATTCCCATGCCTAGACGGTAGGAGTTCACGGTTCCGATTCGTCTGTGTACTGCTGAAAACAAAACCACCTATAACAAAGTCAAAGTCTTTAGACCGACTTCACATTTCCCGTTGCTACACAACGACGCGTACCTGAGTAAAAAGTTTAGATCCTGCCAGCAGAGACGTAAACAAGCCAGTGTTTCGTGGAGGAAACCCTAATCCCCCATTTTCACCGGATGAACTCAAAAACAGAGGTGTCGCCACAGAATACGACATCTGACACAATGCTACTAGGCTATATAAAAAAGCTGCTACGAGTAACGGCGTAGCAGGGGCTACAGGCATTAGTTCTGATTCAGAAAGTATCCTACTATTCTGTCTACTAGTCGGTCGGGACACTCGAGGAAACTCTACTACGATAAGCTTATGCGTCGGGCTCTCACTTTTGCTTGTGGTGGTTGGGTATACTGGCGGCAATGACGACGTGGAAGCGGGCAGGTCTTCGATCGGTACAGGACAAGCATCAGATGGCTTCCTCCTTAATCGTTTCGACCTTCTTACAGTCTCAGCTGCAAGACGAGAGTAGGATCCTGACCTCCTCAAGTCCTCATTTCCAGAAGACACGTCCTCTGCACTGGATCTCCTAACTACTACATCGTCATCATCTATAATTTCGACATCTGAATCAGAATCATCGTCTCCTATTGCTACATACGGTGACGGTTCTTGAAAGAATTTTAATGTTACAACCAAAACTATGCCTGCCAGTATGGATGTAAGCAAAGGTGGTGTGGCGTAAGGATGATTTTTGAAGAATTCCCATTGTGCGATTGTGGAATTTGGGTATTGCGTAGCTGGTTGTACCAAAAAGCCTCCAACAGATGGTCCTATTATTCCCACTACACCGTATACGACGGCATACATGGCAAAATAGTGTGATCTAGAAGCATCGTCTCGATGCAGCAGACCTATAGTTCCTTTTGCAATTGTTGAATTCGCTCCAAAAAAGCCAGCGACAAATCGGCAAGCGAATATTGGCCAAAAGGATTTGGCAAAGGCCAAGCTAGAAAGTGAAGCGTGAGATCAAAATGTCGGATGCAAACTAACACCACCACCTTTACCCCAAAGATGAAACAAGGCAGCCTACTAAGCCGCATAGTAGCACTGGGAATCGACCATATTCATCGGCAGTCCGACCCCAGACGTAATTCATAAGCAATAGGGCTGTGAGGTGGAAATCCAGCTGTTAGCGATTGCGGGCAAGTGGCGAGCACTTGGATAAAGATCTTACGTAGATAGAAGCTAGACTGTATGTAACCAGTGGTGAATCCGACCATGGCCTAAATGCAGAGGAGCAAGGTGTGAGATTTGGGTCTAAAGCGTAGACCTTAAACGTGGTCTCATAGACTCAGTACCTCAGGCAGACTGGCTCGTAGCATATATGGGAGAGAGGGCGCAAGCATTGCGTCTAATAGGGCCTAGTGATCCATGCCAAATTCAAAGTGTTTTGATGGTTAGAACAGAAGCTTAACCTCTCGACACCAAAATGTTGTTTGACAAGAGATGTCCTCTCCTCCGGAAACAAGCCAGAGATTCTTAGACAAAACAGCCAAGATCGAGTGATATCAGGCTGCTGAATTTCAGGGCGAAGAAATACCTCTGGTACGATTGCTAGCAATAACAGCCACGTTTGATATGTGGCATTCGATGTGTGAACTTCTTTCGGTGATATGGGAGTGCCAGGCCTTCCTCTCACGAGATTGACCAGGTTTAAGCTCAGCTTCATCGCCATATCCTGCCAGTATTCATAATCCGATTCCTAACTCTGTCTGCCTCCCCCAAAAATTAAAGTGGTTGCGATGTGATTAAAAGCGAGAAAGGCGGGGACCCACGCGAAGGCCAAAATATAAGAATATATACAGTGGTCTGTATTTGAGACAGGACTATATAAACAGCACAACGGTATGTAATTATATGGGTCTCACTTACGGATTCTCCTCCTCATTTTGGCTCTCTCGGCAGCACTTTCGAAATTCGACTCTGGTTCCTCAAATGGAGCTTCATTTGTCACTATTTCCAGCTCTTCATCATCAATTTCAGCTTCTTTTCTTTTCTTGCCTGGAGAAGCCTTGGAGAATTGCCTCAAATCAGCAGTAAACAACACCTGTGAAAAAACCAAGTCAGTGTCCAGACAAAGATCAGTTTCATACTTGATTCCTCACTGAGTGCGCCCATCCAGCATGACATCCAAATATCTCGCGAAAACGATCCCCAATTATATCGTATGCTTTGGCAGTAAGAGTTTTGGTGGTTATTCCACTCAATTTGTAGTCGCGTTTGGCAATCTATTGCAAGAGAATCAGAGAGCGCTGATATCATGATTGACATACTTCATATAACCACCTGCCAGACGTGTGTATCAACGGGTATGGCTCCACGTTTGTCCAAACTCATCAAACAAACACAATCAGCGACTTTGGGTCCGACTACATGAAAAGGGTATTAAATGAAATGATGCTGAACAGAAGACTCAGGCCGCTACCTCCATCAAGTTCCAGTAGAGCCTTCTTTGCTTCTTGATATGACACGTCCCTCAGCGACTTCAGCCATGTTTCACCACCACGTTCTAAAGCCTTCTTGGCGGCATGTTCAACATATTTTCCTCGGTATCCAAAGCCCAGATCTCTTAAGCTTCCTTCCATTCCATCAGCTGCTAGAGCTGACAAGGTTGGAAATGTATAGAACGACCGTAACTTGTCGTCTATTGGTGGATGATACGGCAAACTGCCCACGTATGTTCCGAATTTCTCACATAGGCGATCAATCTATTCGTAAACAATAATTAGATCTTATGTGCACACCCGTCCGTTCACATTCAACTTACCATCATGGTGATTCGAGATATGTGATTGTTGGAGGTGCAGATGAAGGAAAACACGTTCTCAATCGGGTCCTGTCTCAATACTCGTATTCCCGGAAACGAGGAAGCCTTCCTTTTGAAATTGTCATCGAGCTCCCATCTTTTGTACAGTGCGACCAAGTTTTCATTCAGTTGGAAGTAATCCGAAAGCTCCTTGCGTACAGCCTCTTCTACGCCGGGCTGGTATACCCGAAACAAGACATCGCTTTCTAAGTGTTGGCAGGATGAAATGAGCCGATGCAATGATGCAACACCCATTTGCAGCAACAATCAGAATGTCAAGGAGACGAACCTGTCTGCTTGAGCGAAACCAGTTTCGATGACAAGACAGCAGACCATTCAGATTCATTCGTCTTCCTCCATACAAACGATTGGCCGGCATCCAAAACTTCAAGCTTCAATTCATTTGGTTCGACATTCAGAGATATCCATGGGGAAGACGCAATAGATTGCTTAGGCAACAATGTCATGATGAATCTTCGGGCTTCTCTAGGTGTCTTGTTCATTCAATATGATGTTGATGGTGACAATATAAAATATATTGTCAAGATCAACATGTTTGCACTTTGCGACGTGGACCCTACTAGAATGAGTCGAAACACACCTATACGCGTGAACTTCAGCTCATCAAGACGATTTAGACGCGTATTGTAAACGGATGTCGAGGTGTGCATCACCACGGATCTGGTTTTTCGCATTGTCTCTTTAAAACTACAACCGTGTCACTATAAATGAGACTACTACAACTACTATCAAAACACGTCCCCGTGTCTCATACGAGCTGTTAGCTGCAGCCCCTGGTTTTTGGTTTTACATCTGAGCCATTCGTCTAAAGTCGCGAGAGGTGGTATTACTGACGCATCTCGTATTTAAGGCGCTGTTACGGTATATGATGGATGTATGTTGCTGCTCTCTCTTGCGTTTATGCTCCTCCAAACCGTCCTGTTGTCTTAAAAACATTGTCATTGGAACCTTGCATTCGACAACTACATCCCAGCGGTCTATACGAGAGTTGGGAGGATGCATATAGTCTATTGATATTGCTGTTCTGCACAATCCACCAATTTACTCGACTCTGTTTGGGCTGCCATGATGTTTGGTAGGTTGAATTGCGTTTTACAGTTTGCTGAATTGGTGGTAATCAGTGGAATATCCTGGTTGTTAAAGGACTCCAATTAATTTTATGATGTCTTGAGCCTTCATTTGTCATTCTTCATCTACTTACGGTTGCATTTTTGGCTGGCACCTTCCAAGCGTCAACGACATTACACGCCACTTGAATGACAACAACATTTATGCAGCATACTGACCCAATTCTTAACTTTCCTAGGTGGAATTTCAGATCAGCCTCTCTGCTATGACGACTGATGGCACTCAAGTCCTTGGCCTGAGCGTCTACATCTCAAAACACTGGCACTGATGCTGACGGAATTTCCACCAAACAATACCTGGTATTTGCCTATATAAATGTGCATTCGTTTTTGCTGTTATCTCGTTGACACTAAAGGTCGGTCGCCTGTGGACTATCGCGGGAGCTTTTACAGTGAGGGAACTTATCAATGCCAGCGTTGTAACATTTGTCACCTGTTGCATATAATATAACTATTTACTTTATTCTATCTATATCCAAGTCTTTGATAAAGCTAGTAATTATTGAATACACCTATATCAAAGAGCGCCAGTAGCTAACAATGCCATTATTCGCTTGTCCGGAACTTTTGGTTCACAATGCGACGACATTACGTGTGCCACCAACGCTATTTGAGCCCCTTCATTTTCGTATGATGACGTTGAATTAGGAGTATATCAGATAGCCAGCCGCTTTTCAGAACGTGTGAAATTGCATACTTTGTCAACACAACGCCACAACCAGTGCTTGCAATATGCTGATGACAACATCTTGATCAACCAGGGGGACGTACAATGACAGATTGAGAGGCTGCTAGATCGTCATCATGAACACTGCGGATACGTTCATATTCAAAGAAGCCCTCATGTACTCTTATGTTCACCATCTTCCGACAACATCCCTGACCGATTTGAAAAGAACCCTGTGGACAGATTGCTAACCGTTACGTGCTCCAAGAGATCTACCAATGTATTTGAGCAACTTCTGGTAGAAATACTTGACTTTATTCCGTAATTGGAAGAAAAGAATACGACCAAAAGGCACCTTTTATCACTCTCAGTCCCATGTATCACATGTAGACTGAACGTATCGCAGCAACTTTACACAATTGGAATTAAGCAACAAAGCGCGACTTCTTTAGATTCAAGTGGTGTTTGAGTGATGTTGGCTGAAGTCTAGGTTATACGTGATGCTTTTGCTATACTCAAGCTTCTGTGACATGAACGTTTTATTCAATCGCTTCTCCGAAGGTGCATAAGACCTGCATCAGAGTAGTTCACGAGTTTTTGAACATGTCGTTTGTCGAGCACTTCAACACGTCATGATTCACACGAATGGCCTTTTATTCTCAAAAGTAGCTTGAAGCGCATGTCTAACGGTTGATCTATGACCGATCGCTTATTTTCCTTTCGTTGTATTGGTATTCTTTTGGGGCACGGATGTGGTGTGGATCACGACTAGCTGTAGACAGTGAGGCCACGGCGAGGAGTGAAACTACATTCTACATTCGGAAACCTTCGTCCGACTGCTTCTTCTGTCAAATGTCGTCCGCGTTGGCATGGTGCTTGATTGTCTCCTTTTCACTCTGTCCTAATGTGTTTCTGTGTTTCACGGTTGCTTGTGATTGTGTATGCAGATAACTGCTTCTTTACAGACGCAATGCACTATATTGTAGCTCTATCTGTGATCCTTCTTTTTGCCTCTGGCATGTCTACACTAGTCAAGTTGCATATTGTGATGAGTAATGCAACAACAATTTAGATGTATGACGCAGGCGTGTTTTTAATACAGTGCAGGTGATATGGTAAACATGTTACCGAATGTTCTGTATTGGAAAAGGCTTACTCTGAAAAAGCAGAAAAGTAGTCATTAGCCATTGCGAGTTAATGGGGGGTAGCGTTGGATATGGTTGAGCTGGTGCTGCAAATGGACAAAGGAACCATATAATGAAACTAATAAACTGGCTCAGATCAAAGATCAAACTAAAAATCCAGGGTTAAAATGAGTGTGTTATAATTTTGGCCAGATTGTTCTTCGTTCATCCGCATTCATGATTAGCTAAAAAAACTTTAAAATGGGACGTGTTAAGGAAATTGAGTGACGACTGCTATCATTAACAAGGGGAGAGCTGATAACATTCAAAAATGGGGCGGACTAGTGTTTATTCGCTATTCAAGTACGTGTTCATGTCGCTTTCTTGACGTGACTCTTCTAGCTGCAAATATCCAACATGACGACCAATCCATTGTGAATTCAACAGTAAAGCTACTCCAAAATAACATCCACTCACTTAGATCTCGTAATGACAGAGCCTCGAAGTTTCTCCGCTGGTCTCTTGACTCTGGTCTGAAAACGTCTGGCATCAAGATATTCCATCAACATTTTCGAGTTTTGTAAGTTTTTGAAATATTTCTGATATGTTCAAGACATAGTGCAATCAATCCAATGGTCTCTTAATGAATGGTGTATCCCTTGTTGATTGACGGTACGTGACATTTCATTTTTAGGTAACAATGTTAATCATACTATAAAGAGCATGCGAGAACAGGAAACTAATACTCCATGCTCGTTTTAGATTATTCTATTGTTTCAGAATCTGTTCGAACTAACACACACAATTCCCCGTGCAGGTTCGTAGTGATATTGGTCATTCAATGAGCCTTCAGACTGGCGTTGTCATTTGAGAATCCTCCACACAACAGGACAGTCTGACATGTCGTACGTCAGTCCGTCGCTACAGATTTTTCGTTTGGAGGATCTAAGAATAAGCATTTCTCTGCTCCACTAACCCGTGGAAACGTTCTCAAGGAGCAGACTAATGCTTGCTCGAGGTCCCTCAAACGGGAGTGACGCCAAGTGAAAAGTAGCATCCTCCAAAGGCTGCTCAAGTAGTCTTCGACACATTTGGAACGATGACCTGTCTTTTATTGCATTTCTATTGTCTTTCGGTCATTGTAATTGTATTTAAACTAGTCAACGAAGGTCATTCCTTCTAGAATTCATTCTAGATCTAGAATTCATTCTAGAAAGTTAATCAAATTTCATTGAAATATTCAAAGTTCAAAGCGTTCGTCGATGTTTCCTTCAGCGACCGACGCCTGGCTGCCTAGGATGAGCCGCTAACCATGTTCTGTATGCGTCAAACAGAGCCCTGTATACTATTTCGTGGATATAACGCGAAAAGACTCTGATTTTCGAACGAAACTTTTGATGGAAGGATATGCTTGATTTGGTTGGGGCTTGTTTTCCGATTTTACTACCGACTTACACTCTCAACCAAAAAAGACAGTAGATGAAGAAGAGGAACGAACAATTTATGTTCGAGGTACATGGTCTGAACAATCCACCAAATTCTATCTGCCTCTGATTGGGCTTCCACACTGTTTGGTAGGCTGATTTGCGTTTTGAGGTTTTTGAATCTGACGAATGTTGACAAAGTGTGGTGCGTTTGGGGTTCTCAGTAATACATCGTCACTTTCATGACGGATTTTACATCTGCATCCATCCGTCAATCGTCATTGTTGCCGTAGTTGCCTCCTAGTTGGAATCGTCCAACATCTCGCCCCATCAACGTTTTTTATGACCTCCTCCTTTTCTTCAAGATACTGAAGCAATTCTTATCCTTTCTAGGTGGAATTTCAGATCAGCCTCTCTGCTATGGCGACGGCTGGCACTCAAGTCTTAGGCGTGAGCGTCTGACTCACGTCGACGTAGTGGCACTGATGCTGACGGAATTTCCACCAAACAATACGTGGTATTTGCCCCTATAAATTTACATTCGTTTTTGTTGTTGGCTTGTTGATACTAACGGTCAGTCGCCTGTGGACTATCGCTGGAGCCTTTTAGAGTGAGGGGAACTTATCAATGTCCCACGCCCACACACATTGTAACATTTGTCACCTGTTGCATATAATATAACTACACACTTTATTCTATCTATATCCAAGTCTTTGATGAAGCTAGTAATAATTGAATAGACCTATATCAAAGAGCGCCAGTACTAAACAATGCTGTATTTCCCTCCTCCGGAATTTCTGGTCTGTCATCAAACGCGACATCCATATGTGCGACGCCAACTCTAATTTAAACTTCTCCGTCATCATTTCGTAATTGCAAGGGACGAGGACTCCAAATATCTGACCTAGTTTCATTACATGTGACAACCTATACTTTGTCAACCACTTGAATGTCAACGCGAACGGTGACTACCATATTTGGAGAAAAGACAGAAACCACCAGTTACAAGCTAGAAAACAGCTAGATCGCCATCCGATAGCATATAGATGCTTGCCTACGTAGAATGAGGGCTGTTGGGACTGTTTGTTCGTGGTCAGGAATGGACAGCTTGGGCATTGTGGTTACTGAACAGCTCTTCATGACATCTGGCAGCACTCTTTACGGTGGATTATCACGACCTTACTCTGTACTTGGTAGATTTCTGAATGTCAACAACACGTACACTGCCTGGCTCTCACGGACATCTTAAAACTCTCTCAACAGTATGCCACGATGATCCCGACCAACAAGAGAGTGCTTCTCCTGATTCACTATTCAATCTTTGCACCAGCTACCCTCAAGCTTCTGCGATTTGTCGCTTTATATCGTATACACCTGCTTTCAGCATTCGAGACAGACATCGTCACAGTGGCTTGAGATTCCGAATGCTCCTTTGAAAACGTCAAGCACCATTTATTCACACGCCGTAAACCTCATCAGGAAACTAGACAGCGTCCTAAACCCAAAAATTCCCTGAAGAATCATTCTAGAAGCCGAACTATGACCGATCGCTTGACTTGCGTGGGGTTGTTTGGTGTTTGCACTTTGGAAGGAGCAGACTGACAAACGTCCTACAATATTCGCAGCATGGAGGCTACAGAGGCACACCGTTTTGTCCAGTTGAACCGTGGAAACTTTCTATAGTTGCTTTAAGGACAGGAATACTAGGAACTGCTATATCGTCGTTTATTCGAAAGTTGAATGTTGTTTGTGAGGAAGGAGGTATATGCAATAATACCTTAAGCTTGGCTGCCGAAGAGAACGTGTATATATCGGACAGCAATCTGATATTCTCCCAAAGAATAACCTGGGCGTAGCTAGTTTGATCACGCTTTTGAGCAAACAAGAGTCACTGTGGCGAGTATTGGATCTCGGATCTTTGGATCATTACCCGGATAAGTGGACCCTGTCCAGTGACATGAAAGCATTACATTGAAGACAGGAAGAATTTCCAAGCTGCCTCTCTAGTAGCAGGAACACGGATTTCGCAAATCGAAGAACTGTTTCGTTTTGACTTTCTCACTGTGCTACCTGAATTTTATGCTTTCGCTCTATGACGTGACTCTACGTGAAAGGGAAGCAACAAGTACTAGAAGCTATAGCTGTCGTTACTTATAACGTGACCTGACATGATGGGCGAACGGGCAAATCTAACAAAGTTTCTGTCACCTTCAGACCAGGCTCTGGCCGTGTAAAGAAGTGAAGGTTGAGCTTATAAACGTGTTGATGCACGTATCAAAACCTTTGTGGTTTGAAAAGTTTCACTAACACATGCGATAGAGGCTCTGAAATGTTTGTAATCATTTTAAATGTGGTTGAAGCCGAGCCGACGGCCATTTTACTCAGGGACAACAACAAACGACTCGCCGACGTGTGACGTGACAATGGTTTCTTCAGATTCCCACGACCAGTTAAATTCCCACGACCATTTCTTCCATAAACGATTAGTCAAGACAGCTCATAGTTATGTTGTGTGTGTTGACTTGTTACTTATAATCAACTCAAACACCCTTGCCTGAGAAAACGACGAATTCTGCTTGGTGAGAGGTGAGAAAATCTTTGCAAAGGCAAAACCCTATTCTTACGTGATAATCAGTCATAAAAACAATCGTATTTTGAACTGCTTACACTTGTATATCAGCTCGTCGTCATGCAGTCGTGAGACATTAGCAACAAAATCCGAACACTTTTCCTTTTGTCAAAACAGATTTTCCAGTTTTAATTTAGGACCATTTGAATCGAATGGAAGCTAGCACCAAGGCCATTCATCATTCAAGAACAAATGGGGGCTCTCCTTACTGCTTCTAGCCCAATTTTCAACACACGGCATTTCGAATCCATTTTGCCTGATTGCGTGTGATGTCACATCAAGCAGCGGGCACTCCTCCAAGGCATTATATTTACAAACAATATTGAATGTTATTGTGATTGATATCCTCCAAACACACTCTGATGGTGGAATTATGGTGATTTTGGGACATCATTGTTTTTGTTTGTCCCCTTCCAATGGCTGGCAAGACTTTCGTTTGGAGGATCTAAGAATAAGCATTTCTCTGTCTCCAATGAATCAAAACCGGTACAGACTAATGCTCATTCGAGTTCCTTCAAACGTGATGTTCTTCATGTCAAGGTGTCAAGGATCCTCCAAAGGTTGACAATGGTATTGTATTCAATAACGTGAATTACCTTGGGTTTGTGTACACTTTCTTTCTTTGTAATCGTCTATGTGTGCAATAAATTGGTCCCTTCTATCTATATATTTACAGCCATCTGGTTACAAAAGATTCTACAGTTTCGTTGGGATGTTTTGCTTCCCAAGTCTTGTTTTGTTTGTCATCAGTCATTGTAGACCAGTTAGGGCTGGCATGCTGTTTTAACCAGTCAAAGTCTTCGACGGAGGTGTAGTGGTTGACTTGTGGATCCAATTGTGTTCTCTACAGCATGAATTATATGCATTAGACATATTCGTTCTCCTTTTTTCTGGCCTAGTAAAGTGAAAGGGACATACCTGCAGTGATTCATCCGAGAGTATGTACCTCCCAAAGTTGATCTTTGTGCAATGTTCAATGATGGGGTGTGATTTAACATGCAAGTAGATATCAGCTTTACTTGTTTGATGCATTCGAAACTAGAAGACAGAGCAGACGAAAAAAATCGTGTCAGCGAGATATGATTGCTCACTAGCTCGCCGAAATGACATTATACCTGTCGACAAGCAGCAAACAAGATCAAATTCTGACACCGATCGACCCAAACAGATCCATTCACAGGTGGCAATCTGACTACACAATCACGTAGATCTGATATATAGACAGCAGCTAGACTTGGCATATCACTCAAGTCCACGACACATGATGAGAGTTGTTGTATGTATGCTTCTTCTTGTTGATGATGCCGGTCTTGTTGTGTTGTTGTTATGTATGTGTTGGCTTTGGTTGTGATGGAGTACGAGTTTGGTGATGGTTGATATTGCTGATCTATGAATCAGTATTAGCTTAGCTTTTTTTGGCCGTGAAGGAAGCAACCCTCCATATTACCTTCAGCGGGTTTAGCTATAGCAGGGACAGGATCCACATTCTGTTTTGTCGCCACAGGAGCAGTAACAGTAGCTCTTGTCGATTTGAATGAGAATTTGGACTTTGGTAGGAGAGCAGCGCGTTGTACTGCTAACTCGTCCGATAATTGTCTGGTTTGCTAACGGTTGGTATGGAATTGTGAGTATAAAGGTTTATCGAGAATTCAATATATCCCTTTTGTTCCATTCCGTGGTTCTAAATTCCAACATACCAATGCGAGTTGGCGTTGATCATACTGAGGCAAGTAGATGGTGGCAGCATTAATCTTTTCTTGCAATGCATTGATTCGTGATAGCAAGTCGTCGCATTTTGCAGCGATTGCAGTTGGAGGTGTTGTCTTTAATAGATCTAGATCTTGTGTGATGCCTGTTGATTCAAGATGGATTTGTGGGATTGACGAATGAATTAGAAGCAAATGATGATGATTTAATATTTGGACTATTTCTTACCAACTCGTTCAGTTTGATATAGAGTGTAAAACTCTGAGGAAGCTCCAGTGCTCGATGCCATCAATTGATGTCAACGGATGGATGTTTGGAGTTAGTTAACAATAAAAGAGAGCTATTAAAGGTAAGAGACTCGACAAGTGGATTAATCAAGTGAGCCTTTCTCCACCATCAAGCTGACGATGGCAATATTGATGAGAACTGCCGAATGCCGAAGTTGTACTACATCCAAACTCGAACAACAAACGAGATATATATTCAAAATAAAACACAGAAGGTTAGAAAAGCCGCATATATTACTAGATATGCTTTACTGATGTCGCCTACACTAACCTACTTTGTCATTAGATACTCTCGCTCGGCATCAAACCAGAAGCTACGAGGAGTTTCCATTCGAAAAGCCGCAATCCAAACTTTCGGTGATTGCAACAAAACAATAACCACAACCAACCGAATCATCATAAGAACCTACATCTGCATCGCCTTCCTCTCGTCCCTTTACTCCGCCTAAACTCCCTCGTTGTGTCGTACATTCAATGGATATCAGCTCGCTCTTGAACTCTGTCGTTCCAATGGATTTGGACGGCGTGGTAAATCCTGCTCCCACCATGGACATTGACGAGCCTACTGAAGAGATACACGCTGCAACAACACACCCAGTACACAAACCTGCTTCAAGCCACGTCGTGATTGAGAATAGTCTGGACGATGACGAACAAGATAAAACAGCAGGAGACGCATTCATGAACCCAGGCCCAGATGAATTCTCATCTATTGCGGATCTTCCAAAGCCTGAACTCGAAGTACTAGACAAGATCATGAATGTAACTATCGACGGAGGAGTCACGAAAAAGATTACCAGTCTTGGATCTGGTTGGGCTAAACCTGGTAGAGGGGATGAGGTGCATGTATTGTATGTTGGGCGGTTGGCTGGGACGTCTGAGGTGTTTGACTCGAATCAGGATGTGAATAGCCCGTTTACCTTTCAGCTGGGTCAAGGTACGTGTTATCTCAATCAGAAGTGATGATATGGTGTATGGTTCTTATCTTATTTTTTTCCTGTAGGGATGGTGATAAAAGGCTGGGATGAAGGCATCAAAACAATGAAAAAGGGAGAAAAGGCAATTCTTTGCATATCTCCTGATTATGGCTATGGAAGTAAAGGTGCTGGACCAAAGATACCGCCCAACTCTACTCTCGAATTCGAAGTGACGCTTATAAATTGGAAGAGTGTGAATAGCTTGTCTGATGATGGCAAGGTAGTGCTGAAAATGCTCAAGACTGATCCTGCTGGATGGCAGACACCGAAAAGTGGTTGGGAAGTTGTTGGTGTGTACATGAGTCGTACTTCCTTTTCAAGTCATCCTTGTTTTGCAATCTGCTGTTTAATTCCTCATCTTATTTTGTTTTCTTAAACTAGTCAGCTACACTGGGCGTATAGAAGGACAAGACGAACCCTTCATTCAAGTTCCTGACTTCACATTCATAATTGACTCAAAAGACGCACATACACCACCATACTTTAGCGAAGCAATCAAAAAAATGAAGAAGGGCGAAGTCGGTCAACTCATCATCACCATCACATCTGGCCACGACTCTACGAAATCCCATCCTTTAACAGACCCGAAAATCGGCATTCTCAAATCCACAACCGAATACGAAATAGAATTGTTACGATGGCATGAAGTAGAAGTGCTCGAATCGGTAATAAGTAAAAAAACTCTGAAAGACGGGGAGGGCTGGGACAGGCCGAAGAGTCGCTATCGAGTTAAAGTGCAAGTAACTGGTGCTGCCATGCAGAACAAGGCAAGCAACCAATTCATGAAAGTGGATGATTGGTTTGTTCTGGGGTCTGGAGCACTACCTGAAGCAGTCGAAATAGCACTTGAAAAAATGAAGAAGGGGGAATCAGCAGTCATTAAAGCACCCGCTGATTACGGGTTTGGGAATACATTGACGAAACAGTATGGATTGCTTCAGGAGCACGACGAGCTGGTGTTTGATATCGTTTTGGAAGATTGGGAAAAGAAGAAGGATTCATGGGATATGAGTCGGGAGGAGAAGCTGGAGGATGCTCAGTCTTGTAGATTGATGGGCAATGATTTGTTCAAGGAGGGAAAAATACGGTCTGCGATTAAGCAGTATGATCAGGTAACTGGAATACATTGAGTTCCTTTCTATGATTTTTCGCCATCGTTGCAGCATGGAAAGTTAATCACGTTTGTTACAATTAGGTCGTGACGTATCTCGGGACGCTAACAAGCTCAACGCCGGAAGAGAAACAACAAGTCGATACGCTACTATTACCAGCCTACCTAAATCTCTGCGCTTGTCATCTGAAAGCAAGTGGAGGACAAGCAAACGTTTTCGAGACAGCTAATAAAGCTGGTAGGTATCTTCTGTCGTTGATACACGTACGTTTTTCGAAGACTCGTAACTCAGTTTTGTTTTGCCATTTCCTAGTCACACTATGTCCAACATCCGCCAAAGCTCTGTACCGAAGAGCGCAATCATTCTCATCAATAGGCGAATACGAAAAGGCTCTGGACGATATAAAACAAGCCGTGAAGCTTGAGCCCAAAGATGCTGCTCTACGTACAGAGTATACCCGAATCTCGGAATTGTTAAAGGAGCATCGTGAGAATCAAAAAAAATTGTTTAAGAGGATGTTTGGAAAGGAGAATTCTGTTGCTAGTGCTGCTGATACTACGGCATCGTCGCATATGGCTGTTAGTGAGTCGGATGCTGCAGCGGCAAGATGAGGCTTTAAATGGGATGTATAGATTTAAGGGGTTGGGTCTTTCTTTTGTTTTTGTGACAAAGGGATATGGATGGGCAGTGGTCATGTAAAACAGTCTCGCCTAACAAATAATAAGTCAACGAATCCAACAAGAGTCAAATCGTCTAAAGTGAATGCAATTTGGCAAAGTCATCATTGTTTTGTGCATCTCTGTGTACAATCTTACGAAAAGGAACAATGCCAAAACAACAGAAAGCTTCCACATTGCTTCCCTTGAAGCAGGTATTGACACAACAAATACACTCTCCTCTCAATAAGAGCGTCCATCTGAATATCAATTGTAGTCAAAACGAGAGCTAACTCCCCTCTAACTGCTTCAGCTTGAACGCCATCAGCTAGTGTCTGTATCCGTCCAACCTGTGTTACTTCTTTTAGGCATGAACAAGATTCCAAAGAATGCATACAAGAATGTTTGCTGTACAGGTCATTAACATGATGCAAAATTCAAAATCTATTTGTAGTGGCAAGGAAATATGTATAAAGTTAGTCAAAACCGCAAAAAAAGCGACTGATATGACAGTCATACCCTAGAGACTTGCAATCTCAGGGACATTCCCCAATATGACAAGCATGCAAGCACCCTAGTCGCTAGCTCATCGTTTCTCCAAACTTTGTAATGTACCGTTCACCAGTTCAGCTCGCAGTGGTTCTCAATCTCGTCGTGGTGGTGGTTGGAGGGAGTCAACATGGGATGGTGGGTTGGTCGCATCTTGTGTGGAGCAGGGCAGGGAGGGATTGAATGAGAGTCAGAGCGAGCAGTTTGAATATGACGTTTTGAAAATAACGAATCGCCAAAAAAGCTCATAAGTCAGGTATGGATACTTCAGCATTCATCAGGGTCTACAAGGACAGTGCGTCTTGCAGTTCAGGGTTGGGCTTTCCAGCTGATTTCAATACTCCAGACATGTTATTATTTGATGGAGTGATTGCCACATAATGATTGCTGGTGTTGTTTGAGAGTGTTTGAGAGGTCTCTCTAGGTCATTCTCATGGAAAGACTTGATTTCGTCAAAATGACATCAAAGCCCTTCGTGAGAATGACATAGAGATAGCAAGATGAAAACAATCGAAGCAAAAAAACACAACCTACAAGCCGCAAATGCCTAATAATACCACCAATCAAATTCTTAACCAATTTGTGTTGTTCAACAAAGGAGTGAACATTCCCAACACCCCCGTTTCAGTTTTGACTAGCCTTCAAATCAAAGGATTTGGCTCATCCAAGAATTGCAACCTTGAAGTACTTCATGCCTATCTTTGACTTGACATGGTACTGCTGCGATAATGTCTTCAAAAGCTGGACAATTTTCAGACCGTAGTTGAGAGCCGGATACTGTATTGTGAGGCAGCGGTTTAGGAGGTTGGGAGTGTTAGCCGAACAAACTACCGACACACGCTTACATCTGAGCGACTTCAGCAACACCTCAACTTGCTTCTCAGACAGTCCAGCAATACATTCTCTCACAAAGTCTTAAATCAAGACACAAGCAATCACTTGGTGGTTATACAGGAATGCCATTAATGCTGCTACATTGTTTTCATGATTTCACAGATCTTCTAACACAGCAATTTGGCTTACCAATAGGTGGATGGTCCCGAATACAAGATTCGACTCCCATGAAGACTGATTCCAGATAGAGTCACGGCACGGGAAGGAGGCATTGAAAAAAAAACTATTGGAAACATTATTTTCTACCTGTTAATGAGTTCTTAAAATCCCTAATCTATCATATTGCTTTCCCTTAGTTTGTCGAAGTATGTGTGGTTCAGCATACTTGGTTGCTGGAAGACTTATTTGAGAGTTGAAGATTTTCATCAACTTTACCTTGGTCCTTTATCCATTGACGATGAAGAGCCGTGATAACAAGGAATATTTCCCATCTGAGTTATTGTCGTATTTAGAGGTATGAAGCTCTCCTAGTTGACATCTTAGCCCTTCTTCATTTTCTACATGTCCGTTTCACTGCTCTGATCGTCTTCACCAACTTCAAAAATTTGATAAATTCAACTTTGACCCTTCGAAGCAAATCCAAACTTGGAGCAAAACCCTCATTGTTTAGAGCCAGAGTACAAACTAAACAAAAAGATTGATGCAAAAACGCAAACTCTAAAGTTGCCATTATTGTTCCTCTTGAAGCAGGTATTGGCGCAACAGATTTACCCTCTTCTCAACAAGAGCATCATTCTGAGAATCAAATGTAGTCAAGAAGAGAGCTAAACCCTCTCTGACAACCTCATCTTTGACCCCATCAGCCAGCGTCTTTGGCAGTAAATCTTTTTTACTACTACCCTCTTTAGGCATCTTGAGCAAGTTCTCAAAGAGTGCAGTCAAAAATATTTGTTGGGCTGGTGACAGTGATGCGAAATTTAATATCTAATTGAGCGATATGTTTGTTTTGTATTAGAGAATTGACAAAAAGAAGGCAGGGAAATGCCGCGTAACTACCTTCAAGATATGCAGACTCATAGCACCCTTTCCAATCAAGTAGGCATACAATCTAGCTAAATGTACAGTCTTGCGTACCTCTCCTTCCTCCAAACTCTTTAGCGCATCCCACAAGACATATTGCAACGTGACCTTCATACTGAAATTACGGTCTACAAGTCGTTGAGCCACCAATGCGTAATACGGGTTGAATGCCTTTTCACGGGTGCAGCAATGCACTAGGACTCGTACTGCTTCTCGATCTCGTGGTGGTGTTAGTTTTAGGGATTCGAGACGGGATAGCGCGTCTGTACAATCCTATTGTGAAAGAGAAATGTGCATGAGAAATGTTCACAAGCAAAAGCAGAACCATAGTTAAATACCTCGGAACTCATCAAGGCTACAAAGACATTACGTCTTATTTCAGTATTCATGCCTTGCTTTCTAGCCAGCTCCAGTAATCCCGACATGTTGTTATTAGATGTTGTTGTTGTCGTGTGATGATTACTGTTGTTGTTATCTGGTTGTGCCGATGATGATGGCACCTGGTCTTGGGTTTGTTGACGACCAGCCCAAGCTGCACCAACAACCCACCATCTTCCACGCTCATTGACTGACTTGATTTCGTCAAGCGAGCATCGAAGTGCTTCGTGACCATGACCTAACCACCACGAAGAGTTAAAAGGGTGGATGACACAAAACGGCCGCTGCTAGCCATTGTACGAAACACACCATGTCTCTTCATAATAATACCACCAACCATCTTCTTAACACGCTCTTGTTGCTCAACAAGAACATCGACATTGCCACCACCCGTCTTTCTCTTTCGATTATTCTTCAAATCAAGGATGGATTCAACCAAAAATTTCAACCTTGAACTTGTCATGTCTCGCTTCGAAGCCTCAGATTGCACTGCTGCCACAATGTCTTTGAGAGATTGAGGATCATCCGAGCGTAGTTGCGAGCCGGATACTGGAGATTGAAAGATATAAGCAAAGAAAAGAGAACATTGCAGGATAGATTCAAAGCTTACATCTCAGCAGCTTCAACAACACCTCAACATCGGTCTCAGACAATCCAGCAATACATTCTCGCACAAGATCATAAATCAAGACACACGCGACCACTTGGAAGTTATACAAGAATGCCAATAGTGCGGCTAGATTACTTGCTTGACGAGATGCTGTTGCGTCATCGAGTGAGTTTGTTGAACGAGCTTTCAGGAAGAGTTCGACAGTTGATTGTAGCATTTGAGCACCTGCAAACAGAAATCAGGATGAGTCCACCATACAATGCGGTTTTGTGCGTTGGGGTTTGACCTTACCAATGTCACCACCAACCAATGAGTATATGGCAGATATCAAAGCAGCATAATTACAAACAAACGAGTCCAGTAAATGAATCTTTTCAGCGACAGAGGCAATCAGGAGGGTTGTCAAGATTTCGGTGACATCTGATTTTGGAAGTTTGGTGAGGAAACAAAGATTAGACTGGACGTTTTTATCTGAGTTCACATCCTGGAAATCGGTTTACCATGACGTGGATAATTCTGAAAACAAGATTCAACTCCCATGAAGATGGATTCGAGATTAGAGTCACTCAACCTAAATATTACGAAGGTCAGTATGGGCAAAAATTTCTCGAAACGTGACGGCACACCTGTTGATAAGTCCTTGCAACTGTTTCCTTAACCTCTCATATTGCTCTCCTTTAGGTTGCTGACGTAGATGTGGTGGGACATACTTGGTTGCTGAAAGACTTGAGGATTGATCTGCATTGTCTTTATCATCTAGTTCGTTATCCGATGACGATGACGAGCCATGTTCATCTGCAATCGCTTCATCCACTTCCTCGTCGTCATCTTCTTCTGCGGGGTCGAGCTCTTCTTCTTCACCTATAAGCTCGTCGTCACTGTCTAGATGATCCATATCATTATCACTATCCTCCTCTTCGTCGTGATCCTCTTCTTCCATATCTTGGTCGACGTCTTCTTCTTCGCCATTAAATAATTCTAGATCTAGATCACTATCGCTATCATCAATAGTGGCAGCTTTCGAGTCAATAGCAGTATCAGTAGCAACGCCATCAGCTCCCAATCCTTCCAAGAGATCGTCCAGACCGTCCAATTCCAATTCTTTACTATAACGACCCTTCTTTTTCTTGATACCGAGCTTTTTAGCATAGTAGGCAATTTCATACCCGTCTTGTTCAAATGCTTCTTGACCCATTTTAACGGTTGTGGGTTCAGTAGGTGGAGGTAGTGATTTTGTTAGACCGTCAGCAACGAGAAGTTTATAAATGTTTGGGTTTTTGGTTGCGAATCGGGTTACGTCTGCCGCCGTTATCTTCTTTTGTGGTGGTGGTACTGGTTTATGGATTTGAGGTTGACGTTGCTGCTGTGGTTGAGGTGTTTGAGGTTGGTCGAGTTTGACCATTTTGGAGATTTGAGCATCTTCATTATACGATCGCTTCAAAGGATTGTGCTTGACAGGTTTAGGCTATTAAAATATAACGTTTGAGTAAGTGGCTTTCTCCACCTTTTGTATACGACTTCAGTAAGTAGGCTGTTTTTTTTCTCCTTGAAACATACGCAACAATGATCCCCATCAAATGTGAATAAAGCAGTAGTACTAACCTCATCAGGGAGTTTGACAGCTTTGCGACTATGGAATGCATCGACTCTCTTTTTTTTCTCCAGCTTTTCCAGTCGTCTCTTGTCCTTTCTGTGAACTGGCTTCTGATGCTTTTTGGTAAACTTCCTTTCAGATGGATTTGTAGTGGCCGATGCCAACTGATCGAGGAGGACTGATGGCATGCGCGGGCCAGTGAGCCGATCCTCTATTGGTCGCTTCATATTGACCATTCCACGACTGGTTTCTTGTTTGTGAAAAATGATTGGATGGTACCAGTTCTGACTTGGAGCAAACATAAAGGATTAATACTATTATTTACTCGTTAAATGCAGATCAGGTTGCTTTTGATCGTTCAAGAATCCTTGGATCTCGAGCTTTCAGCAGCCAAGTTGATTGAAAATTCTTGAATCTATAAAAGTTTCGCATTCTGACCTGCAAGAGATATTAAAATTTACGAAATGATTAAAATCACGTATAATATCGCGTCGTAACCGTTCTCTTTTAGTGTTGGTTGAAGCTCTCATTCCTGCAGTCACTCTGCTGCTGCAACTTTGAAAAAAGTCAGTTGTTGCAACAAGAGAGAACAAACGGGAACTAGGACACAAGCCAGTCAACTATAGTATATCTGGATCTGATTTGGAATTACAAGTAATCCTGCTTCAACCCCAACAATGATGGCTGGAGGTAAGAACGTTGATCAACTCGAAGCATGCGCATTTGCTGTGATGATGTGATTTGGACGATTGAACTACTATAGCTAATGAATATCATATTACAGGATATGGAGGTTTTGCTGGATTTGGTGGTGGTGGAGCTAGGCCTGGTGGTGGAATGCAACAAAATCAAGACAACAATATGGGTGGTGGTTTCATGGGCGGTGGCCAAAGTCAAGGAGGAGGTTATGGCTCTCAAACCAATGACTTCGGTGGCGGAGGTGCTGGTGGTGGCGGCGGTGGAGGAAAAGTACATTGATTCCCCATTCATTCCACACATACAAACATGATGACTTGACAATCATCATCCCCACCATGATAGAAATCAAACAATCAATCACTCCGACCAGTCTCTATCAAACAATTCCATGAAGCCAAACAAGTCGTACCTGATGGACCATACAAGCTGGATGGTGCTGAAATAACAAATGTGCGCAGTCAAAACACCCATGGCAGCATGAATCAGTTTTGTTCTTTTGCATTCACCACAATCAAACCATTTCTAATTCAATACATGTTCTAGATATCTATGGTCGGCAAGATTATCAACATCAACGAACAATCAACTACAATCACCTATACAATTGATGACGGAACTGGCCAAGTCATCGCCAGGAAGTGGTTGGATGATGCCGACAATACTGATGCAAATGCTCAAAAGAGGGGCCAAGTCAGGTAATGATCATACTTGAATGAAACGTGTTGGTAACTCCTTCTAAGTGCCATTGCACATATCAACTACATTCTAGTGAGGGACAGGACGTCAAAGTGTTTGGATCAGTTGGCAAACCATACGCCAGCAAAAACAATGCTACCGCACAAGACAAGACAATGACTGTATATGCCATTCGACCAATCGGAAATCCTGATGAAATCACCCTACACAACTTGGAAGCTCAATATGCTCATTTGTATTACACGAAGGGACCATTGCATGGTGTAAGTGCTTTGACGAAAATGAATCCGTTATTCACTATATGCATTGAAACTGGTTTCGTTTTGCTCATCGACCTTCGTTCTACTCTCGAAACGACTAGCCCAACAACAACATGCAAAGCGGATATGGTGGTGGATTTAATGGACAACAGGGATATGGAAATCAAGCTGGTGGATATGGCAACTATGGCATGCCAAATCAACAACAACAAGGACTGAACAACCAATACACAAACCAAGGTGGAGGACCACCACGAACCAACTATGATAACGGTCTAAGTGCTGTGCAAAACAAGATCATGGATGTTTGTCGATCATCTCCTCCTGGTGGATCTGGCACCAATATTGCCGTCATTGTTGGTAATTTACGAAGTCATTGCAATGAAGCACAAGTGAAGGCTGATATCGACTATCTGGTGGCTGAAGGCTTCTTGTTTTCGACTATTGATGATGAGCATTACGTAAGTGTTTGGTGAATCGTTTTGTGTGATTGCAAATGGGGTTCTACAAAGCCCATAGGGTGTTGCATCAGGTTTACTCTTTTTTTTGCCTAATTTTAGAACGTTTGTGATGCTGGTTCATAATCAACACGCACGCACGTATATATGTATAGAGTGAGTTTCTTGTTGTATAGTTTGCAATACCCAAAAACAAAGGTTTTTCTTTCAAATTAATCAGCTGTGGTGACAGTGCTATGTTTGTTTTATTGATTAAAAGCAATGGTATGCTATGATAAGTATGATGATGGTGATATATAATATCGCGCAGTATCGAGCAGTCAATGAGCTGGCTTACTCTTACGGAATGGCACAAAGGGACACGCCTCCCCTTCATACAATGAATACTTTGGCTTCCTATTCTCCACCAAGCTAGCAACCAACTCATTCACTCTGCTCTCAATCTCCTCTCTCGCAACCACATAATCCTCATCAACACCACCACTAGGATCGGTGACATTCCAATCCTCGAATCTCTTGCCCTCCTTCCATTCCGCAGGCACAGTAGCACCACATCCACACATACTAATCACAATATCGAAATCCTCTGGTTTCAAATCCCATATCCCTTTAGAGTATTGTTTGGTGATATCGATTCCGATTTGCGACATTGCTTTTACGGCGTTTGGGTTTACGACTGATGTTCCTTCTATGGCTGCCGAGTCTACGTGTGAGATACTTCCTTGGGAAGAGGCTAGGACGTGGTGTCCAAATCCCTCTGCCATTTGAGATCTGCACGAATTGTGTCGACACACAAAGAGGATTGAGTTTGGAGTTGATGCAGTCATTTTTTGTTCCTGCTTGGCTATATGTAGAGAGGTAAGAAAGGTGCGAGAAAAGACAGTTTGTTTGCAGTTCCTGGACGCCCAACAGCAAGGCTACATTCGAAGCAAGAAACTTCTTACCTGTACGGAGGATATACGATAGTGCTGTTGTAACGAAATAGTTTACAAATTAAACTGTATGAGAGTTGTCTCAACCAATCAAACGATGTCTGTCAGCCGTTATCTGAGAAATATCTGAGAAATGTGTATGAGGTTTTTTTGGACCAATCAAACGTGTTGGGTCATTTTTCTATCTTCCCCGAGAAAATTACGCACACATCTTTCACACTTGCAACTACAAAGGAGCTGTATCCAAAGATGAATCCTAACGAAGAAGGGCATCCAGTATCAGCCAACGGTGCCATTCAGGATGTAAAACCAACCGTTGAAGAACTGCCTGCAACTGCACAATTATCGCTTTTAGATCGATACCTTTATGTTTGGATCTTTGCATGCATGGTGCTAGGAGTGTTAATAGGAGTATTCGTGCCCTCGATTCAAAATATACTGGACTCTGCTCAGCTCGTTGGGGTGTCTGTGCCTGTTGCTGTGGGACTGCTGGTTATGATGTATGTCATGTTTCAACAATGTTGATCTTTGTTGCTCTGGGCACGTCTCCATCCATAATACCCCATATTAACTATTCCCATCACTGATATCTCAGGTATCCTGTCCTCGCCAAAGTGAAATACGAAACAATCCCCTCTCTAATCGCCTCAAAACATTTCGTGAGCTACCTAGCACTATCAATCTTACTGAACTGGATCCTCGCTCCAGCTCTCATGGCTGCACTGGCATGGGCAACGCTTCCTGATCTACCGGAATATCGAGCTGGACTTATGCTGGTTGGCACGGCACGATGTATTGCAATGGTGCTGATTTGGAACAAGTTGGCACATGGAGATGCAGAATGGTGTGCTGTGCTTGTTGCGGTACGTTGATTGAATATTGTGTTGTGTGGGTGTCTCTGGAGAGTTCTTGACTTGTTTTTGTTTGAATCTAGGTGAATTCGATATTGCAAGTGATCTTTTATGGTCCGTTAGCATACTTTTACGTTGTTATTGTTGGACAGGGACCAACGCTGGGTATCGATATGTGGTTGAGTACGTGCTGTACCCTTCCTTATCTTTGTATTATGCCTCAAACGCTTACACTGAATACTTTTGGAAACTTAGTCTTCAGAAGTGTACTTGTGTTTCTCGGTATACCACTAGTCGCAGGAGCCCTCACTCGTTTAGCTCTGAGATTCTCTATGCGTCGCAGCATGACCAAGGAGAAATGGATGGCGACTCAAGCTAGATGGTACGATGATACATTCATACCCATTATTGGTCCGTTCGCGTTACTGGGATTGTTGTATACGATCGTGATTATCTTTGCTCTTCAAGTAAGTTTGTTACACTGCTTGCGCAAAAAAAGTATGTAGCCTTCCTTTGACTAATGCATTTTAACTTACAGGGCAACGCAATCATACACAACATTGGACCAGTATTCCGTGTCGTTGTACCACTGCTACTATACTTTGGAATTGTGTTTATCTCAACAATCTACATTTGTGCAAGACTCAAAGTCACATTCCCAGTTGCTCTTACGCAGTCGTTTACAGCTGCATCGAATAATTTCGAGCTAGCTCTGGCTGTTGCGATCGCCACATACGGAGCTACTTCTCAAGTCGCACTAGCAGCGACAATTGGACCACTGGTAGAAGTGCCCGTGCTGTTGGGATTGGTATATGTTAGCAAGGCCTGCAAAAAGTATTATCCGGTTGTTGATGAAGTTAGTGATGAGACTGTGGACCAAGACTCGGTAAGGCGGTTCTCATATAGCTCGAAACATGATCGAGCTAACACATCGCTAATTTATACAGACTGTTGAGAGCAGTATTGAGATACCACATAATCGACGAGTTATATCTATGGAGTCAAAGTAGATTAGATCTGCAACGATACTTTATTTATATGGAAGGCATAATTAGTTACACACATTAGTACTAGATCTACAATTAAAAGAGGACCGAGCAGATGTTTTGAAAGTTTCTTAGACCTCCATCAACATTGCGATCTAGCCAATGTACAGCTTGAAGAGCTGGAAGAACCTCAATCCCGTAGTTGATGGACATTTTATGCTCCAAATATACGTCCTTGTTATTTGTTTACCTCACACTTGTCGCCCAATTAGGCATTTCAGAATAAGCTGCGCTCAACATTCAACATCCAAGGAAGGAAGCAAAGGCACGTCACACAAAATCTTTCGTGATATGCCACGTGAATATATGCGTCATGATATTTTATTCCCTTGGACCCTCTCAAGGCTATTTAACGGCGCCTTCGCTTTACATGATTTCTAACATCCATTGGAACAACAACTCTGAGGGAAGGAGATGCAGCAGGACAAGAGACACCTCTAGTCACTGCTATATAGTAAGTACGATCCATACATTTCTATTTCAAGCCTCCTCTGGCTCCATATGTAGAGATATTCTCATCACAAAACGCAATTTTCAGTTGCAGCTTTTAAGAAATCTGAGTGGTGGGGGCTGGGGGCTAAGAGGACTCAGGTTTATACTACAAGCAAGAGCGGCTGCTACGGGTTCACTCTTGGTAGTGAGGACGTTTAAACCATCACAACAGCTTGTTTTACTAGCATGTGTTGAGAATAGTTGAAGGTGGCAGGAATGCCCAAGTAGGCTTCGGTGATTTCCTTCATCTTTAGCATTATTACAGACAAGATGTCTTCAGGAGCCAAAGTTCTGGTTGTACCTCCAAATTCCACTTGTACAAACGGTTTGCCTTCATGGTTGACAATCTATATAACGAAAGAGGGTAGTTAGTGAAAATGTTAACCGTACTTGGCGCACTCGTTTTGTCGCCTACTCCATGTTAAACACTCGTGCACAACGCCACAAGTACTCACTCACCCGAGATGATGAGTGTGGAATACGTCAGACTGTACTTCAGGATCGGCGACTTGACGTCCCATCAATCTCTTGGCGTTGCGTACTGTGTTGCTTGGATTGATTGTGAGAGCTATGGCATCCTTCCCAACCAGATGAGTTGGATCCGCGAATGCTACCACCGATGGAGTGCTTAAATTCCCGTATTCTTTGGCTAAATATGAAAAATTATCATATTAAGCTGTCGCATTTAGAATTTCATGTTTAAAGGCGACGAAGTTTGATGTAACTACCAATGATGTGAACTCGGTAGTCCTTCCAGACAGCAACACGCTAATGATGAAGAGATGGGTAGAATTGTGGAATTTAATGCGAGAATTCGAGCTTCTTACAGCTGGTTGTTCCTAAAGTTGACAGAACTTTGTGTCAAGCGCCTACAACGTTGTAAGTGACGAAATCACAAAATAGAAATAAGCTGTCACAGCTGTACCAGTATCAATACTAATGGCCTTGCTCGCGACTGTCATCATTTACCTATTATTCTGATTCTTGACATGTTGGTAAAGTACGAGTGTTAGAAAGGGACAAATGAAAAACTGCAAAGCAAGGCGTTCAGAGCCTATACACCAAGAAGTTAGCTATGGTTTACAAAAGCAATGTCTATACGGTGGCAAAGGCAAAAGATACAATTTTTTATGGATTTTTATACTATGGTGGTTTTATGAGACTTTTGTGATGAGAAAAGCCCACGTTCAACGAAAAAATACCGTCAAAAGATAGTAAACGACAAAGAAGAAGCGTTGAGGAGGCTTTTCACTTTTGGTCAAGCTCCCTATGACATTGAATATAGCAAGTATAATGAATTAGAAGTGAAATGATCCGAGTCTTCAAGTCACAATACATCGTTGCGATGATTCTAAAACAGGGAAGAAATACTTAGTACTCAAGAGATTTTTGGTTCTTTCAAATCCTCAAATACATCATTTTGGAATTGCTATAGGTATCATACCTTGTGATTTCGATTGGTCAAAATCCTAGATGCAGATACACCACAAGCTTGCCCGTTACGAGCAGCAGTAGTGACTTTTCTATATTTAGGACGTGGCTCATATTCCTCATCAGATTCACCTTCCTCGTCACCAGTTTCGTCATCATATTCATCATCTTCTGTATCATCATCACGATCAGATACCTTTCGAGCACGTGTTGGCAGTTTACCAGATTTTACATTACGAGTAGGTGTAGCAGAGTTGTTGTTGTTGTTTTCTATATTCCCATTTCCAGATTCCGGTTTACGAGTAATGAGTAGAGCAGCCATAGCCAACAATTTAGCGGCAGCAGCATTATCATTTCCTGCTCCGTTTGCAGCACTTGCGCTTCCAGTACTTTGAGAGCCTAGCTTACGATGTCCTGGCTGTACCCACTCCATCTTATAGAGCTTGGCTTGTCCATCGTTCATGCCCATAGCAGCAAGTCCATGTCGTGACAATCCCATACAAGTGATTTTACGACCAGGAAGTGTATACTGATTCAAATTTAGCGAAATCATGCGATTTCGTAAATCCCAAATAGTAATTTTGCCCTTGGCTGACAATGCTAGACCCCAATGGGGAGATTGTACTTTTATTGAGATTATTTCAGAGTCGCTGGCGTTGATCTTGTTACCTAGACTCATCCAGACAATGTTGTTCTCCTTTATCATTCGTGGTGTATTAGCGCCGTGGTTGAGGATTCCTACACGGCCGTCGGTACTACCCACGATCAAGAATCCTTCGGAGAGCATGGATGCGGAGGTGACTCGGGCTGATAAGACTGTTTCCTTTGTGATTTCTAGAGCTGGATAGGACATGGTGTATACGATGCCATTCAAAGTAGTAACTACCAAGTCACGGGAGTTATTTTGTTTACGTGGAATGACGGCAGTAATCATCGAGTCTAGTGGTTGTGGCGAAGCCCGAGTAGTTGCTTCGGCGTCTTGGATATCCCAAATCTAGAGAAAACACTTGTAAGCAAACATGCATAACTCACACTTTGCAATTTGATGACGTTACCCTTATACTGCCATTGATATCACCAGTGACTAGCTTATGTTCAGTAACCCAGCACAGCGTATTGATATCAAAAGTCGCATCAAATCCTTGCAGCCATTCTTGACGGTGCAAATTCCATACAGACAAGGTACTACCAGCCAAAACAGCTAGGTTTGAATTATCAGGTGAAAATTCCATCGAGGCCTTTGATTTTGATGCAATGGCTGTGACGGCCAGTTGAATAGTGCTAGCAAAATCGAAGATAAGTATTCGGTGTACGGTAACTGTGCCTACTTTGAAGACGCAATACACACCATATGAGACGAGAGAGGATGACATCGAAAATAGCGATCGAGTTCGAGATATTCAAGGAGGCGAATATGCGTCCGTTGTGAGAGAAGGATACTGCAGAGATTCTGTTAATAGGGGGCAAATAGAGATCAAGTTAGTTTCTTGGTAATGTCGGTTTTGATCTGTAAGTACCGTGAGATGTGTGCTTACTCGTTAGATAAACCATCGTTGTGGCGCAAGTCACGGAAGTAGTTGGCAGAGATATGTAGTTTCGGTTCTATAAAACAAGATATTACTAAAACTGCCAATTAAAAAACTCTTGATCAACGCTTTACTCACCAATAGCAGTAGGTTGGATCATTTTGATAGTTCAAGACGGTCGCTATAAGGTAAGTGTCTCAGCAGCGGATGGAGAGAGCAGGTTTGAAAATGGTTGCTAGTTGTCGACGAGTTCGGGATGCTACGATTCTATTAAACGGCATCGTGATGAGTTTCTACACAGAAACAGAGTGTTTTCGAAAACTGAGCAAAAACCAGAAGCGCAATCACTAATTACTAAAACCTCATCAGCCTGACCAATTCCGGGCTTTGTCATTCAACAAGACACGTACGGAATCACCGCTAGCTTTGTACCGTGGGAGCTGCAGCATACATTGTTTGCAGGTTGAATCACGACACCGAAAATCACAACATTTTTCAACCCAGAAAATTATTTATTTAAGAGAGTATGGCCTATAAACTGCCATAACAAATATGTGTTGAAGACAGTACTAGCACTAGCGAGACAGATTCAGTCCAATATATAATAAACAGTGGGACTTGGCAGATAAAGTCCACAGTTTTGCGGCATACATGTGTCAGAAGAGTAAAACGTTCATCATTTGACTGGCACTAGAGACGGAGAATCGCTTGGCGAGCTTCTTCCACTCGATTTGGAGCTTCCACTTCCGTTCGAAGTGCCGTTACTGTGAGTCGCGGCATCTTTGCTGAGCGACGTAATTCGCGTTCCTATACTGAATATCTTTCTTTTTCCTTTATGATCTTCGGACTCGTCACCGTCGTCTCTCATGGCTTCCAGTGAGATCAATGGTGCAAATCCAAGCTTTTTAGGCCTTACTCCTTCGATGCCGCACCGTACCCAACTAGATGACACAAGAGATAGTCAGCGGAAATGGCGTAACACGAAATCGGAAAATGATAATCCTGAGATTGATTATTTACCCATCATCAAAGTACCTAAAAATTTCACGTATACATTAGTCAAAATTCCAGGCAAAGAAAGACACAAGTTGAACAAATGAACTTACTCCTCGACCAAGACTATATGTCCTTTCAGCAGCTTTATTTCATCGTCCAATAGAGGTTCATAGTTCCTTATGACTCTAAACCGAGCTCCTTTTCGCTCGACAGGAGCCCATGCACTTGATCCACCAGCCCCTCTGGGAGGTGGCAGGTTTGGTTTGGCTCGATGGACTGCGGGCACCACGTCATCGTCTACCGCCGACTTAACAACAGACATTCCTCGGTCATTCACCTGCCACCCCTCACTATCTACAGGACCGGTTGATATTGGATTTTGGGATTCCGTGGCCACCTTATTTCTAGGTGGCGTCTCACCGAGTGAGACTACCTTGCCTAGGGTGCCTCCAACTGCTACCACACCTCCTACTATTTTACCAGATAATGTAGTGCTGCGTTTAGTTCGCTCCTTCATTTCTTCTTCTTCTCGCCAACCCCCCTTGACCTTCTTTCCGCGGGCTTCTTGTCGTACCCTTCGCCGATATCGGATGTACATTGTGAGGGCTACTATAGAGATTATGAGTGCTATGGAACCTAGTACCGGTCCAGCAATCTAAATGTCGATGGTTTACATCAGTAAACAAATGTCTGCTGATTACAATTCACAAACATACCCAGGCGTTTGGATCTCCCGAGCTAGGATATACACAGGTTATACCTGAGAAGTTCGAGACAGCATAGATCGGCGACATCGTAACAGTTGCCAGTATAGTTCTTTTTTTCAAAGTTTTCGACCTTATGCTTGCCGACCGTTTCAGTTTCTTTTTTGAGGTCGAGCTCACATCGGGAACCACTTGCGATGCTTGAGTAGCTGCATCTGTGGAGAATTCGGCGAGCAATGTATGCGGTATACCTTGTGTGAGTATTGGCATTGTAAAGTCCCACCCCAGATCAGACACAGGAGCGCCTGTGACTATGGTGATGTTTGGTTCGGATGCATTGTTGGCCTTTATGTAGTAGTTGACCGAGTTTCCTTGTACTAGATTATCATCGAAGCGGACTGCCACTGTCTTGTCAATTGCGGCATAATAGTGCCATGCATAGGAATTTGGTGCGATCTGCTGGTATGCGAAACAGACTTGATCTCTCTGGTCGTGAACAAAGTCCAATGGCAGATTGGCTGTTTGCAAATGTTTTGGGTGGAGCAAAAATGTTGGCGAATTGTACGGTGAATAGCGGTATTGAGGACTTACGAATCGGCGGCGTTGGTACTGATGTTGTGGGGACACCGGCGCCAGCTCCAGCAGGTGCAGCCAGAACACTAGTGGTGTTTTGTAGCAAAATCCACATCACCAGCACCCATTCCCACAATTTTACAACAGGCCGGCCCAGGCGAGACGAGGGATGATGCCATGTACTAGGCATTCGCAAACGGCAAATAGCTCTTCTACCGGGCTGCCAGCTGTCTCCTCTTTTCTGATGCAACTTCCAACTGGTGAATATTCGTGTGGTACGTGCCAGGTCATCAGCTTCCTGAAATTGCATGCAAAAAACAGCAACGTTGCTTGGGCTGGAACCAGAACGTATCGTCGGATTTCTCTTCAAGATCGTTGCTGCGCTTATACCAATATGACTTTTGATTGGAAGGGCAATTACCTAAAAACTTAAGTCAAGTATCGTCCCGAAGTCAACAAGAGACCAAGGAAGGACAGCATATAATTGCTGATTTTGTTCTACAATTTAGAACCAGACGCGTATCATCCCGTTTAACCACTCACTTGAAATCACTTCTTTGGTCAAGACCTCTCGATTAGAAGCAACGATGGGTGATGCCAGCTCAAGGTCGAATGACTTGGCAAAACCATCCAACGCGGGCATCTCCAATTCACGGCCTGCAGTCGGAACCATGAGACCGGCCAATGCGAGAGAAGCAGCGAACACCAGAAACAATTTCGACGCTGATCGGCCTTCCAGCACCATGCCACGCCAACTGAACCACGTAATACACTTGCAACAAGCTATAACAGAATCTAGTATCGACGGTGCCTCCAACGAGAGCTCTAGTACCCAATCCTTGTCTCTTGGAAGAAACGCTTCTGGTGAATTCAAACGAGACTCGGACCAGAAGAGGAATTCTAACTTTCAGCAGCCGCAACAGCAACCGATACCATGGACTAAAGAGACTCATAGAATCAGTATGGATCACCACATGCCTGCCCATTCACCACGAACATATCAACCTCCACAACCCACACCTACCCCAGCTGCACCCACAAAAACTTCAGACCATGTCTCAACAGACCGCCCTGTTTCATCTCGTGTCGTCAGTCCACCTTCCCTTTTACGCTCAAACACTGCGCCATCAAATGATAGCAATGTGAGAGAACCTCCAGTATATCAACATCCACCAGCCTACTCATCACCAACAAAAACCAATCCGGGCTCGCTTACATCACCAACCATGGTCCATTCCAACACGGCCGGACTGGATTCAGCTGCAAGTTTAGGAATTTCGTCAACTCCGGTTCTCAATGTTAGGTCTTCATCGTTTGCCATCCCTCGATCTCAAAATGATAGAGAACGATCGCCTTCACGATGGACATTACAGCGCAATAAGGCTAGAGAATCATCACAAAGCAGTCTTGGCTCTACCGGAATTGTGTTTAATAGGATGAATTCAACACAGCTGTCTCACCACACCATACACTACTCTGGAATCCGCAAAATCACTTTGGGAGATGTTTCCATTGCTCCAAGACGAAAATCGAGCATGTTTCAACACCAATTCAGGGGTCTTTCTGTCAACACAGCCGGGGGCCACAAGTATGGAGATAGTGGATCCGTGAATACTAGCGTCCAACAAGTACCCCATGTTGAAATCCAACCATTCCCTGTCGCTCTCGATCCCGAACTGACGTTTAGCATGATTGTGTCGCCATCGACGCTGATATTCAAGGATCCATACTCGGAGAGCCTGTTTCTGTCAGAGTTTTTGGATTTGAGAAGGCCGCTTTGGAGAATGGCTGGATTTATCGGAGTGCTGAGTGTGATACCCCTGACTATATATTCAGTATACGTCAGTGATGGAGTAGGTCAAGGATTGCCAGAGGTTAGTACTTGAACCACGTTCAAGTGACGTATATGCGAAGCACTGTTTTTGCGCATTCATACCAATAACGTTCTCTGAATTTGGAACTTTAGGGCCTGATCATGTCCTTTGGTGCAATTTTACCTTTCCTCGTGATCCTGCTCATGTCGTTCCTCGATGGGCCGTTCGTAGAAAGACTCGCCGATCCAATAGCAGCCCTCTCCATATTGATTCTTTCCGTTGTCTCGATATCCGCACGACACAGAGTAATTGAACCGTTCATGTCAACATACAAGCCAGCAGTCGGAATCATACTAGTTTCGCTCGCCTGCAGCACCTTTTTCAAGATTCGGCATCTGTTTATTGTGCCTGTGTTGGCCATAATAGTGATTGTTCATATCGCAACAATCTTGTCGATACCCAATGTAGATGTGGGAAATGCTGTCATCTCAATCATGTCTGTATTGGTGGCTTGTCTAGCCTCATCAGTCCATTCAAGATTCACTGAATACCTGTACAGAGCATATTTTGCCAAAGTACAGGGTTTGGATGGTAGTGCCAAAAGACTGATGGAACAATGGAGATTAGAGGCTGTATCCAAGATTAGTAAACATCAACGAGGCAGGACTCAGACTGCTGACGGACGTGCTGAATTGGAAACGCCATTGGAAAAGGCTGGGCTGGTGTTGAGAGATTTGGTGCTTGATCCATCGTTGAGTTTCGAGCATGCAAGAAGTCTGGATGTCGTTTTGGCTCTACTTGCTTCAGACTCGTTGATGACGCCTGAAATACGGCATGGTGCCAATGATACTGTCGATGCTGAACAACAGGTCAATACTTATTTGGATTTGTTTTTTTGCCAAATCTCTAAAAAATATTCCAATAGGCATGGCTGTACGAGACATTACGAAATGGCTCGTGGTCCAAGAACCCAACGCCAACTCGTCGAGGAACTGAAGTCGTAGTCGATGTCAAGGAAGACGACAGTAACGCCGTTCCAAACCTTCCCGAAACTGTCAGAGTCAGACCAACACCAACAGCCTTCCTTGCGTCAACACAAGCAGCTGCTTCCGTAGCTGTCGGAAGACGGTCTAGAGGATCTGTACCTGCCAATCACCCAGGGGCAAAGGTTATGGATACTAGTGATAGCAAGAGTAGAGAAAATAGTGTCGAAAACTTTTCTCGTAGCTCGGAACTAGGAACTGTACAGGAAGGTACTGCTAAACAACCATCGCTAAACACTACACCTGATATGTCGAATCGAACTCCTCCGACGGTGCCCGACGAGAACGCTGTTATAATAAGCGGTACTCTTGCACCAGTCAGATCCGAAAGCGTGACTGAAAACGCTCCAAGAGCAGTATCAGACCAATCCTCCTTCGACTCTGAATCCTCGCTTGAAGACATGAGATCAAACGTCGCTCTCGCAGCACTCCTTGATCAAGTTGATCATTGGAATTTCGAATTATTCTCACTCAAGGACTTGTCAAGATCAAAACCATTGTTGGCCCTCGGATCCTACTTGTTTAAACGTGCAGACTTGTTTTCGAGACTGAATTTAAATGAGTCTCGGGCTATGGCATTCATGTCCGAGGTGGATAAAGGGTATAGAGAGGATGTTCCGTATCATAACGCGTCGCATGCTGCTGATGTGTTGCATGGAGTGCATTGGTTGAAAGAACGATGCTCTGGAGTTGTGGAGCCTTCCTCGCTGGAATTGTTGGCGCTTTATACCGCTGCTTTGATACATGACTTTGAGTAAGTTCATGTTCTATGACCCAATTCTCGTTTTTCTTTGTTGGCTAACTGGCGGTGTTCGTTTTTTAGTCACGTATGTATTTTTCGGCATGACAAAAAAGGAACATTTGTTTTCGTGAATGATAGTACCAATAACCAATCCTCTTCAATTCCCTCTACCATAGCCTGGAGTAAGCAACAACTTTTTAGTGGCCACCACAGACGCAAGGGCCTTACTATACAATGACCGCAGCGTCTTGGAAAACCACCATCTAGCATCCGCTTTCGCCAAACTCTACCAGCCCGATCTTGACTTTATGACGAATCTAGTCCCCGTAGATCGTCGATACGTGAGAAACACCATTATCGAATTGGTGCTAGCTACTGATCTTGGAGGACAACACTACCCAATTCTGACGACATTTAAGAACAAGGTTGGAGTATCGGGAAGTTTCGATCCCAAGAATTCGGCAGAGGATCGGTTGTTGCTTTTCAAGATGTGTATCAAATGTGCTGGTGAGTGTAGAAGAGATTTGGGAACCAGCAAGTTTCCGATTGTGTGGGAAATGATGGGCTTTTTTGTTGACCGAATGAATCTGTCTGCTTTAGATGTGGGCAACCCTACAAAGTCATGGCATATCTATGAACAATGGACGGAGAAAGTCCTTCAAGAGTTCTTTGCTCAGGGTGATCAAGAAAAGGCTATGGGATTGCCAGTGTCGCCTTATTGTGATCGAGACATAGTGAGTTTTCTCGTTCCTGTTGCACATTTGAGTTGAGATTCACCATTGATGTTTTTCAAGGTCAACATACCTGCCTGTCAGATCGGCTTCATTGAATTCATTTGCGTGAGTCTGATATCTCTTTGTTGTTGCGAAGGGTCGATCTATAAAAACTCACATCACCAACTCCATATTACAGATTCCGTTATACGAAGCATTTGATAGCTTTGTGCCGATACCCGCCGTGCTAGAAAACCTGACCTCGAATCGATCCCATTGGGTCAAGCTACGAGACGAACAACGACCAAAAGAAGAAAAGAGCAATAGCAGTCCAAAAGACGAGCCCCAACAACAAGTGACTGTAAAGAAGCGCGGATCCATCCTTGCTCCCAAATCGCCATCCGCGCAGCATCAAATCCATCAACAACAGCATCCACCCACACAACAACAATCAAACCAACAGCAACACCAAATAGCGACGCCAGACAAATACATCGCAACAAAACCAGCCGACATTGGAAACAAATGGGACATATTACGTACCTCAAAGAGTGTATTGAGTTTAACGATATTCAATGGCAGGAGGCCCAGTGCACACCCACCAACCTCGGTAGCAGGATGGGCAAGTACAGATAACAAAGTTCACGGGAGAAGAGCAAGTGCTGCCCCTCTTAGTGCTAAATCATCACCGCGCTCGCCTGCGCTGGGAGGAGAGAGTGTGCTGCTACATCATCAACAGGTGTCATCACCAACGCTGCCAACAATCGATGGAATATTGAGCACAACTCATATTTAGGATGCAAAGGCTGACGGATATTCTGGTGTTATTTTCGGAATTGTCTTTGTGTATAAATCGATATACGAGAAAGCAATAATAGTGTATTGTAGTGACAAGCAAATGGATTGTGATGCCAAATTTGAACGCTGATAGTTCGGTAATAATCTCCGTCAAATCAACCTCTTGTGATTCAACGCAACTTGAACAGTCCTTGGAGGTATGAGCTTGTCGCTTCTCTTTGATGGTTGAAACCATGACGCCACGGAAAAAAAATGTATCCACCATATAAACTGTTGCTTGAGGTTCTTATCCTCAGCAGTACGATCTCATCAGCAACCTCTAAGTCAAGCAGGTCCACTGAACGAAAATTCTTATGTTTAGTCGCTTCGCTCCTGTGGGTAAACAGTAGTTCAAGGACACCATTGGTCCATAAAACCTGACAGGACATTCATGGTTACGTGTCGAATCAGAAGACTAGTCTGCTATTTGAGTCGGACGAAACTGTACAAAGGACTAAGAACTGGAACCTGGTATATCGAACGTCGGGATCAGGAAGATTTTGAACAAGAGCTTTTTCGCATTCTTCGTACTTGTAGCTGCTTACGCTATCATACCTCTCACTTCACTGCTCAAACATGCACACACCACTCTGGACATTACTTAGCAAGCATGCATAGACACATAGACCTTCGACCAAGCATCAGACACCTCTCCAAATTCAAACCATTTCACGTTTCCGGTTATTGATGGAGGTACCACAATGGTATTGTATAGCTTTCTTCCAATGATTTTTGATTTCCGAGCTTCTGTAAGGCACCTTCCAGTAAGTTTTCACTTGCCAACCAAAAAACTCTGTCTTCTAGGATCTGTAACCGCTCTTCTTCTTTCAGATAAGAGCACTATCACCAGACGAGAAGATTTGGTCAAAGCTGGGTATGCACCTTCGGCTTGTAACCTTGCTATTTTGGCGCCTTCTAAAGCCACCTCACTCAGAATCACTTCTCACTGAGGTATCTCCGGACTCAACCCAAACTATCTCATAGACAACTGAAAGATTTCTTTTACTTTACAGAGTAGCACCAAGCCTGAACCTTTACTGAAGGTTGAACACGGCACGACTCCAACATAACGTGGTCAAGGCGACGACTTTGAATCCATTTGAATCTATGGTTACTATGTGGAATGCTATTAACGAATTAGATCTACACTTTGAACAAGCTGTATGAACAGAAAAGCGATCTAAAAATCAGCTACCTGGCAAACTGTGGTTGAAACTACGGAGAACATGGTATTTCAGTTTCGAGAAAGCACAGGGAGAAGGTGATACCATTATTATTTATTATTTTGTCGTAGTGTATATATCGACATACAATCAGAGTGACAAACAAATTTGTCCACGTTTTTATGAGGGCCAAGTAGCAAAGCGATCGTGATTTTAAATAGAGAGTGTGGGTGAGCTAGTGTGTTGATGTTATTTATGATCTCCACGAGGCTTCAAGGCAACATCCAAGCCCATATCAAAACAAAAAGAGCGACAAAGAAGATCTTTGCCATAAACTGTTGTTGTTCCGCTGGAGTTTGTTGCTGCTGTTGTCCCATAGGTGGTCCTCCCATATCCTAGATGTATGAAGAATAACAATCAGATCTAAACGTCTCACTACCCAAAAACTGAGTACGTTGACACTCACGAATTGAAATCCAAACATCCCAGGGAAGGGGCCGAACGAGACTCTAGCGTTTCCAAATATGCTATCACCATTTCTCCTGCGTTGTGGAGCTTCTTCCCTTACACCACTAGGTCGATCAGGCACATCACCTGTGCGAGGATCTTTAGATTCTCGTCCATGGGCATATATTGGTATGCACTTTTCCTTTGAAGCAATAGACTTGCATACGGGGCCTGCAAAAAGGCAAAGCGTGTTATAAGTATTTGGTATCCAAAGAGGCACAAAGTCTGAAGTGAATGCTCACATGTTGCAGCCGCAGGATTTCCACTTGTAAACCATTTATGAATGCATTGCCAACAATATAAGTGTCCGCACCTAGTGTACAGAGTTACAAGTTAGATCATGCTTGTCGTTGACATGAAGGAGGCACCTCCAAACACAAGCTTACATAGTGACAACAGCGTCGGACGCAGTGTCTAAACAGATATTGCAACAAAATGGGGGTTCGTCATCTTCAGCAGGAGCTCTACTACTGCCACTACTGCTACTGCTGCTGCTAGTGCTTGCAGTGGGTTTCTTTGGCGAAACACCTGATGTTGATGTGGAAGAGTTGCCCCATAACCAGGAGGTTGACGGCCTATTGATAGTTTCACGCTGTACCCTCCTCTGCCGTAGAGCACTGGAGTCAAATGAATATGAAGTGGAAGATGTCCGTGGTGGCAAGTTTAAGGATTCGGTTGAGGGTCTTGAAGTTGCAGCAGGAGTGGGATTTATCGGATTAGACAAGGGAGGACTCCTAGTTTGTTGGTCTCTTCGATCATGCGGTATCCAGCCTCCAGGCATATGCTCCATTGTCTCCAAATGTATATGGAAAGTGCGAGAGACAGTGAAGCTTATACTGAAGCTAGAGATGAAGACAACGGAGAGGTGAAGGCGTGAAGAACGTGTGTTGGACTGATTAGTATACACGCATGAACTGTATACAGCTGTCTCCGAAGCCTGATCTGCCCGTGTTCTAGTTGTAAATCCATCACGGCTCGTCCAACAGTTCCAAACACGAAGTGTCATATCGCTTAGTATTACGCGTCAAGACGTAAAATTATGACTGCGAGCTGATTTCATTCTTTCGCTAGCTTTTGTTCAAATATGGTCTTCGCTTGATCAGCTACTAAGAAACATTGCTGTCCTTGTAGTGAAACGTGCTGTGATGGCAGATGTTTGGGAGGAATTGGCTCAGATCGTCACAAATCCGGCTCCGGATGCTGATGGTGCTCCTTTTCGTGACAAAATCACTTTCCTACTCCAGCAGCCTCTTGGTATGTGGAATGTTGATTGTATTCTGATGTTGCCTGTTGATTTGAAGCAATCTCATTTATTACGTAATATATCGCTTATTTTAACGCAAATCTATTCATCTTGTCGTAGGATCTATCTCTAGAGAGAATCTAGTCCAAGTATCTTCCACATTAAAAGTCCTCCAAGCTGCTCTTTCTTGTGTACCTCAATACTTTACAACCCCACCTAATTCCCAAACAAAATTCGATGTATGGCTACTATCCAGATTCACCGCAATGCTCGCTACTCCAGAGTACACTACAATACACTCACCAATGGTGGAACGATTCGTCGCAATCCTGGACATGATTGCTGATCGTCGTCAAGACGGGGGAATTCTCTTATTTAGAGAAATCGTCATACATCTCATTGATATCCTATTGGATTTACAGACTTGGTTGCTCCAACCTCAACCAACTGCTGCGACAGTTGCTGAAGGCAGCAAGATTGATGTTAAAGGTAAAACACCTATAAATCGTCCAATAGTAGATACTGCTTCTACGAAAGACAATGGGTTTACACGACGACGATTCCTGGATGTTTCTTCATATGCAGCTGCCGCTGCAGGACCAGATCCATATGAAATCAACATCGAGACTACAGACCAAGCACTCATGTTTCGTTCAAATATCATTCATATCGTTGGAGCAGCCTACAAGACCATGTCAAATACATTGTCTGATACAACAATGAAGCTCTGGTTGATGATTAGTAGTGATCTGGCTTCTGCTTCTGCAGAATTGATTGAACAGCATACAGTGCGTGACGTGTACCTTGATGGTGTTAATTTTAGAGCAATACCAACTTTTTATGCTACCTTCCAATACAGGATCTATTATGGCTACTACAAACATGTCTAGAAATACCTCTAGCTATACCCATGCACATTACCATCCAATTCTCAAATCGCGTCTTTGGAGCCTTGATTGCCGTCGTCAATCATCGAAAGCTGAATTCTGATAGTAATCGACCAACCCCAATGACTCCAACGCCGAATGTAACAGTCGTGGATGATCATTTTGCAGCCATCTTACCCAAACTAATGTCTTCATCTTGGTCTGGTGTCAATATGGATATTGTATCTGTCGCTAGTAAAGTCGTATGCCAGTTGTTGCTGCCTGAACACGTGGTGTTGTTGGATCGTAATTTGCAGGTATATGCACATAGTATCGCATAATTGTCGAGGTCACAGCTTTAACAAAGAGAGCTAAGTCTGTTCCATTTCTCGCAACAGATCGCTGTGTTAGACTTATATTCGACAGTGCTGACCTCGACCAAGTCGATTCCCTCCGAGATCATGATGGGATACTTATTGCAAGTGGCTGCGGCTCATTCTCATTTGAAAGATAGTGTCAAATCCTTGATGAGCAAGATATTTGCTCCTGTCCCGAAGGTTCTGGTATTAATTGAATGCGTTGTGAGGTCTTTTTCGCTCAGCTCACCATCATTGCATCTAGGCTCAATCTGGAAGAAAGAGGAAGAGTGATACACTTCTCATGTCTGGTACTAAACGACACAAGAGGATTGCGCCCACTGATGGGTAAAGAATTTCCGTCGAGGATCTTTGCCAGCCCTGCTGGGTGTTTTGTTTTTCGCTGATGCTACAATTCTCTGTAGAAACAAAAATATGATTATTTCGCATGATCTTCCTTCACCACCTGCTGATGATGATTCAATGCATATAGCTGTCAGAGCTTGTGTTGAAGTTATCATTGAAAACGTTAAGGAAACCACATTGGAGGTATTGGCAAATATAGCTCTGCATGTTTTTGCCCTCGGCTGTCGTCTCTCCTCTGACAAACCAAATTAATTTCTCAAGTCAAATGAAGCTACCATCAACGTCTTATCTGTGATATTGCCCAGCCTGGCACATAGTGTACTGCTTGAAGATGTTGAAAAACTAGCAACACATCTATCAGCATTAGCAGAACGTTACTTGAATTTCAAAGGATTCAATGGACGGCCAACCTTCCCACCAAACATTCTACACGTACTGGCACTATCTGCACCTCTTCTCTCGTCTAGGAATGCATCACTACCTATTATAATCGCCCTCACTACTCCATTCATGGCATCACCATCTGAAGCCATGTCTGCAGAATTTGCAATGTCGACAGTGGCACAATCTATTATAACGGCGGGTGGTGCAGTCGATGTAGAGATTGATTTACAAGTTAAATGTTTGTCGGGATTGGCGGCATTCTCAAATACACCGTCGTATCTCAAGGATTTGTTGGTCGAGGCCAGTCGTTATACCAAGGGAGACTTGTCGCAGCTTGCGATAGCAGTTTGGAAGTGCGCTCATATAGTATCTGGATTGCCGTTGTATTGGTGGAGCGAGTTGTCGTAAGTCAATGAGATATGTGTCTTGAACGATATTCGCTTTCTTTCGTGGTGTTGTCCTCATTGATGGTTTTCATTTAGTATACCGAAGCAACATGACGACGAAATAGTAATCCAAGCTGCTGCAAAAAGTATCGCAGACATCATATGTGCTCCATACTCTAAACGAGAATTTGGAAGCCCAGTTGATTGTAAAGTATGTGCCAGTATCTCTACCCTAGCAGAGGGCCTCATGGATTTCAGTCTTCTTGATGGCTTTCTTCCATATCTTTCCAATGCATTCAATTTGCCGATACGTATTGCTTATGTGCAAAGTCTCGAGCGAATTGTTGCGCATTGTAAACTACAAGATTTGGATTTGAATCGTTGGACTGCTCTTACTAAGTTGCTTGGAAGTGGTATTAGGACTTTGCGTTTGTCTGCTGGGTGAGTCTCAGTGCTGTGGAAATGGAAGCGCGCAAAAAACTGTTGTATGAGTGAAGACTATGTTTACACCCATTCACTCTCCCGCTATAGTATTGTTGTGACTCGTATCCTTATTCGTCTTATACGACTGGGTACAGTTGAATCTCGTGCCATGTTGATGAATAACGTCTCGTTACTGCTCAATGATATCAGAAAACTTGTGTCGGTCAAGGGCTCACTGGTCATTGATACAATATCGATCTTGTTGGCTGGATTGAGTGGCTTGGAATGTGATGAAGAGGTTCTGCTTTCTCCAACTTTGAAGCTATTGGCTGACCTCCTCACATTTGAGGATGCTGTTGTGCGGGCTGTGGCTGCAGAACAGGTAGAAACGATCCTTTCAAGCTTTTTTGCGCTCCCTTTTATTCTAATACGGTTTCACAAAATCTTCAAAAGGTCAGAGCTTTGGCGACCCGTCGAAAACAAAGCCCATGGTCACTCATGTTTCCACATCTCCCGAAACTGGCTCTACGAATAGCACAACTAATAAAAGCCCAGCCAAGAATTGGATACGAAGCATGTCTAGTCTTTGCATCATCTGAAAAGGACTTTTTCCAAAAAATGATTCCTCAACTACTCCCACAACTAGTTCTGGCCAACGACGTTGATACCATGACCCACATTGCCAAAATCCTCGACAAGGAAGTATTCATAATGTGTGTCAATGAAACACATCATATTCTGGCACACATGTTTTTAAATCACTCAGAGTCATCAGTTGTTCAGAGATCATTGGATTGGTTTCTGGATATGCTGAGAGCGGGTCTTGGAGATGTACAGATTACTCTAGAGTCGCTTATGCGGAGCTGTCTGTTGGCTTTGGTTGCTGAGTTGGTTGTGGAGTGTGGGGATCCTGTTGAGCATAAGAAAGAACGAGTTCGTGTCGTATTGTGATTGGTTAGGCCTTTTTTTCAATAATCTCAATTGATCTATTTTGCGTCTAGGCAATTAAAGCATTGACATTGCTACATGGTCGTGTGGGTGAATCATCATCAGCATCGACATCAACTCATGCCAAGGGTGCTGGTAAACCACTACCTGGATTCTTGAAGCGTCATTTCTTGGCTATTGTGGCACATATTAATATGTGTATTGGTAATGATGCTCAACAAGTACAAACTCTGGCTCACCGTATAAATGCTGTGAGGTCACTGGGTGAACTGGTGGTCATGGTTGGTCAGGATGGGATATTGGATGTCATTCCTCAGGTATGATCCGTCTACCTTGTCAGCACTTTTTTGCTATAAAGACTCATCAAATCTCCATCCAACTTAGATCTTTGCTACTCTTCAAAGTGCACTTGAGACAGCAGAGCTTCGAAAAGCTGCGTTGTACGCATGGGAAATGTTTTTAAAGACAGTCAAACCATTAGATGCTGGCCCTATCTTATCACAAGCTGCGGTCGCTCTGTTTCGAGATACCACTCTATATACACCCGAAGAGATGAATGTAGCTGCTAAAGCATTTGCTAAATTGGCTTCGTCGACAGCAGCTGAGCCATACCTAGCCGCACTTCCAGCTTTACCTGCTCATCCTGCATTACGAAGGATTGCAGAAACAGTAAATGCAAAACGTGAGTCACTTACACTACCTCAACGTCTTCAAGCATTGATTCCAGCCATAAGACATGAAAGTCCGGCTGTAGTAGTCCATGGCTTGCGAGACTTGTATCAGGTCTTGACTCGCTCTCAATGTGAAATCCAGACCATGATCGTAGCTGAAGTGCCTGATCCAATACTAGCAACAGTAGTTCGTGCCATGCTTGACGCTCTAGCACAACATGCTTCAACATCCAAGAGTGATGTTGGAGTACTTTGTGGTGAATGTATAGGTGCTTTTGGAGCTTTTGATCCTGCCAGATTAGAAGTACCACCACCACCTATACCAGCTTGGGAAGCCGAAGTTGAAGATTTAGGAGATCGAGCATCATGTTGTAAATTAGCATTCTCGCTCATCCAATCGCGACTTGTGCCTGCTATGAGAGCTGGAGCTGGTGCCAAAGAACAGGGGCAGTATTCTTTTGCATTGCAAGAAGTATTAAGATATGTAGGGTTTGATAAACCGCTAGTTGAAGCTGCCGAACAACAGGTTCGAGCTACAGCTAAATTTAGACAGTCTGGTGGTATAGCCATATTGCCACCACCAGCACCAAATACCCAAGAAGCCGAATTACGAGAGAAGTGGAATCATTTCTCACCTCAAGTGCAAAATACGCTTCGACCATTACTTGATACCAAATATACCCTCTCGAAAAATTATACTTTTCCAGCACCTGAACGACCAATTTACAGGTCTGCACCAGGATACCGTGAATGGGCCAGAGAATGGGCACTTGATTTGGCTCAACGAGTTCTTGGAAGTGAAGCTGGCAAACTTTTTAAAGTGCTAACCGTTGTAATTCGATTATCTGATGATGGAAGTTTCATAACTGCCGTGTTGCCGCACTTGGTGTTGAATCGTATTGTATTTGGTGGCTTGGCTGGACTTGATGAAGTATATCAAGAGTTTACATCTGTGTTGGAAGATCAGGGGAGCGATGGAGCTGAAAGTCAAAAGGAGGCTGAGAAGCGTCAGATTAGTACACAGGTGATGTTTTATGCATTGAAGACTGCGCGATCATATTGTCTGACAATTGTGTTTTATTTTGCATAGACCATCTTCTCCCTCATCGACCATTTGACTCGGTCTTTACGAATCCGACGTGTAAAAGCCAACACAGAGAAACAGTTACAAGCTAGACGTGCTGGTCGCTTTGTATCACCAGATGAACTACCAGATACCGACTCATCAACAGAACAAGTCGCCAATTTCCTTAACAGAATCCCACAACTCTTGATGGCCGAAGCATCTCGACGAGCCTCAGCACACGCTCGTGCCCTCATGCATGCTGAACGTCATTTACGTGCAGAACGAGATCGTATACTCCCACCAACAATGCCCGTAACCGCCATACGACAAGTTGAAGCTGATGCAGCATTACGACCATTATATTCAGATCTACAACGAGCTTATGCGCTTGTTGATGAGCCTGATGCTATGGAAGGCCTGGTGGCTCGGATGGGAGAGCCTACCGTGCAACAACAATTGTTGGAACATGAGACTGCTGGACGATGGACAACTGCACAGACTTGTTATGAGATGATCATACAAGAGAGCGGGGAGACGCTGGAGAGCAATTTGGGATTGATTAACTGTCTCAAGAATTTGGGACATCTAGGTAATCACGATATTTTTTTTGCGTTGTGTGTGGTTGAGTCATTGCTAAAGCAAAACCAACACTTTGTAGAAACATCCCTTACGCATATCGAAGGAGCCATGACCCGTAATCTTGCTTGGGCACCTGCTCTTGTATCATCTGGTATAGAAGCAGCATGGCGATTAGGATCCTGGACTGTCTTGGAACGTCTATTAGAAAAAGACCATCAACCAACGTTTGAAGTATCAGTTGGATCCCTATTAATGATGGCTCGTATGGGTGAAATCGAGAGTTTCACAAATCAGTTAAGACAAACTCGTGAATCCTTGGTTGCTCCTTTGGTAGCTGCCAGCATGGAATCATTTAGACGAGCATATGATACAACGACCAAGTTACACATGTTGTATGAAATCGAGTCTGCTGTCTTGGCTGCGTCTCGTGGTACAGCTGGAGGTCAGGTCGTTAAGCAGTTGATGAGTGAATGGGATTCTAGGTTGACTGGTACTGTGACGACGTTACGAGTTCGAGAGCCTATTTTAAATTTGAGAAGGATCTTGATTTATGATATGGGGCAAGTTGTGTTTTAAATTCACAAGCAGCCGAATAATCTCATTTTTTTGCTTTCTGTTTGAATAGCATGTTTCAAAACACTGCTGCAGATGCAGGACGACTCTGGCTGGCAAGCGCTGCTCAAGCTCGTAAAGCCAATATTTATTCCGCGGCATACGCGGCTCTACTCCATGCTGCACGATTAGGAACTCCCGTAGTACATATCGAACGAGCCAAGTGGTTGCATGCCGAGGGGCATGTGTACCGTGCCATGCAAGAATTATCAGAAGTCTTAGCTAAGGACGGTCCTGAACCAAGTGCTCCCCCTGCTTCTACAGCACCAGGTGCCCCTGCTGCTGTCGCTGCTCGTGATGTTGTTATTGACCAAACGAATGAAAAGTTCATCAAGGCCAAGACACAACTCTTGTTGACTAGATGGATGGCGGAGACCACTAGTAGTACTGTTCAAGATATTCGCGGGAGGTTTAAAAGGGTCACCGAGAAGCAACCAAAGTGAGTGGTGTGCCAAAGCTGCGGAAAAACGTTTAAATAACATCAATCTCACCTTTTTCTCACCTTTTTCCATCACAGTTGGGAGAAGGGCTATTTCTACTTGGGTCGATACTTTAGTACGACGTTTGAGAAGGAGAAAGATGATGAGCGAAAAAAGAATTCTTCGAATCCCCTGACTAGCAACATGATCTCGTATACACACCACATTGTCAAGAATTATGGATCGGCATTGACTTATGGTGTCAAGTATATCTACCAGACGATGCCCAAGTTATTGACTGTTTGGCTAGATATTGGAACTTTCATTACGGATGCCAGTGTGTGAGTTTTGTTGTGAAAATCGTGGTAGCTTTGCAGATGATTTTTTTTGACCTGGTGTTTGACTGTATGTGTCTCTTTCTAGCCCTGAAGCTGATGGGAGGTACAAAAGTTTCGCTATCATCAATCATAGCGTCAAGAATTTGTCACAGCAGCTACCAGCTTATCAGGTATGGAGCGGCCTCCATGATGATTTTGTTGTTGGCCACATCGCCCTAACATTTTCCTCAGTTCTATACAGCATTCTCACAATTAGTTTCTCGTATTGGCCATCGCAATAAGCAAGTGTTGATAGTCTTGCAACGTATCTTGGCCGCTGTTTTGATGGCATATCCTCGACAAGCATTGTGGCATTTGATGATGGTGGCCAAATCGTTAACCAAGCTGCGAAGTGATCGAGTGATGGAGGTGTTGAATCACGTGAAGGTGAAGCTAATACTCAACAACGTTCAATGCTTGTTTTCTTGTCTGGACTAACAATTTTGCTTTAGAGTGATCCAAGTATCCGAAACACAGCAACCAAAACCCTATACAATTCATTGATTCAAGATGCTCAACGAATGACTGAAGGACTCTTAGAGATTTCGCAACGTCCTGTTGGTCAACGCCAAACGACCTTGTCATTCAATAATGATTTCCGCAATTTGTTGAAAATGGTACCCAGTCAAATGATTATTCCTTTGCAGTCTGCAATGACTGTGACTTTACCAGCCAGTGCCAAGACTTTGAGTTCACATAAACCGTTTCCTGATAACCTACCTCATATCGATGGTGAGTGTCGTGTCGATTTGACAATCCTGTATCGTCCTCGTTTTTCCCAGAGTTTCTAATCGTTTCTCCCATAAGGCTTCCTGGACGAAATCGATATCATGACATCCCTTCAAAAACCTCGTAAAATCACGATGTTGGGTTCTGATGGACGACGATACATGTTTCTCTGTAAACCCAAAGATGATTTACGAAAAGATGCACGATTGTGTGAATTCAATTCAGTCATCAACAAGCTCTTGAAGAAGGATCCAGAAGCCAGGAAACGTAATTTACGAATTCGAACATATGCGGTCATGCCACTGAATGAAGAATGTGGATTGATTGAATGGGTGGAAGGAACTACGACTATACGACATATCTTGCAACGCCTATACAAGTCCAAGAACATTTCTTACAATCTGGTATGTATGTCTGTGGTAATCCTCATTTTACTCTTTATATCAATATTTTTTGTTTTGATTTTTAGTACAAGGAAATTGGGCTAGTCCTTGACAGGAAACAACCTCATGCAATGGAAGGATTCCGAGATCAAGTAGTAACCATGTATCCCCCCGTACTGCATGAATGGTTTGTGGAAAGTTTCCCTGAACCTACTGCTTGGCTGGCTGCTCGATCAGCATATGCGTCATCATGTGCAGTCATGTCTATGGTGGGCGTGATTGTAGGATTGGGAGATCGTCATGGTGAAAACATCTTGCTGGATGAACAGACTGGGGAAGTTGTTCATGTTGATTTCAATTGCTTGTTTGACAAGGTATGATTACTTCTTCATGTTCATTTTTTTGGCGTTGCCTATACATTCTTTACTCAATCAATTCTATTTTAGGGTCAGACATTTGAGAAACCAGAAAAGGTGCCCTTCCGTTTGACGCACAATATGGTGGATGCATTTGGTGTGACTGGAGTTGATGGTGCCTTCCGCAAACGATGTGAGATTGCACTACGAATTATGAGGGACAGCAATGAGTCCCTTCGTTGTGTACTTGAAGCTGTTCTGCATGATCCCTTTGTCGAGTGGAGTGTCAGGAAGAGCAAGGTTAGTTGTACAGAGATGGTCGTTGTATCCGGCTTTTTTCCTGTCCATTCTCAGCATGTTTTACTTGTCCACTTCGTAGGGTGGGATTGATCGCAGTGAAGACAACCCAGAAGCAATCAAGGCATTGGAAACAATCCGAAACAAATTGTTGGGAGAAGTCAAAGAATCTAACTTGTCTATTGAAGGTCACGTCCATGATTTGATTACCGCCGCCACAGACCAGAAAAATTTGTCTGAGATGTATATAGGTAAGTTGACATGCTTTGCGCGTGAGGTAAGTTTGAATGAAAACTGACATTTTTCATGTGTCATTAGGATGGGCAGCATGGTTTTAAATATAGTTATTTGTACAGTGAAAGTGTTTTATTGTTCCCATTTGCATATATTACATTGATCTCAACACTGCAGCATTTTTTTCGCTCATCTGCTGATTGAAGCTTGGACGCTTTATGACGGCTGTGTTTCCGACTGGTCTATCATTTAAGATGTAGAGGGTGAATTTAATTACAACCTCACACGATACACAATGATTTTTTAACCCATTTGTACGAGAAACATTTATCGCATTATTCTAACCTGGTTCAAATGTCTTATACTTTATTTTGGCTCGTAGCAAATTCGTTATTTGTAAAAAAGAAAGACCTGCAAATACAAAAGTACAATACAAATGCTTTTATAATGTGTTTGCTGTATATCCCTTCTTCCTTTTCGACCTCAGGTGACTGTATAACTACTATAGGCCATACCTATCTGTAAGCCTCTTCCTCACATGCATTGGGAAATTACCCGACAATGCAGCCCATTGTTCATTACCAGCCATATTTTTGAACATGGTTAATATGTTTCTAAATACCTCATTCAAATCTGGTGGCAACCTTTCCCACAAACACAAGGCATCACAAAAGTATACAAAGTGCTGTGATACGCCTTGTGGATTGGCTTCGGCCATACGACACAATCCTCTGAATGCTGATTCCTTTTCCTGATTGTCCTTTATACTACGTGATACTGTACACCATGTCGGTAAGAATTGAGGCAAGAAGGGCGCTACTTGAGCAGGTGCTACAAACCCAAGTCTTCCTATTGTGATTGCTGCGTTTTCTAACAATGTTCGGCTAGTATGATCATTCAATAAGATGGGGATGAGACGGTCGAGTAGTGGTTGAATCCATTGTTGCATTTGGTCTCCATATTGTAGCGAGATTTCACCAGTTGCCCAAGTCGCATTATTACATACTGATATCCAAGATGGGTCGGCGTTGGGATCTATGTGATTTATGACCATGGGCAGGAATTGGTTGAGGTGTGGTCTAATATGTGAAAAGGCCGATATGGATAGATCTCCTAATAGAGCGAATGCCGATTGTTTCACTTCAGAAGCAGGATCCTGTTGATCAACCAAAAGTGTCAGAAACATGGTAGGAGAAAAAAACACCCCCAAAGGTACAAAGACGTTGTCAAAGCAACACTGTGCTGTCCAAATAACCCATCAAGGGTACATACATTCATGCAATGTGCGAGTAATTGGACCAACGACGGAGAGCTATTTGCTACAAAAGGTTCGATAGCAGCACCAAGACCTTGAGTCATCCCAGACAACAAATCCAAGGCGACTATCATAAAGTCTTTGTCGGGTGCTTCAATGGATGCTGGGTTCGCTCGATACAGCTAAAGTTTGGAAAAGGAATGACAGTAAGGTTATATTGCTTTCTGACAATGCGAAAAAAGGAACCTCTAACCTTCCAACGATACTTACAGCATCCTGTCGCAGTGTCCCTTCAATTAAAGTCAAACATCTCTGAAAGACTGGTCCAGTAAACGGTGCGAATCCAGGTCCTAGAGCAGTAGCAACAGAAGACAAGCATTCCAATAACGGGAAGAGATCCCGATCATCATCACCAAGCCGTTGCCAAAATGCGATCAGAGGTGGCATCAGTATTTCGATAAAAGCAGGTTGATTGAGATGATGACCAACGGAGTCAGCCAAAGTACCCACAGCGTCATATAATATTAATAGATTCTTGTGTTGATATGTTTGGAAGGCGTATGCTAGAGTTCGTAAAATGGTGTCGAGGAAGGGGACTAGTTCGTAGGTTGCTTCTTCTTCTAATGTAGCAAAAGCAGAGCATCCAGCTTCTTGCACTCTTTTGTTCTTGTCCAAGACTTTTGCCAAGAGCTATGAATGTGTTTTCATTAGTGTCGTATAAAGTGATGGAACGCAAAAAAAGCTGGTTGATTTGATAAACACGTACCCCTTCAACGAGTGGATGCAAATAGACTCTTTGATGATCTGCTTGATTGATATCTGGTGGTGGATGGACCGTCCACCTTGAATACCTTCCAAGCGTCCAGCAAGTAATGGCTCTCACCAGCGGCTAAAAAGTTCAGCATTAGAACGTCATGACAGATTAGAACGTCATGACAGATTTCGAACCTTTCCAGCTTAACACTCACTTTGGGATCATTCAGCAAAGAGATGAGATACGGCACCAAGGTCGGTAAATGTCGTTCCATTTCATTCAGACATCCTTGAAAACGAAAAATGAGGCATGTCAGCTGGCAAAAACATGAATGTATTATGTCTGAAGTAACTGAACACTACTGTCCTTTGAATCACCGTGACATGACTGTCATTACTATGAATAAACCTACCTTCAGCAACAGCGCCCAAAGCCAGGATCCCACATTCTCGATGTTGCCATTGATCACTAAACAACTCTCCTTTCAAGAGAGGCAGCAGAGTAATCAACAACTTGTCTGCAAAAACAGTAGCCAAAACATCCAAAGCAGCAGCGGAACATTTACGTAAATTCCATTCACCATACGCCTCGTCATCATCTTCGTCGTCGTCGTCCTCGTCATCTTCATCATCGTCTTCTTCGCCATTGGCACCATTAGCTGCCTTTGGTTGAGATGGGACGGCGGCTCCAGATCCAGCAGTACCTTCAGCGGCACGAGTTTTTGCTCGGTGATGTCGTGGCCTGATTTCGTGATCAGCATCTGGGACTGCAGCGTCATCATCAGTAGCACCTCCCAATGTGATGATGTCTTCTTCACTATATACCATTCCTTTTAATAATACAGGGACTATACGTGGTAGTAGTGGTTCCAGGAAATCTACAAGGCCGTCTTGTTCAGCAAATGCCAACCAGAATTCACAAGCTTCTAATGCTACTGATTCGTCTTCAGACTGTGTACAATACAGCATAAATTGGACTACATTGTCCAGTTCAGGCATCAGTCCTTCGGGTTTGACTTCTAATATGTATGTGATTGCTTGACATATACTCTTTCGAATATCGGGATCGTTTGTGTTTACTTGGCTATATAGTTTCTGGATGAAGGCATCCATATTAATCATCAGCGCGTTGGATCTGAGTAGGATGAATTGGTTGATACAAGTGATTGCGAATACACGGACTTTGATACTGGCGTGATCAATATACGATATGAATTTAGGAATCATAAAGTCGAGTGGTCGAGATGGATCCGAGCTCAAGATGCGTGCTGAGTCCTCACAAATCTTTTGCAAGGCTCCGAAAGCACCTTCGACGATTGTTTCGACTGGGTGATTGAGACATTCCATCAGTTTGGGTAGGACTTCTGGCCATGCCTGTATACCGCCTCTGGCGACGAGAGTAGTGATGATGGTACCTGCAGTTGATCTGATTGCTGGAATTCCATCAGCTATGGCATTCAGGACACAGAATTTGACATATTCGAGAGTGGCAGCTGGTATGGCTTCATAGTTCATCCTAATATTGTTTTTGAGGGCCAGTCCAGCAGTAGCTCGTATGTTTGTAGTGTTCATATCTGGAGTTGTGACGTGAGTTAGGATGTAAGCCAGATAATTGTTGAAGTCAGGTACTCGTTCGAATGAAGTTAGTGCCTAATGGAGATGGTCGTTAAGTTTTGCGGTATATAGATGGGAGTAACATGAAGGACCAGATATTTGGCAACAGTAATGTATGCAGAATACAAGTAAGCAGTGTTGGTAACCTACTTCAGTGCTCTGTTTCCTAGTGTTGGCGTCTGGTGCCTGACATCCTTGCAATATTTGCATCAATTGCTGAAGTCCCTCAGAGCGAGGTGTCCATGAGGTAGCCATTGATGGATTGAAGCAGATTTGCAGTCTCCAAAATAGGATTGATTTATCTGGCAAGCTTTCTCTAATGTCCAGCCTATGTTTCAATAACTGTTAGCTTGCACATTCAGAAAAACACAATATCCCATCAGAGTCAATTAGGGACAGCCACACTATATCTCATCGATTAAGAGGCACTTACCGTCAGCGTAGATACTGTGCCAACAAGGCTATCTCCTATACTATATAAGGTATGTATCTATATATTACTGAATGCTTGTGCCGAGTTTTTTTTGAAAGCAGAAGAATCGAAAGGAGATGCAATTTTTAGAAAAGAGTGTGAATTAGTCTAGCTAACCTGATTATTGAATTAATTCACGCGTTATAGATCGAGAATTGCCATGATTCCAATGATGGGAAGAGGAGCGCTTCGAGTGTCTGATTTGGATCTCTCCGCAAGACGTCGAAGGCATGCCAGTGAAGACTCTGTTGATCTCAGACACTCTAGCTTGGGCTCCATCAACCGATTGACTTATAACCACGAAGCTCGGTATCGCGAGATGCATTCAAATTCCCCCGGTCTCGACGACGACGAGGAACAGGACGATAAACCAATGGTAGAACCACAAGCCGTCATTCAAGAACCTCAAGAGCTACCATCTCAACGGCCTGTAGTACCTGCCAAACGGGATACACGTGAAACCCGAAGGTCCTTCTTACCAGAACGTTGGTTTGTCTTGCTCTTGGCACTCTTTGTCACCATATTGGCCGTCGCCACCCAATTCAACCGTATTATATTGCCAGATATGGTTCGTATCACTAGATCGTCGTCTGCGGTTGGAGAGATTCACTATCAAGTGTATTCAGAGGTCGCATCGTTGGTCGATTCCATGGAGGCAGACGTTCCACCACCACCAGAGGTGCAAGAAAACCAACCTAATAACGATCCAATAAAACAGGTCGAGGAATCAAGTCTAGTCGAGGATCCAGTCAAGCCGGACGAACAGATTCAACAACAACCAATACAGACTCCATCTCTACAACAAAAGCTTCAAGAACGTGGTGAATTCCTGCCAATGGCCGATACTAGAATACACAAAGGACCAAAACTTCCTCCTACACCAACAACACTAGACAAGAGATCTCTGTGGTCTACTGCACCAGCAAGAAGCAATAGGAACGCATATTTGATAGGACTAGCTCTTATTATGGCTTTGTGTTTGTAAGACGGCCTGTAAGTAACACTCTTACTGATCTCAAATAAACTCAAGCACTCAAACATTGGAAGTGTAGTCGCAAGCGATTGATTGAATGAGAATTAATGATATTTAAATGCAAGAATAGTTGTGATAACTACAAAGTTCATTAAGCGGAGCCAACAAGTCTAAGAGATTCCATTCGTTCTTCATAAATCAAGCCAGTCCAACACGTTTAAGAGCCTCCAACCGTTCCTTGGCATCCACATTCCCCTTCCTGGCAGCCTCTTCATAAAGCTCAGCAGCATACGACATATTCATCGAAACTCCCGTTCCGCGCTCCAGAAGCATACCCAGTCTCAACATTGCACACCCGTTGCGTTCATTAGCTTCAATGGCTCTCTTATACCACACAACGGCCTGATCAATCATAACATTCCCACATCCAGTTCCCGTCTCGTACAAATGTCCCAGCAAGTACATGGCTTCAGGAATCTCGGTCGCAGCTTGTCGAATCAGGGTATATGCTTTGGTTGGATTCGACATCGTGGGCTTGAGGTAGATTTTTGCGAGTGCGAGACATGAGTGCAGGTGGTGTCGTGATGCTGCTTCGGTAAAGAATCGGACGGCCATTGCAATGTCACGCCGTAAGAAAATTATGTCGGATGTGGCGCCTTCTTTGCAGCCGTTCTGGTACATGGTGCCGAGTCCGTATGCTGCTTCGACGCTGCCCATGGACCAGGCGAGTTGGAAGACTTTGAAGGCTTGTTGGTAGTATTTCTATTTTTCGGAGAGAACAAAAACGGAATGAGAACAAAGCACAGAATGCTGGAGTAAACAACTCAAAAGTCTCATTACCTCCGTCAGGTATATATTCCCCAAATTTGACAACGCATCAGCACTTCCTTTCTCAGAAGCCTTGAGATACCAGTCCTTCGCAAGTCCTAAATCCTTTGAAACACCACATCCATCTTCATAAGCAACTCCCAACGAGTTCATGGCGTGCTCATTTCCTCGTTCAGCTGCTTGTCTGAAATATTTCACTGCTTCAACTGCATTTGGTTGAATCTCAGGATGCCCCTTGTACAGTATACATCCAGCAGCAGTCGCAGCTCGAGGATGGTTGAATTGGTCTGCTGCTAGCGTGTACCATCGAAGTGCAGCTGATGGGTTTGGATGTAGGTCACCTAGACCACGTTCTAGCGCCATTCCTATACACAAAGTTTGTCAGTATCAGCTGGCTACAAACCAGAGTGTATGGCTGGATCATACCCAAACTGCACATTCCCTCAGGTTCTCCCTTCTCAGCAGCACGCTGATAGCATTCCCGAGCCTTGGCCATATCCTGAGGTATTCCTACCCCACCTTCGTAAAGTCTTCCAAGTGCCGTCAGAGCTGTAGCATCACCTTCACCAGCAGCTTGTTCGTAAAAGGAGGCTGCTGCTGCTATGTCTTTGCGTGCTCGTCCGATTCCAAGTTCGTTCATCAAGCCCAACATGTTCAGGGCTTGTGGGTGTCCAGCTCTGGAGGCAGCCTACGAGTATAGATGTCATCGTCCGGACTTTCATGGGGAGAATCTGCGTATTTTTTTGCCTACCTCGTATCGACGGTACGCAGTTTCTGGATCTTTACGAACTCCAAAGCCTAGCATGTACTTGTCTCCTTGCAAAACTAGAATATCGGCATCTTCCAAATCTAGATCTATTAAAACTGGTGAGCAAATGTGCCTTGGATGATAAATCTCAGCACCTGTTCTCCAACCTTCCCAATCCGGATTTCCAGAAGCTAGAGCAAGTTTAGCTACTTGCTCAGTTGCATTAGCAGCAAACGATGTCCCACTTCGAGAAATTGCGATACTCAAGTTCATCATCTGGATGAGTTTCGTTTAGAAGCGTGTCTGTTAAATCCTTCTCAGAGCTCACATACCAGGTTATTCCAACAATCAGTAACTTCAATAATCCCCTTCTCAAGCTTTTTCCTTTTGGCTGACGATGTCATGAGACTGGCAGCTTTAACCTTCTGGCACCGTTCTTGCAAGTTGACTACAGCACTGCGGAATTCATTCACCCAGTGTGCTAGCAACGAGTTTGATTCCACTTCGTCTGGGTTCGTGGGATGGTAATGGATTGAGTGCATAGTTGATCTGACTGATTTGGTTGGTGATATTGGTCGAATTGTTTTAGTTGGTGATGTCGGTCGAGAAGCAGCAACATTTGAACTCGTCTCCAGGTGATGAGAAAGTGAAGCGACATTGGCCAAATATGCATCCTGAGAGTGTATAGTGTATATAGAGTTAGAATTCCCGAAAACGGCCTTGATCTTAGGGGTATTTAGGTTACCTTGACGTCGTTTAACGATTTGATCAATTTGGTCGCATCCTTGTTTTTCTTGAGTATTGAATAGACTTGGTCGCACACAGCGATAAATAATTGTTGCAGTTCTGATGGTGGTAATGCGACGGGAGCGATAGATTGACGAGCAATGGATCTCCCATCGTCGTTTTCGGCAACATGCGTATTTATTGTGAGTGGTGGGAACATGTGCTTCACAGAGTGAGCCGTATTTGGAGTAGCGAGCTGAGTGACTTCCGCCATATTCAACACGTGCTGGATGTCCTGTCTTGACGGTCCAACTAGAAAAATTGGTCAAAGTCGGGATGCATGCAGCAGCTGTGCAAATGAGTGAGGCCTGTGCATTTTTCTTTCACACACAAACAACAAACATCAGAAACTGAACAGCTCATAAAGCAAACAGGAACAGCACCTTGCTCAGCAACCATCCCAAAAAATAGCCAGCCAGTAATCCACTTCACAATCCCTACAGGAAAGAAAAACAGCTTCCACAAAACTAGTCTATAATCCACCAACATATCATCATCAACGTATCAAGAATGTGCAAGCAGCAGGTCTATTTACAGGAGGCGCACAAGCAGTCGCAGAACTCCCCCATGTGCCATCAGCACGGCGCCGTCATCGTTCGAGGAGGCAGAGTCGTTGCTTCTGGCTTCAATCAATCTAGAACGCGACTGGGAAGGCAGACGTACGCTTCCACCCATGCTGAGGTAATTGTCTCTTATTTTATTGTCTCCTATTGCTATTTGAACGTTGGATGTATGTGTACCTCTCGATGGTGGTCGAGAGACACACCTGAATGGGGTTTTCTGTGTAAAAACGGTTTTTTGACAGTTGGTGCGATTGTCATGTTGGAAGGGGTCGAAAAGGGCAATTGTATTCTTACTACTCATGCATTCAGTGAGGAAATGGGAGGCTTGCTCTTGCATCCCTCGTGATGCAACATTTGGTGCTTCATGTTCAGTCACCAGAACAGTTGTCTCTGATTCATCCAAAACTCGTGCCACACATACCAATCAAGCTTATACCAACAATCTACTTACTCTCATTATAGATGGCTGCTCTCGTCCGAGCTATTGGCTCTCAGACCTCGGCGGCGCCGCGTCTCTCCTCAACGCCGTGTCTTAAAGAACTCCACGAGCCCTTTCGTAAACGCCCATGGCGGGTTCAAGTGTCTTAAGGGCGCTGACATGTACGTCGTCAGGGCAAACTTCCAAAATTCGAGGCCGTGTCTTTCTTGTGCTTTATGGATGCATCGTTATGGGATTAAGCGGGTATATTATAGTTGGGATGGGGTTTGGAGAATGGAACATGTTAGAGATTTGATTGATTCACGAAAGGGGCCCTCTGTTGTAGGATTGGGTGGGGCTAGTGGTGCGAATGCAAGTGATGCAGATAACAGGAATAGGGATACTAGGGATATTAGTAACAGTGCGACCGAAAATAACAACACCAACAACAACAATACAAACAGCAACAATAGTAGTACTAATAGTAATAATAGTCAGAAAAAGTCATCGTCATCAAGAGGCAACCATCACAACAACCACACAAAGTCAAAGAACTCTCGACCGTCACCGTCAACCTCTCGATCTCCGTCTCCGAACGAATCCAGTACTCTTCCGTCTAGCAGCAGCAGTAACTTTTTTTGGGGCTCTGAGAATGGTGGTCCGTCAACGTGGATTGCAGCTGGTGAGGGTGCTGCCTATATAACTAGAGCACAGGCTGCTTGTGAGGCTAGAGCGTATGGGAGAGCGCCACCTGTAGCTATGAGACCAAAGACACCTACCTCAGACTTTAAGATTAGGCAGAAGAAGAATAAGAAGAGGTATCATTGATGATGGAGTGGTGGTATGGTGGTTGTGTGTGTTGTATAAGTAATGTTGGTGTTGTATTATAGGTTGTTGCTTTTCTTTAGCCAGTTGCTGTTTGCTTTTTGTATAATTCGTTCCTTGTTTCGCACTGTTTGCCCCCAATATATTATAGCATAGGCCCCCGAAAATGATGAATGCCTCTGAATAACGTTGTAGTTTGCATGAGTCTCGTCGCTGAGATTCTCTCATCTGCGTACTAAGTGTTGAATTACTACGAGAAGATACCTATTCATCGTACTGCCTATACATTCGAGTGTGCCATCTCCTGGCCGCTCTGCGCCAACTTGATCTCCACCACATCGTCGAACACCAGCACACTCCCTTTTTTGTGCACAAGCAAAATGTACATTATGTTCAATAATATACATGGATTTCTTGCCAACAAAGTAAAGATAGTGCAAAGTCTAAAGCTTCAGGACAATGTGACAGATTATTCTACCAGGAACAAAGGATTCTACAAAAAGCTTTATCATCGTCTAGGAGCGATTTGAGGCATCAACTAAATAGAAATTGTGTCATTCAGCAATACTAACGCAACCAGTCCTGACTAAACGTAAAGCACTTACTGAATTTGGATGTATCCTTTCAAACCCACTTGTCATGGACCTATTAGGACTAGATGCATCGCTTCTAGTAGGGCTGTGTGGTTCCATTCCATGGATACGTGCCGTGCTATCGGTGCTTCCTTCACGTTGCTGAAACAACAAACAGAGAGTTAGGAGAGATCAAACTACTGCCAACATGTTTGCTTTGAACCAACCTGACGGATGTGATAGTCATGAGCCTAATGAGAAGTCCAAAAGTGTCAGAAACCACTTTTCAGCAGACTTAACTGTGAGTTAAAAGCGTGGACGCAAGACTTGCCGATGTCGAACTGGTATCTCCCAAACGGTTCTGTCGCTCAATTTCATACCGTGACCAGTTGCTCATGTCCATACTCGACGACCATATTGAGGATTCATCCGAGAAGACAACCTAACAGGATTTAATCTTGGACACAGACGCAGAAAGCGAGGTATCATAGAACTCGTACTGGATTCGGACGGTTCCTTTTCTTCAGTCCCATAGCAAGCCATCTTTCAAGTGTCATGCCTGAGCTACCATCACTACTAGTACTACTACTGCCACCTCTAGAATCATCCTTCCGAGGAGATACGAGGCGAAAGCCATGCCCCTATATTTGAATTATTTTTAGTCTGACAACCCGTTTGAAATCTTGGAACATGGTTGGCAATAGGCATTTACCGCCACAATTCGAGATAGACGACCCTGGCCGAAAAAATATAATGAGTGAGTCCGAATCTAAATCCACACGAATAGCCGGGTTTCATATCTACCTCGAGCTCTTTGGTATACGCATCCGGATGCATTTCGCGATACTTGGCGAGTTCCATAAGTGGTTCATTGTTTGATTCTAATACATCCAGATGCTCTTTGACTACAAGATCGAAATTCTTCTCGTGCTAGGGAACAGTTGGGAAAAACACGGGAGGTTTCAAACATCAAGATCACACCAAAATCGCTCGAGAATTGAGAGGATGCGAGTTTGACTTACAGAGCTTGCGAAAGCATCAATCCAATTTCTTCTCGTGCCAGCTGGGATGGACGGGATATAGACAGGTTTCGGAGGCAGCTGAACAGACTAGGAAAACCCGCCAAAATTCAAAGTCGTTAGATGTGATCGTTGTTGACTTCAAAGCAGCAATGGATTTCTCACGTTGGGAGGCTCTACTTTTGGAGCTGGCTGCAAAGATGGAGTATCATTTCATCAGTATAGACACCTTGAGTTAAGCACAACCATTTATGACCAAAAGTAAAGCACTCACTGAACTTGTCCTATCAGCGCTAGATGCGTCGCTTCCAGTAGGACTGTGAGGGTCCATTCCACTGGTACGTGCTGTGCTATCGGTGCTTCCTTCCTGTTGGAGACAGAAAGAAAGTCAGGAGTTAGGAGAGATCGACCTATTGGAAACGTTATTTTGAACCAACCGGATTGATTTCAGAATCATGAGTCTAATGAGAAGAGCAAGACTATCAGAAACCAGTTTTCAGCAGACTTGGGGGTGAGTTAGAAAGGTGGACGCAAGACTTGCCGGTATCGAAAGACTGATATCCCTCAAACGTATAGGCCACTCAATTTGCTTCTTTGACAGCTGGACTGGGTCTATACGCAACGAGACTCTTGAGGATGCATCCGGAATGATAATCTAACAAGATGTGGATGGGTTGATCTTGAACACAAACGCAAGAAACAAAGGTATCACAGAATTCGTACTGGATTCAAACGTCTCCTTGTCTTCATTCCCGTAGCAAGCCACCTTTCGATTGCAATGAACGAGCTACCACCACGAGTACTACTACCAGCACCTTCAGAATCAGCCCTGATAGTAGGTACGCGGTGCATACCATGTGCCTATGCTTGGATTATTGTTGGTTTAGACGAGCCGTTTGAAATCTTCCACTAAGATGCTTTTCTTAGCAAAAGCCATTTTACCGCCAAAGTTGGAGCCATACGATGCTAGTCAAAACATCAACGAGTGAGTTTATTGGGTCGGAACCCAAATCCACTCGAATAGCACGTTTATATTTACCTCCAGCTCCCTGGAATATGCATTCAGATTCCATTCACAGTAGTTGAAGAGTTCGATAAATGGCTCATTGGCTGATTCCGTTTCATCCAGATTCTTTCTTGCTACATACTCCAGATCTATTTCGCGCTAGAGAAAAGTTTGGATAAAAATGAGGGTTCAACATTAGAGGTCAGAAACAAAAATCGTTCGAGGATTGAGAGAATGTGACATTGACTTACAAAGCTTGCGAATGCATCTAGCCAATCTCTCTTAGTGCCAGCTGGTATAGACGGGGCAAAGAGAGGCACTACAGATAGCTCAACAGTCTAGGTAAATCACGCCCAAACAATTTTGGAAGTGGGGATGTTACAATTGATTGATTTAAAAGCAACACTGCATTTCTCACTCTCGGAGGGTCTACATTTAGAGGCTCCGGATGTCGAGCATCATCCTAAGAGTATAGGCATTTTGAGTAAACGACACTCTTAGCCTTCAGACTGTCGTATTCGTCCAAAAGAGCAAACACAACTCTTACAATATCATCTCCAGGGTGCATCATCACATGAATCTGGTGACGCATTCTATGACCGTTTTCATACGGCACGATAGGACCAGCCCCTCCTCTCCTCCAATAATCCCATCGATGATACAGTGGCATAAACCATGAGCTCTTGAGTAATACAGCGAGGAGAAACAGGGCTCCAACAGTTACAAACCCAAGACCAACTAGAGGTGGCAATAGTCCAGAAGTCAGGATTGTCGCAATCCCGAATCCAATCAGGGCTACAGATGCAACCAAGCCAACTACGATCTGGACCTTTAGCATTACGGCAGCAAGTCGTTTAGACCGTGCTGCGCGAGCTTCTTCGGCGTACAGGACGTCATCTTCTGAATCAAACGAAGCAGTTGAGTCTCGTTTTACTAGGCTACGAGAAGAAGTAGTGTCGTGGTTGCGACTCACGACGACGTCATCAGAAGCATGTCTCGAATCAGTTGATCTTCGTTTTACTGTACGTTTTACTCTATCCTTGCTGAAAATGTCGACTGCGTGTTGTATGGATTTGACAGGTGATGGCAGAGCGATCAGCCCCGGTAGTTGCTGGCTATTGGTGATATGCATCCATGATATGAGGCATATAAGCAGTACATTCAGTAGCTTCTTCATTCTAGTTGGAAAGTGGTTCTAGATTGGTTGAAACACTTGTGGTTTGATGGCAGACAGTTCCAGAATTTGGGAGACTAAAACGAAGATGCAGAAGATAAAATGTTATAAAGAGCAATAAAGAGTGGAACTGTGATAGCAAGGACTTGTGACATACACGTTACCTGTTAGCTAAATCGTTGGATTAAATTGCTTGCGTAAAGATCCAGCAGTCTTGCATATGGAATTGTAAAGAAGATGTGAATCGAGACACCAGAATTACGCGTATTTCCACGTGACGGCTGGCGTATTCTCGTCTCCTCTCGTCTCTTACGTCCTCTCTGAATTCACTCACTTCTCTACAAAATCAAAACATCAAAGTCACTTGTCCAGAACGGAATGTCATGATGCTTGCCCATCAGGTGCCACTGTATACCCTCATCTGTCTGCTTCTTGTCCCTCTGGTCTATGGAGACCAGCAGGTCGTCAAACCAGGTCCTACTGCTGAAACCAATATTCCATTACATTCATTCTCCTTGCATTCCCCTTATGTCGGTATGTCCATATATTTGTATATTTCTAGTCGTGATTCTGTGCGTTGGAAGCTTCTAACTCACTCGTTCTTCGCCCTGTGATCATTTGTAGAAGAGAATCTAAACAACCGGTGAGTTGTCAATTGCTGTTTCTTTTGCAGGATTTGATCTGGATTTTTACTTATAAATATTCTACCCTTGTTTGTACTAGATGGTGGAACTTTGGAGGAGGTAAAAAAAAACTCGCTTGTGCCAATTCTGATGGACACTCTGGGTCCTCACATACTTACCTATATAGATTGTTATGTCGAAGTAATGAACTATGTCCGTCTAGCTCCTGATCGCCAATCCAAACAAGGGTGGCTATGGAGTCGTGTCGTAAGCTCCATCTAGTCGCTCGAATCGTATAGTGCTTCTTCATCATTATTTTTTTGGCACATTAGCCCTTCACATCCGCATCCTGGGAAATAGAATTCGACTTTAAGGTCCATGGCCACACTACCGCCCTCTACGGCGACGGATTCGCATTCTGGTTTACTACTGAACGTGAAACCCCCGGTCCCGTATTCGGATACAAGGATGAATGGACTGGGCTCGGCGTATTCTTTGACACGTATTCAAATGGAAGACATCGTCATACGTTCCCATACGTGTATGGCATCCTGAATAATGGGACTCAGAAATACCAGCATGAGAACGATGGATATGATCAGCAGATGGGTGGATGTAGTTCGGATTTCAGAAACAAGTATGTGGGTACGAGGGCTAAAGTTAGGTATATTCGGGGTGAATATTTACAGGTAATGCGAAACTAGTGGTCAATGCCAAAGTATGCAACTCCTGTATGTTCCTTCTCTCACGTATATTGTATTCGTAGGTTGACTTGAACGTTAAAGGAATGGACACCTGGGAAACATGCTTTACAGCCAACAATGTTTCGCTTCCCACAACCGCATATATAGGATTTACTGCTTGGACGGGTGAAGTGTCTGGTATGCGACAAGCCATGACCTGACTGCGTGATCTACACAACCACTCATGCTAACACATCACCTCCTTACACTAGATCACCACGACATACTCCGCATCTCATCATCCAGCATCATAAACCCAGAAAAGCGAGCACGAGGGCTCATGCGTCCACCAGCAGAACGTGTAGTGCATGCAATATTCGCTCCTCCATCAGGATCATGGCTGGTAAACCTTCCATTTTCACTACCTTTCATTGTGAGACTGATTTTCATTTTGAACTTTAGAATCACTTCTACACCGGCATGATGTACCTAGGGTTTGTGCTCTTAGCATCAACTTTACTTGCTGGCATGTATTTTGCTTTTGCGACAGGCAAATCACAGACCAAACGCTTCTAAAGAATATAATTGTATACAACACGGCGGGTTTATTAAAGCGTTCGTTTTGCTAATGCTATTATACAATATACACAGAGACTTTATGGACAAAATGACGTGCTAATTGCAAAGATGGTATATCCCACTTAATTCTATATTTACCCTCGTGCACGCACAATTCTTCCATTAGATCTGGTGAGAGTACGTGGCAATTCAACATCAGTAGTAGTGACAGCAGCAGGTGCTTTTCCTTTTCCTGAGCTTGTTACTGTTGCTGCTGCTGTAGCAGTAGTCCTCTTCTTTGCCTTCATGAATGCATTTATGGAAGCGGGTGGTGGAGCTGAAGGAGCAGCCTTCTTGGTAGCAGCGAGAGACTGTATCCTGAGTTTGGCACGTTCTCCCGGTGATGTTTGTACCTGCCTACTATAATCCTGAGATGCAGACGTCTCTGGAGTGGTTGGTCGAATACCCTTGTTGTTGGATGGTTGTTCTACATCTAATATCATTGGCTCTGGTAGTTTCGATTTTACATTATGTTGCGCGGGAGTTTCAACAATAATCTTGACATCCTCATCCTCCTCATCATCCTGTTCATCGACAACGGTCTTTGTTGCTGTAACTTGTTTGGGTATCCTACGTTTCTTTGTAGGAGATACATTCGCCTTCTTGTTTCGTTTCGATGGTGAGATGGGTGTTGTTTCACCATCGGTGGTATCTGAAGCATTACCAAATTCGACACCTTGTGCAAAGTACTCAATATCAACCTGCTGCTTCCCGTCCACTATTAATAATTCATCAGCTGCTCCCTCCTCTGACTCGCTCTTTACATATAATACAGTTTCCTTTAGTACAGTACTACGATTCGATGCTTTGCCCTTGACATTTACTTGGTTTGGAATGACTTTGCTATTGGGTTGAAGAGGACTATTCGGTTGGAGAGGACTCGTACCACCCATGACCGCATCACTGTTATTACTATTGTTATTACGATTGCTGCCTCTGGCTTTGCTAGCGACCGGTGGTTTATCATCAGTGACAACACTGGGTTTACTATTTGATAAAGAGCGGCTCTTAATGGGTATAGACGACGAGGAAGAAGGCTTAACGGCGGCGGCAGGAGTAATAGTAGTCGACCTTGGTTTGGTACTCTTCATACCAGCCTTGACAAAAGCATTCTCCTGATCATTAGCAGGAGACCCACCACGTCCACCAACAACTATAAGTTTGACTGGAGATGGAATGGCAGCAACACCTGTTTCTGGTCTGCTGGCTTTGAGTGCCTTTCTCGCAGCATCCTTCTTAGCAGCTTCAGTTTCCATTTTGTTTACAAGAGCTTCAAGAGTTATGACTGCATGGTCTGTATCAGATTGTATATGGTAATCAAACACATCGTCCCATTCAGATTTGGCTAGCTCGACACGGTTTACTAGTATTACTTGGCGGCCCGGTACAGCATGTACAGCTTGAGCCAGGTCCTTAACCAAGTGTTTGATGCCATGCACTTTGAGTGACGTGCCCATGACAATCAGCAAGTCAGGCTTTTTACGTATATCGTGAGTAGTCAAGTCAGCAATCACATCACCGGATTCATGGTGTTCATTATACAATACTATATTAGGTCGTAGTAAGCCCACAGTGACGGCCCGTTTGCCCATAGCAGTTCGAATTTCATCGTTTTGGACACAGTTGGGACAAGCAGGTGCAGATCCACCCTTGTAGCAGTCTACATCCGTTTGAGAGAAGGCGTATTTCGATTTACATAATGTACACTTTAGCGTATCCAAGTCACCATGCAGGCGGACTACACGAGTACCAGTAGTCTTTTTACCAGAATCCAAGTCAGATGACATGCCCAAGCGAGCCTCCATTCCATCAATGTTTTGGGTATAGCATCGTAGCAGACGGTTTTGGTCTTCTAGATTCTTGAGGAAGCGATGTGTGGGAGTTACGTTGGCATTCTTTATCAGCTCTTTGAGTTCACCCATGAAGGAATAGAATACTTGTGTCGTGACTGGGTCTTTGAAGAGCGTGGCATCAAAGAGATCTTTACCCTTGACGATCGTATTTGGATATTTGGCTTTTACTAGACTATATAGACCATCAGCAGAGCGAAAATCCTATTGATTCGAAATTCATTATATTGAATTAGTAAGCTCGTTCCTCATCGTCGTGTTTTTGTTTTGATCAATTGCCAAATTCAAATTCAGTAGGGATGTTTGTTGAAATGAAGCATGCTGCGAATAAGAAGAGCAAGCAGATACGGATAAGATTCACTTACTGGAATACCACCAGATACAGATATGCCAGCACCGGTAATGACTACGCATCGTTTGCTCTTACGAATAGCACTTGCAATGGTGGACAGATGTTTATGATGGTTGCTGCTGCTGTTTGCGGCCTTAGACAGGCTTGCAAAGGACTGTACAGTGTCTTCCGGTATGAGTACTTTCGTGACCATGTTCGTGCTTGCTCAACGGTCTGTTTCGATGAGAGCCACTTGTGTTTGTGTCGAGTTTTTGAATGAAAAGGTGTAGCGGAACAGTTTTTCAACATTGATGACGTGATTTGGGCATGAATAAGCATATACACGGGTATTTAAACAGTTTCAATTCAATTAATTACAGCTCCATCACCACAATCTTGAGTCTTGAGTGGTCGCGACACGTAAAGTAACGTAAAACCCATCTTTATCACTGCTAGCTTCTAGATCTATAATATTTATATTACGAAAACACAGATAAAAACGTAGTTGGGATTCCCAAATAGTCCTTTGATAGTTGCAGAGCTTTAGAAGGAGGCTATGTAGTCCAAGAAGGACTCTGCTGGTGGAGCCGATATCTGTTTGTTTCCTCCATAGACTCTAACTACTCTACCATTCGGTGTCGCAACACCTAATGGTTATAAAAATGTTGATACACATGTGAGGTCTGCTCATCAACGAGGGCACATTCTTACTGGTTGAAGTCAACCCATAAAAGCGTGCCACAGTATGCAATATCAACCTTCCAAAAGAATCAGTAGCCTCAGCATTCCAATGGTCCTTGCTCTTGACACCAGCGATTTTATTCGCGAGCCCTCGAATGGATCCATCTATAGCATACATCCAATCCGATGCATCAGAAGTGTAGTCGCGTATCTTGCTAGATAGCCGCTGAGGCGGCTTTCGGGATTTCGAGGCAGGTTCTTTGGGATGCGACGATGGTGTTTCCACGTCTGTTGGTATAACGATTTTCATATTGGCGCATATAGAAAATATAGAAGGAGCACTCCTAACATATGGCAGACGATCGACTGGTAAGATGTCATCTGCAGTCGGCTTCAACGGATTGTCGAGTAATCTATCTGATTGAGGATGCAAGAAGCATAATCAGGCAGTGTAGTGACAATATAAATGTTGGATGCACGATAAGGACAAATGTGCAAAGATAGAAGAGAAGAGAGACTTACTATTATCATATCGCCTTCTCCTACGTGATCCTGGCTTGCCTGGCTTCTCTCGTCTCGCTTGAGAGTCCCTGTTTGACTTCGACCTCTTGATGTGGTTGATTACCGGTGGAGCATCGAATACGGCGACTTCCACTGATCTCCTAATAGGTAAATCCAATAATACAGGATGCTCAATGTCCACTAATACGTCTACGGCCATGATAAATATCTATGTGATGATGGTTTGCCGGAAAACTGAAGTCCACGTGGAGAAGCCGTAGGTCACCGGTAGCGCTGCACGTGAAAAAGGGGGCCGCAGTCGTATGCCTACTATCTCACAGCTATCTAGCTATCAGATATTCGACAGTTTAAAGATTTTGGTATTTTTACGTCACCAAAACTTGACATGGGAGCTATGCTTAGCTGCAACTTTTGGAAGCTTTGACAATAAAAATGAGGGCATCAGTCAAGCATTAAATGTTGTAAAATAGTAAAATAGTCGGAATTCATGCTTCATGCTCTTGAGGTTACAAAGTGCTTTGTCTTGTCTGGAGTAGTCTGGACGTATGGTCAGAATAACCGGTAGAAAAGCTAATATCACAAGGCAAAGTACTTCAATTGAGGGCGGACTACGTGTCAGCTACTCGACTCGAGTGATTGGATGCTCTTAGACACGTCCAATTCTCTCCGTCAAGTCAACACGTAGAAGAAATCAAAGTATGGAGGCAGTTTGCCTGTAGATCTTTGTGCCAACAGGAGACTGATTGCAATTCCGATGATTTCGTGAGCTGTCGAGCAAGTCTTTGATTCGAGAACTATGCTTGCGGTTAGCCTTCGACGCTTGCTTTGGAGTCATCTTGCACATAGAACATGTTGGGTGACAGGACGTTTCAAATAGTCTTCTTCGAGGCTTAAAGAAAGGCTCCTGATAATATCGCGCGTATATTGAGCATAAATCGAGTTTGTTTGAATAATTAATTCTTCCATTCGATGCAAATGATGTTGCCCATGAAATCGTTTTTCGCAGAGATCGGCATTTCTGACGGAATCAACGTTTTTATAGCGTAGTGAGTAGCGAGGACGCATAGATTTGATCATAGCGTGCTACTACAACTACTAGCCAGGTATGCATCCTGTATCAAACAGGTTTCTCTATTCATACTTTCTGACACAATTCCTCCTTGCAGCTCCAGTATGGCCAGTACGCCTGTCTCGATGGCCCCAATGTTCTCCTCGGGTCCGATGCCATCAAATGACGAGCAGCAAAGGCTTTATCAAACAATAGTAGACCTTCTAGCTGCGAACAATGTCGCAATACCAACATTAACATCCCCAAACCAAACATCATCGAACTTGATTGCACTGCATCAACCAGCTTCAACATGGGACACGGGTCCGTCTGTGACTCTGGCAACTATCGATGACTATGAGCCCGAACTATTAAATACTCCATCGTGGGGTTCACCACATCTATTACCCAATTTAATGCAGGAGGACGATGAAGAGTATGCTGAATACGGGACACCGTCATATAGCACATTCAACCCGTTGGATATGTCATTTGAGTCATTAGGGAATGGTATTCAGCAACCTCAGATCGCTCTAGCTGCTGCTCCACAACAACGACATAGAACTGCTGCACGAAAGAAGATATCACATGCGTGTGTGCACTGTCGAAGAAGGAAGAGGAAATGTGATGGTGTAGCTCCTATATGTGGGAACTGTAAAACTGCAGAACTCAAATGTGACTTTGATCCATTCTACAACGCTGAGGAGGACTTTGCTGATCCAAAACATCTCGCATGTTCGTACCATGTTGCATTCTTGATTTACACACAATAATACTCACTCAAGCTCATATAGATGCCGCTGAATTGAAAAAGAGACTCAAAGAGCTCCAGCTGCAAATGAAACAACAACAGTCGCAACAATCATCACGATCATCAAAGTCTCGCTCTAAAGTAGCAATCCGCCATAAACCAATCATTCCAAAGAGACCTCAACCCATACACAGTATAGAACGGCCCTTCAGACTGAAACTAACAGACATGTTGGACTTGCAAGAGTTATCCGAATCATACTTTTTATATCATCATCCTCTCGCACCCCTGAATCTGCTTCATCGCCCATCATTCCTAGATCTAGTAGGCAAACGACAGATATCAAACAAATTATTATTATACAGCGTATGTGCTCTCGGTGCACAACATTCCAAGCAAGAAGCAATTATCAATGGTGTCTCTACTCAATGGTGTCAACGTGGCGAAGTCTTTTACCGGTTGGCCCGATCTCTGGTAACTGAAATGGTGGAAACTACGCCGAATTGTGATACTATTATAGCGTTGTTGTTGCTAGAACGGTAAAGAAAAAATATCTTATGTTTTCCAAATGGGTCACTGGAATAACAAATTTTAAACATCATTTTGATTTTTAAAATAGGTATGCTTTTGGGTTGGGCGAGGTGCAAGCTGCTGGTGCGTTTACCAGCATGGCTGCACGATTAGCTTTGTATCTGGGTTTCGATGTTGATCCTGATGAACGTAGTAGCGGAGAACCTATATCGTGGCTGGAGAAGGAGAGGCAAAGGCGCGTGTGGTGGTGTTGTTATCTGATTGATTCATGGCTGTCTGCATCTTTTGCTCGACCTAGACTGATACCCTCAGGTAAGGCCAAACATGAAGGGCGGAATGTCTACACCAACAAAGAATTCATTGTGCTCAATACTTTTAGAGTACCCCGTCAAATTACCATCAAGTGAAAGATTATGGGAAACTGCAGACCCAACAGCATTAGCTTCACCTGAACCCATCGTATACGAGTCACGACCGCCTTTATTTACATCCGACCCAGCAGCATTAGAACCCATCTTCCCAGGCTTGATGACACCAAATTACATGCCTGCCAGTCCGTCTCTCATGTTCGATCAACTTATGGGATGGGCAATGGACGCTGAAACGCCTCCTCATTCATCACTGCTTGACGAACAGGATATTAAACCCGCACTGGTAATACAGAACGAACCCGATGTATACGTGCACTTGATTGAAGCACGACTGTTATTGACTCGGGCTATGAGTTATCGATCTGTACGTAAACAAGGGGGTATAATGGAGCCTGATTGTGGAATTACCAAGCATATGGAATCGATTGCTGTCGGACGATTGAAAGTAGTGCGGGTATGGGATGATGAGTTTGGTATGGAAGCTCGAGACTCGGACGAGTATTCACGGGATTTGCCTCGAGTTGATGAGGAGATGAGATTGTGGTGGGATGCATTGCCAGCTCGATATAGGGATTTGTCGATACATTCTGCTGGGTTTCAACCGTCCCTTACTTCTGACTCGTAAGTGTAACAATTTGGGAGCACCGGTTGGGATTCTTAGATTCGTTGTCGAACTGCCAGCTTGGTTTTTTGCCACTTTTTTGTGACACAACTAACGTACTTTACTCAATGATTAGACCATGGCTACTATGCTTCTTGCATATAACATACAACTATGCTTTACTATCACTACACCAACCCCGTGCATCGCAACGTATTATGACACTCCCACCATCACAAGCATCCAAAGACCCATCAGTCAAAACCTGCTTGCAAGCATCACTAGCTATAACAGAATTATTGACTCAGTACCTTTTGCCTCACGATCCTAAATGCAGTCGTATCCCTCAACAAGCAGCATTTGCCTTCTTTGAGGCTGGATCATGTTTAGCTAGAATGTCAAAAGCTGCTATTACTGGATCGAAGGGTAAACTTGGAATATCACGTATCAAAGCTGGTGTATTGAAGGCGTTGCGTGGTATGAGCTCTGAGTTTCCAGCTCTAGGTGGATTTAGGGATATATTGGAGAATATCATAAGTAGCGGGCGGTGACGTTGACGTTTAAGGGATGGGACATTAGTGAGGGCGATTGTGTGTCAAAGATTGACCCACTGTCAATGATTTAAAAACTTTGTATTTTTCTCTATTATTTTGCACACGGCAAATAATATATTTTGATGTTATGATTATAGTAACGCGTTTCTCTACGTGATTCACTGTGATTGCTTGCATCTCTCTTCTCCGCCCACACATACCCACAATTCATCCAACACAAACATGGTGCAACAAACCGAAAGCTCTTCGTCCAGTGAAACAATCCACCGCATACTGCCGCCCTCGCCTCCCGCAACCGACAACATGAATCTGCTCGCTCTAAAAGAAAACACTCTCTCCCTCGCCAAAATCCGTGATGTCCTCATTCGCTGTGAGGATACAATCATCTTTGGTAAGTCCCGTTGCGTGTTTGATTTCATAGGTGAAATGGACTGCATTTGGGGGGAAACTATATATAAGCACCTGAAGTTTGGTTTTATACCCATTGTCTCTGCTCGGAAGCTACATTTCATTAAACGATAGGACTGCATCCAAACTTCGCATTCCAACACATTACCATTTTACTTAGCTTTTATCGAACGAGCCCAATTCATGTCAAACGCAGCCATATACGAGCCTGGGAAATTCGCATTCGCTAATGGCTTCTCGGGATCATTCCTCTCATGGTTTCTGCTAGAAGTGGAATCTGTGCATGGTATATACCAACCTTCAATATATCCCTTTTTCTCCTCATCTCACGCGATATCTCGTAACTTTCTACTTACAGCAAAAGTACGCCGTTACACATCCCCAGACGAATACCCATTCTCGTCACCATCATCACTCCCCGCACCCATACTCCAAGCACTACCATACCCATCGATACTGCACCCCAACGATATCAACATCAACCCACAGATATTCGATATCTATGTCAAGGAGATTATACCTGTTATAGCGGCTGCTGGTGATGACTTGAACTATGGAAGTGCGACGACAAGGGATATTGAGGCGTTGCAGGCTATTAGTCGGAGAATACATTATGGTATGTTGATACTTTAGATTAAAAGATACAAGAGACAGTTGCTGTGGTTGTGAAGAGGCATAGAATATTCCACTATCTGTAGTATATAGCTCTATTGTTTTCTCCTAACGCAACGCTCGTTTTTTGCAGGCAAATTCGTAGCAGAAGCAAAATTCATTGGTCCAGAACACGACAAATACGTGTCGCTCATCAAAGCACAAGATCGTGCTGCAATTGAAGAGCTGTTGACGGATCGAGTCGTTGAGGCTCGTTTACTCGCTCGGCTGGAGAAGAAAGCGATGGCTTATGGACAGGATCCTGATGATGTGTCGGCAGTCAAGAATTATAAAGTGAGGCCACAGGTTATTAGAGATGTTTATGAGAAATTTGTCATTCCATTGACAAAGTTGGTTGAAGTTGATTATCTGTTGAGGAGATTGGATTAAGAGACTGTGTCGGTTACTGTTGAGGGGAGATGGGAAGGGCGTTGAGTCGTTTTAATAAGAATTATGGTTGTGTTGTCTTTGTAATACCGCTGTTGGAGAAGTATACTCTTTTTTACACTTATATATCACATTTGAAACGATTAGCAAAAATTTACAATGGGTTTCAAAATAAACTACTAGTTACTACACTATGATTTGAGGTCTTTGTTGTTTGATTTTGGTGGGTCTGACAAGAATCGCATCTATTATTATTCTTTGGTGTTAGACTTTCACGGACGTCAAGTAATGAATTAGCAAACAGGACTCACCTTCTTTGGAACTTGAGTAGGAGGAATCTCCTCATCGTCGTCATCATCGGCTGGTCGTGTCCTTGCTTGATGAGCTAAAACAAATTCGACACCAAAAAAAGTAAGTCAATCAACCTATAGTTTTCTTGACAGACCACAAACCCAACGACATATACCTGACTGCCGAATATCCTCCAGCCGCTTCAGCAAAGTATCTACATGTGGACCCCGAGGTGGAGAAGCTGGAACTTCTTCATCGTCATTGTCAACTTGCTCCTCCTCAACACCTTTATCATTCTGCTGTTGCTCTCCTCCACCATCTCCTCCGAATCCCAACCCATCACGTTGCTGACCACCCTGCAACGGCACTTCCTGATATGAATGTTCTCCAACCAGATAATCATCCAAATCACCATCAAAAAGAGCATCATCATAATTCAGCTCATAATTTACTTCTTGTAATTGTACATTGTTATCTGGTGGTATATTATAATCTGGTGGTGTTACTCGCAGTGACGAATTGGCTTGACCGAATGGTGCTGGTGGTGGTTTCATATGTGAGGTCGGTGTCGGTATAGGTGGTCCATTTGCATTAGGTGTTGGATTTGCTCGTGACGGACCAGCAGCATTGTTGTTTGCAAAGCCGTTGGTGTTGAATGTTACCGGTGTGTTGTTGTTGAATGCAGGGCGTTCCACTCTAACTTGTGGAGGGTCTGTTGGTTTGGGTATAGGTCCAGCTCGAGGAGAAGAGGGCACACTATTTCTTTTCGAGGAGGGATTACTTGTCGTAGTCGTTTGAGGATTACTTGTTGATTGAGATTTATTTGATTGTGAGGCTTGTCGAGAAAATGTTTGTGAAGGCTGACTTGATGCATCTACGCTAGCTATAGTGGCCAATGCTAAATCCACCACAAAACAGTTCGTGACACTTGTTGAGAATATGATGGGGCTTTCGTGGTTGCGTGCGAGAGCGTATGTAGTTGTTAGCTGAAGCAAAAAGACCCTTCCAGTGGAAGACATAATGGGTTCCTACCTGCCCTTTTGATCAAAGAAAGCTGACAATGGCTCACCGGAATTCTCAGCAAAATGAATGATGGCCTAGAGAGATACAGAGCAAGAGGTTTTGAGAAAGTCAAAGGCAAGAACACGAGCAAGAAAGCAACATTGAGCCGAAAAATCACAAATCCACGTCTACCTTCAATTCTTTCAACCCAAAAGTCACTTCAGCTTCATTCTGTATTTCACACAAATCAAAGTCTTCTGGATCAATGCTCAACTCTGTCTGTAAATGTCTTGGTGGTTCATCTAAGTGGATTGAGTGTAATGAGGAAGTAACCTCGAGTTGTCATTTGTGCCTTCCATTTGATTTTTTGCCTCACATACCAGTCCGATGATTATTGCCCGGGATAGCAAGCTCCGTAAAACTCTTTAACACAACAGACTGCTGATCAGCTCTCAACGTAACCTCTTCCAGTTTAGTCCCAAAGTTCATCAACAATTCTCCCAGCATTTTAGGCGGTATAACCAGTTTGTGTCTACACACATCTTTCGAGTATAGTGCCTTTTGATCGTCTGAAGCCTGGTAGTTTAGTCTGTGGGTTTTGACGACCCCGTGTTTACAGAAGAGTTGGACGACTAGACGGTCCTTGTCTGCACCATCGTATGTGATTGATATTTTGCAGCGGTCGACGGTGTCGACATTATTTTTGCCTTTGAATATGTTCATGAATGGCTGTTGGATGATAAATGTTAGATTTTTGCTGGGTGAAAAATAATCTAGCTTTCGTCCAACTTACCTTCAGAAGAAGCTTGCAATTAACTTTTCTAGCATCACCCGTCAAGACACCATTTTGATGCTGTCTCTGATTTTGAGGATTTATATGTATTCGATCAAAGAATCCATCCGTCAGGGTAAATAGACAGAATGCAGATCTGGACGAATTGACAGTCCATAACATGATCTATACGAATTGCTGATGTTAGGCCACAAGAGGGCTTGAATCCTAAATAAAGAGATAAATACCTTATTGTCTAATGCGTCTAATTGCAGATCGTCTCCAATACGACTCAGACATGTCAGAAATCTACCAAATGCTAAAAACGACCAAACAAACAGGATGTAAGCTTCTGCAGCATATCATACCAACAACTGCAAGTAGACCTTATGAATTATACTTACGCTTCAGAGCTGCAGCAGACAAGACGCATTCCATTCAAACAACGGTTTCTTCCTCTTGTGTTTTTCGAATCCTGCAAAGTCACTGCTTTTTGTTCACGTTGAACCAGACTAGATCACGTCAAGGAAGGAGCGGCAATACCTATGAAAACGCGCAATAAGGTCGCATCTTTATTGTTTAGACTCTTTGTATTTGTATGCTGAAAAATAATATGCTTAAGAAAATATTGATTCAAGGAGCTGAAGATTAATGTAAACGTGAATTTCATCATAAATCCAGTTTTGCGAAATGCTGAAACTCTTGAAACACGTGTATTGTGCGTGGTAGAAAATGCATCCAAAGGGACGCTTTGGGACTTTGTCATAAACCTAGTAGGCAGACATGCTCATTCTCCTGAAATACGCGTACTGGGTTGTTGGGCTGTTATAAGTGTCATCGGAGCCCCCGAAGAACGTGTCGAACTAAGGGGTGAAGATCGTCAAGTCAGCAGAGCAAAAAAAAGAGATTGAATGCAATACTATTGACTTGCCTGCATACCCAAAGCAGTCACACTCTCATACTGTCGCCACACCATAGATTCGTAGTCAATAACAACATGCGCAGGATTACCATCCACAGACCACGAAACTTGAATGCCTCCATCCATATTCGGGGCTCCATTCTTGTCGAAACTGTTGAGTACGATTCTCTGCTTGATGGTGTTCCATTTGCCGGTTGCGAACGTGAAGGCACCTCGACTTAGTGAGACTCCGAAATCAGAATTGCATATGGTTAGTGGAGGGAGAGAGCAAAAGTCTGCTGGTTGTTCTGATACTGGGACGTAAAGGTACGCTTCCCCAAGTCCGCCTGTTCTCCACATGTGTCTAACGGGTCGATGGAGTACGAGTTGATACGCATCCAGTACACAAATGAAGAAGAGCAAAAAAGGCGCCCATAAAATCTTGATGGATACCTTGATGAGAAGCAGGAATCAGCACTTGCGCCTCCGGAACATCCAGTGGCACCACCTATACATTCAATAAAGAAGAGATTAGCTTCACCCAAATTTGTGCTCCAAAGAGATGCCATGCTAGAGCAACACGTACCATACAGACCAGGCAGCTTCCCACCAAGCACAAAATTGAAATTCGAAGGAAAGTAAACATCAAACTGAATCGTCACAACACTTGCATAAGTCAAATCCAAAGGTTCTGCATAAAACTAAGTAACACGAAAAAGTTAATCTTCACGTACTGCAATCCTGAATTCATTTGTTGCGGGAATTCCACACATACTCCAAGTCCACCAACAGGACTCGCCGCCGGATTGCGACTCCCAGCAGGATACACGACCCTCATCACATAATCACCACTTTGATCTGGATTGGCCGTTATCTGCGACGCGGCATCCCATGCAAAGAATGACACGGACCAACCGTTAAGCATGTTCGATGGTGTGGAAGATGATGACCATGTTGGTTGTTTCCATGATGTTTGACATATGCTGTCTATGCATTTGATGCTGGAGCCTTGGCAGGCTGAGGTGCATGAGGATCCCAGGGTTGGGAGAGCTGCTGGTGATGCCTTAACTGAACGTGGCGTGCGGGTGAAGAGTGCTGAAGGGAGAGTTGGAGTGCTTGATGGGATGATTGATGGAGCGACTGAGTTGGTGGTGGTGGCGGTGGTAGTGGTGGTGGACCTGCTAGTAGTAGTAGTGATGGTAGTTGGGCTTGATATTGGCTTTGTCCCTGTTCTCGTTGTTGATGGAGCAGACGAACTTACTCCAACTGACGAGAATTCTTGACTAGATGTCACGAACGGTGATGCTCTTGTAGAGCCTACCGGGGTACTGGTAACCGGTTTACCAGAGTTTGCTATAGGAACAGCTAAAGGAATGGCAGATCTCGTCGATATCATTGCTGGTGATACACTCGTACTATTTGCCAACCGTGTTGTCGTGCTCGTTTTTTGTAGCGTTGTCGTAGCAGGCTTGCTAGATGGCATTATCACTACACTTGGTGCTGACGACGGAGTCGGAGTCTCCATTCTACAAGCAAAAATCAGTAAAACTAGCCAAAGTACGTCTCTTAAAGTTCCACCTACATAGAAGAAGCAACATCCACACAAACTCCACGTTTGCAATGATGACTGTTACAATCCCTCGCGATATTACACATCTGCCCTAAATTGCATCTCCCACATACACCACCACCGCAATCTACATCACTTTCAAATCCATTTTGTACACCTACAGTATCATAAGTATTGTGTTAGGTTAGTGCTGTTTCAAAAAAGAATTCATTGCAAGAAACGCAAGTAGACGCAAATGTGAGATATACCATCAGAACAAGTTGCGACCTGGCAAACTCTATTCAAGCACACTTTCGATGCACAGTTCGAGTCTTTGACACATGCGAACGTCGTGCTAGCATATGCTAAAACGCCATCGTTCGTTAATCATTAAAAATCCAGTCTATATGAAAACACCAATTGCACACAAACAAAATCACATACCCAAGGCAAGAAGGCTATAAATCAAAGCTCTCATCGCAGCAATTGGAGTGGAGTTTCACGTGTCGTAAGTGCCGTAAATTTGAATTTTGGGGTGAAGCGAGTTCCAAGAGTTCATGGTTGGGTCAAAAAAGTTCCGTGGAAGAACTATTTTCTTGGCTTTCCGCTCAATCCCAGAGTTCTAGAATGTGAATCAATCTGAATGAAGTGAGAAAAGTTATAGTTAATGTGTTTGAAGGACTCCAAAAGGAGATCATACAACCAGCAAAGAATCTCGGCGTCGTCTGTTTTGCTGCCCTATTTCATGTGACGTCCGCGACCATCGAAAAGGGAGGCCCGTGGAAGTACTCCAACGCTGCAAAGGACCCGCCATTGGTGTCAGCTCGCAAGGGCGACCTACTAATGTCTGTTCCAAGCAAGCACGGATCGCAAGGGCGTGTTGACATCACGGAAGATACATTATTGCCTGCTTCCATGTCTCTGGATCAAGCCAGTTTGAAGTGCTTTCTTCTAAAGTTAACGCTCTACGTGGCCCAGGATCATACATTATACACGTCGCCATCGCTCGACGATCTTGCTGATTCCATCAGGCTGTTTTGGAACTGCTGGTGCACTAACATTCAAGATCTGACTGACGCAAGGCTTGAAACGATCCAGATGAGAGTTCTTTCGAAAACCTACAACCCCTGTTTCGTTTTGAAATGCAAGAAGGGTATCATTGTATTTTTGTAACCTGATGCAACTGATAACTACGTACAATGGGTTTTGACTTTTTCAAAAATACATGATATTCCCACAAAAAGCCACGATTACAACCACATGTTCACAAAAAATACATTAAGCGTGCTAAGTCAGGCTAAGAAATTCAAACAAATTGGTAATGTCAGTTCAGTGGCCAAAAAAGCACGGGTGTACAAACATTTATACAGGAATATACCTTGACGGTTCGAAACGAATACTCAGCAGCCGACACAACACGATCATTGCCTTCACTACTACCATTTTCATCAAAATGAAACCTAGCACGTGCAGCCAACAAGTGTGCATAATAGGCCGGCGGACATACAGACACTGCTCTCGTAGCACGACAATACAAGTAGCATAACCGATACGTCAACTCTTGTAACCCATCAGCAGAGAAATTATTCTCATCGTAAATCACGTGGTAATGAGTTGGTTTGGATGTGCCTTGTAATCCTGGATGAGACGCCAAGAAGAAATCGAATTCTACTGGATGTGTAATGTCTCGATCTACTATGGTTCCTGGTGCCACGTTTCCTGATTTCTCGTCTGCATCTTCTTGACGGATGGGGAAGAATCTGGCATGATGACGTTTCTGAACTACGATGAATGATAGAGTGGGTCGATAGCCTGGTTCTAGTGATTCACAGGCACGGAAGATGGATTCTACTTCAGATCTGAGTAGTTCGGCGAATGCACCTTCAGGAACTCCATCTCTACAGGCGTAATTTGATTGTGAGAAAAAAAGGGATAAAGTAACCAAGCTATCTGAGAAGAATTTCAGCTCACCGATAAAACACAATACGTTGTGGTTTGCTCCCACAGAATTGATAAAAGGTTCTCAGCAGTTCAGCAACCATATTCGATAGCTCAGACATGATCTCCTGTCGACCACGATGCACTCGAATCGATCCAGCATACTTTGAGCATTGCGCATCCATTGATCCTGAAATCAAAGAATTAGATTAAGGCAATCTCATTCTCTTGAACGAGACAACAGGCGTACCGACAAGAGCAGCAATCGAAGGCTTCATGCCTTCACCAGGCGATGAATGCGTCACGTCTGCTCCAAATACAATAGTAGGACGTTCAGATACGAATGGTAATTGTTGAGGTCCTAAATATGCATTCGTTCCTCCCATCTTAACATTCATTTTCAGACACACGTTGGCACAATATTGCTTCTTGACATTCAGGATGTGCTATGATGACCGAATTTCAATCGATTAGCTTAATCAAATAGTTCGGCTGACTAGTTTGAGTTTTTCAGCAAGAATTTTTCTTACCTTGGCCAACAAACACTGAGTAGCTACCCCAATGATGGTATCACTGACTCGCTTGATCTCTGCATATAATGGAACTCCCATATTTGGCAAAATACACAATATGATCTGTGGTCGTCCAGCGGTAGCAGATCCAGCATCCATAAATCCATTCTAGCGAGATGAGGATAACGATTAAGTATGCAGCAAAAAAAAGGACTCATGCCAGAAGAATACCTTCATTATCAGTTCAATATTCCCATCAGGATTCGAATACCTCAACGGTGGTTGAGGAGTCGCAACAGATATACCCGTATCGCGACAAGTCGACACTAACTCTCTTATAAACTTTTGCACATCTTCCCTCGGACATTCACGTTCAGAGGTAAAGATGATGACTGCCCAAGACGAGATCGGCGTACTCTGCGCTACTTTTTTATCCTTGAGATTCCATTGTCCTTCTCGTGGTGTAATGTTTGGTTCTCTTGAATTTGGATGATATGATACTATTGGGGTTGAAAGTACACGTGCATTCACGGTACCCATTTCACGACCAAATGTAGTTTCGAATGCAGCTAGAGTAGCGTTCGCTTCTGTTTGTATCAAGTTGAAGCCTGCTGCAATCTTGTTCGAGCGTATATGTGGTGATTGGCATGTGAAGCGAATCATATCGGCCTAATTTGAGAGAGATTGACTTGGTGTCAACAAAAAAAACTCATTATACTATCATCCAATGAGCTTACAGTTTGCTTCTCATTCAGCTTCCGTGATATCCTCTGCCCCGGTATGATCTGACACACCTCCATAGGCAAATATATATGTTTGTTTGGATCGCCTACAACCAAACACGGAAAGTGCGCATAATGCAATGGAATATGATACCGTTCCTGAAAATACTCCGCTACAGACATCTGTCTCCCTTCATCTCTCATAGGAAACACGGTCTTTGACGCAGACGTAGGAGTAATTCTAGATACCCTCCATCGTCGTCTCGCATTACCACGATGCGTAGTCATAACTTTAACATTTTTCAACACCTTTTCAATTTTGCCACGATCCTTATCACTCATGGCCTGCCTAATATCGTCTGCCGAGTTGCGACCTAGGATTTTGGCAACCATATCGACTACGGGCCCTGGTTGATAAAAGGCTGTTGCAGACACATCGAGGTTTAGCCAAAGACGACCGCGAGATGGGCGTATGGATTGATGGAATCCTTGCCAGAGTTCAGCGCCATTGGCTATGAACTGTTTGCCTTCTGGAGTGAAGAAAGAGCGGCCTACTGTTGTGTATGTGATGGATGGGCCGTGTCGTACTATGACATCTAGTGCGAGTAGGCACTCTATTGGTGTTTCCTGTAATTCACCATTGAGGAAGCTTTGAAGCCTGGTCATGTTGATATCAGAGAGCTTTTTGAGTGTTATCTGAAACTTGCGAGCTGGACGTGGTTTCCTACAAAGAAAATCGAGATTTTAGCATCCATTTGTTGTTGATCACAGTTCAGCATTGGTGTCGTACGTTGGTGGAGGTGAAGCAAAATTCTGACTAAGTTTGAGTCCGTGTTTGCCAGGTGGACCATCATCGTCGTCGTCCGGAAGATCCACACTGAAGGTAGCAGTTCCATCTACCAGAGGAAGAGCTCTTGGAGTGAATAGATTGCGTCGTCCATCAAAGACCGGGAAGGCATTATGTAAAATTCCGGCTCGATTGAGTTCTTCCCAGATCTGTTATAGTCGTGGTTTGAGTCAAGTAAGCTATCTTATAAGACATTTTGGGGTGAAATGTTCAAGTTTGACTTGCCACAAACAGTCGTCGATTGATTCGAGTATTGGCTTCAGGAAGTATCTACAGCAAGAAAGAAATATTACTGATCGAAGCAAAGAAGTTGTTTGAAAGACAGTCGCCGAGTTCAAACATACAGAAACTTCGTAATGATGTAAATTCATGCCAGGAATGCTCAATATTGGAAAGAAATTCGCCCGTAACATAATAGCCTTGCCCATAGAGCCATGGTCTGGTCGTCTGGGTAATGCTACTGTCGTCATAATCTGGGATTTTCGATGTTTTGAAGTGTGCTCAATGTCCCAAGAAGCGAAAGTTTTTGGTAGAAGAGACTAAAACCATATCAGAATCCGAATTTTTGTTATTGGCTTATATGACGCGTGACTTGACGCGCAATCAGCTGTGTGCCATTACGGCATCCGCAACATTCACGTCTTGGTCAACCACAGACTTACATGGACAGATGTGTCTTTCATGTGCCGACAATATAAAATCTCATGATTTTTACGAAGGAAAGCCATGTAATGTACAGCAATTGCTCTTTTGTCATTGATTTGTCCCTAGTTTGCTATGCAAGGCCAACGTGATTTTGGAGCAGCAGGCTTTCAGGCGCTACAGTAACGTCTTTTGCCACGACAAATAAGCAAACACACATTTTGTTCATGTAAAATGTTTCCTCTAATATTTCACAACCACTCCCTATACCACAACCAATGCCATTATCTACAAGCGTTCACTTTCCGTCTTTACAGCCAACTCGGGCACGGATGTACGATGAGTATCTGATAGTCTCCTACTGTAGGAGAGCGTAATACCATACCCGTCACATCAGGTGCCGTCGAGTTATCATACAACACAATGTTCTCAAACCTATCCATTACCGACAAGATTCGAAAGTAATAAGATGCCGTATGTATACCCACGCTCGATATACACTCTGACTGTCCTTGTAGTGAAAATGTTGTTGTTAATTCCATGTAGACGGATCGGGAGGAAACTTTGGTATTCTAACCCAATCGCATAGTGGCTCTGCTGAAGTTGGGCATAAAACATTTTTTGTTGGCGTTGTTGTTGATTGCCCATGTATTGTTGTTGTGGTGGGTATACGGCTTGTGCCGGCTGCATTGTTTGGCCTGCGTTCTAGAATACGGTTTGTATGTTGGCAATAACAGCAAACGTGTCCAAACGTCAACGACTTTTTTGACGGGTTTGTTGCCCTCCACGGCAAAGCCTACAGCTTGTTGTTGCTGACCATAGCTAGTACGAGACTCGCTTGCAGATTCTCCTTGCTGCATAGATTGCGAAGGTGTAGGGGAAGAGGGAGCTTGCGATGCAGTGGATGACGGTTGGGTTTCTACAGATGGCTCTTGTGACGACGATTCCGCTGAAACTACATAAGTACAAGGATCTTGTGTTATATCTTCCTGAGTACTTGGCATCACAGCAGGTTCTTGCTAATTGTCTTCAATTGGTTGTGATGCTGGCTGCAAACTACTCTCTTCAGGGCTCAACAGAAGTTCTAGAGCTCGTATCCTTATGAAAACACGATTGCAGATTGAGTTCGGTCTTTCCTTTATTCAAAAGGGTGAAAAAAGATGTTAGATCACGATCTTGGAACCTAGTGTCAAATTTCTGAGCTTCGGCGCTAGATTTAACTCAAAAACCAATGCCAATGCAATTAATCCTAGAACTCGCATAACTTACCTTACGATAACGAGGCATGGCCTACTCGAGCTAGAGAACTATGGTGCAGCTTGGACTCAGATGTGACACACGAAGTTCGAAGCTCCGGAGGCAAGAAATACGTGGTCCACGAGCAATATTGCGAATTCAGTTTTATATTTTAGAACGCGTTATAAAATACTGTACAGGAGCAATTCAACAAAACACACAGCACTGCTCCAAGATGGCATTGTTTGAGCAACATCGCATCTATCTAATCATATGATCCACGGCATGTTTTCCCTGAAGTTTGATATGATCTGCAGGGTTGGCAGCAAATTCACCGATTGTAATCAATGGGTCCTTCTTGAGTTCGGTCCATTCTCCTTTGAATGCTATATAGGAGATCCTGGTCTTTTCGTCACCGTAATTGTTTGAAATGAATCTAAGATACAACAACCAGGTGGAAGTTCAGCAATTTATGCTTTCAGTAACCTGACTTCTTCTTGCTTACAATGTAATATTCCTGACACTCGTGAACTTGGCCATTCGTGTTGGATATTCAGGTATTTCACGAGCGGCAGTAGTTGTAGTATCAATCAATCCCCATTCTTGAAGTGGAGTAGTGGTATCCACCGAATCGAAATCCACATCTTCTCGATTTGTAAAAACTTTGAGAGTCTTTGGCATCATCTCATTTGGACCTCCCATTATCAGAATGCTCTTAAGCTTGACCATGCCAGTAAAGCTAGGAGCCAAGTGAAAAGGAGTGAGTAAGACGTTCGTAGGCGCTAAGTGTCTTTTCACTGTTCTAGCACTTGTTTGTTCCAAGAAAACTACTCTGACTCCAGGAACAATCCACTATACTTACGGGACAAATATTATAAGCTGATTATCGGAGTCACTTTCCAGATACTAATAGCGTAACGTGTAAGCTCGTTGATGTTTGGAGTTTACGAAAAGTTGATGTTCCTCACAGGTTCATGATCAAATCGTTTATCCCACGGCTTGAAGACCTTCCTTGCACTTTCTTCGTCATTGCAGACATTGAATGCTCGTATCCTGTCCACATCAATCTATAATAACACGGTCAAACCAAGAAGCTGAATTTCAAAAAACAAACGTTTTCACGCCCACCACTTTGAACAACGAAGATTGTTCGCCTCTATCCGGTCCGTCGTGATCGTGCCCCTCATGGCTGTGATTGTGCCCCTCTTCATGCTCTTCGTCATGACAATGCGACATCGTTCAGCGTTTAACGTTTTACACGCACCGCACGAGCTTCAAGCGTCTTTCACAAATATCAAGACTAAGATTCGCACATCTATTTCAATTTACAGATTATTTAAATATAAGAGGTTGCCCATATCTTCACTAGCAGCTACACAGTTTATGATTACTCCATTTTTTTCACAGTAGCAGCAGTAGCAGTATCAGTGTGCTTATGCTTCCGTATGCGTATTTGCTGCTGAACCCAATTGTAAAACCAAAAGATGTGTAGAGGAAGAGGTGCAGCTGTTACTAAATAGAAGTTCGAGTGGGGATAGGCTACCCTGACGTGCAGTATCACGTAAAAGTTCACCAATACTCTCGTGGCAAAGAATCTAGAGAGACGATATCAGTATGTATAGTCTGCTGTGTACAGTTGCAAACAGCTTACAGCACTCCAAAGAGATAATCACGTCTCCAAGCCTTCTTAATATGTCCTAGTGACAGAGGTATACTGGGAAGTTCCAATAAGGAAGCAAACGTGAGGAAACCACCAGCGACTCTGTGCTGTATACATCCAAAGACAACAATGGAGTAGCCAATATGATGGACCCATCTTGTTCGAAAGTTAGGGTTGGTTAGTTCAATGCAAGACATTTTACGAGCACCGTAGAGTATTGCTATCCTCAAGGTACATACCCGGTAAGCCAATTCACTTCAGATTTAAAGTACAAGTAACCCAACACCATGTCAGCAGCCAAAAATGATATAAAGCAGGAGCAGATAGCATTCGCCCACCCGACGTCCAAGAGAGGGAAGTGATTTATCTGCTCAGTGCTAGCAAAGAAGGCAAATGCGAAACCTAGACCACCGACCGTCATGACAAGAGCACTGGTTAACGTTAAGAGCCATGCCCTGGATCTATCTGAGGCAAATAGCTTGGGCGCGACAGAGAGCGCCATCCTGAATAAGACATGGTATAGCACGGTAGAAACCAAGAATGGTTTCCATACTTCGAATAATGTTTCGACCAGAGAGCGAGGGTGATGTGCAACATCCATAAATGCGAGTGGCGGTGATACGGTTTGGTGGCAGTTTCCCAGTCCTGAAATGAGTAGAAGTCACTACTAGTGCAAACAAATTAAGAAGAACGCCGTGGAATGTCCCACGATCTAGCGATTCTATACGCGATTTGGTGTTTGGCGTTTAGTTCCAAGAGGAGGGTCCAACGATGTAAGACTGCTATACGTTGACACCGTGTGAAAATGTGACGCTTGAGAAAATCCGCACATTCCCTCCTTACCTTTTACCGTTGTTTGGTCTTCTAGCGACGTGAGTTTTTGTGATTTTTGAACTACTTTTTTTTTTTTCAAAACGCTAGCAGAATCAAACAACCCGTTCGCTGTAGAACCCTGGAAGGGAGACCACGTCCAGCTCATATATTACACACGTTAAATTGCACTAGTACTCGTGTTGCTCTCTCAAAATGGTATGTTTTTCGCTCCAAGCTTCATTTAAGGCAAAAAAAAGTCCAATAATCTAACATTCATTTCATTTAGTCTTATCATGTCCTGTACGAGACAGCGTCAGGATACGCTCTCTTCGAACGCCTGCAATCTGAAGAAATCGGCAGAGAACTAGACCAAGTGCAAGCTGCTGCCCAAGATTTATCGAAATTTGGTCGCTTCATCAAACTAGTCTCCTTCATCCCATTCAAAACCGCCGCACACGCTCTCGAAAACTTGAATGATGTCTCCGAAGGGGTCATGAACCCATATCTAAAAGCATTCCTCGAACAATCCATGCCAAAAGTCGGTAAAAAGTCATCTGTAAAACTCGGTGTAGGTGAAAAGAATCTGGCTGGTGCCATCAAGGCCGAACTGGGCTACGACTGTATATCTGATGACTCGATACTGGAAATCATACGAGGGCTCAAGCTACATGGCGAGAAAATGCTCAAGCAATTGAGTGATGGTGATTTGAACAAGGCTCAACTGGGTCTTGGTCATGCCTACTCCCGTGCAAAGGTTAAATTCAATGTAAATCGTGTCGACAATATGATTATACAGAGTATTGCTCTCTTGGATCAGTTGGATAAGGATGTAAACACCTTTTCCATGAGAGTCAGGTATGTTGTAGGAAGCACTTGCTTTTTTTGCACGCATACATTGAGCAAATCATTCAGTCGTATGCTAATCAATCAATGCACCAACAGGGAATGGTATTCATGGCACTTTCCTGAATTGGTCAAACTAGTCAACGATAATGCCCTGTATGCTAAATGTGTCAAAATCGTTAAAAACAAGGCCAACCTTACCGAAGACCACATTCCTGAATTGGAAGAAGTCGGTGTAGATCCCGCTATCGCCAAACATGTCATCGATGCTGCCAAGTCTTCCATGGGTGAGGATGCGTTGGTCTTTTCGAGTTCCTTTTTTGCTCTCGTCTTGACCAAATCTGGCTACGTAATCATATTCTTTGGAGCCTTGATAGCACTAACAATCCTCTTCCCTTTTGTGAAACATCAGGAACCGATATATCAGATATAGACATGCTCAACATCCAATCCTTTGCCGACCGAGTCATCGCCCTCGCCGAATACCGTAAACGATTACACGCCTACCTCGTTTCCAAAATGCACGCCGTAGCACCAAACCTCTCTGCCCTACTCGGTGAAATGGTTGGAGCCCGTCTCGTATCTCACGCAGGATCCCTAACCAATCTAGCCAAATATCCAGCCTCAACAGTCCAGATATTAGGCGCCGAAAAGGCCCTCTTTAGAGCCCTAAAGACTAAAGGAAACACCCCCAAATATGGCTTGATTTATCATTCCACATTTATTGGACGTGCTGCTACAAAAAACAAGGGTCGTATATCTCGATTCCTTGCCAATAAGGCATCTATTGCTAGTCGTATTGATTGCTTTTTGGAAACACCTACCAGCTTGTTTGGTGAGAAATTAAGGGAGCAGGTTGAAGAACGTCTAAAATTCTACGAAGATGGGACTGCCCCCAAGAAAAATACCGAGATGATGGAGGAGGCATTGTCAGAGTTGAGGACTACCAAAGGTGACGATATGGATGTTGATGATGAGCCAAGTAAGTTTGAGCATATTTCCAGAACCCAAGTTGATATTTGGTGCATAATAAGCAATCATGATCAACGATATCTAAACTTTCAACTTTTACCAGTACAATCCCCAGCAAAGAAAAAAAAGGTGGCTGAGACTGCTGATGAGGGTGAAAAGAAGAAGAAGAGTAAAAAGTCCAAGAAGGCTGCTTCTGTTGTGGAAGAGCCTGTAGCTGAGGAAACTGCAATGGAAGTCGATGGCCCAGTAGTAGAGAAGGTCGACAAGAAGAAGAAAAAGAGCAAGAAGGCAAAATCTGCCGAGTAAAAAGTGGGGTCTTCTGGTCGTCGTTGTCGCAGTAACATTTTTAATCGCATTTTGGTTTTCGTTTTCGTTGATAGTCTGTTTTATAAACACAAATATACGATATATGCAGACAATCCTGGTTTATTGCGTCAGCTTTCAAACGCGGTCGGGGTCTCTATGGCCTTGGGAGTTTCTCTTTGACCTCAATTTTGTCCTCGTGCCAATTTCAAGGAGTTTTGACTTTACATGACGGTCGCTAACATGAAGAGTGAACGAGCATGTCTGATGCTTACACTAGCTATTCTTATTATATTCGGAGCTACGGCTATCTCTGCCAATCCCTCTGAACTGCAAAATCCCAATATTTTGGCAGTCAACACATTCCATCCATCAGCAGCCATTACTTTTCAAGTCCATTCTTTATCTAAACGAGATGATGAGCATGAAAATCACCATCCTCGTATGCATCGCTTTGGATTAGTACGAAAAGTCATCAGCAAAGTCGGTGACATTTTGACTATTGCCGCTGTTCTACCTCTTTATGCTGGAGCTACTCTAATCAGTCTTAAAGGCACTAAACTCAAAGCTCCGTGTGACCTTGCCACTGAGGTGATGAAGGTTGCCGTGATAAATGTTGTTCAGTTCACGTTTGGTGCGGTGGACAGTTTGGGTCAATTGGTAAGTACATCATAGAGCAAGAGACGATGTCATTGAGGAGACGCAAGCATATCTCATGTATTCTTTTCCGCTATATAGGTTGCAGAGAGCTCTAACATGGAGGTATACATATTTGTTGATCCGCTGCCTGATTGAGTTTGATCACACACAATTGATATCTGACATGGACCTTACATCGCTCATTCAGGGACACCCTGTTGAGGTTCTAGACGACGTAACGATGGTCAGAGAGGTCGGATTCTTTGAACAATCACGAGCTGTCATCCCCTGTATCATCGGCTTGTATCTCCTACTCGCGCTTGGTCCAGTCGCTGCTCTAATGCTTGTGATTGATGAAGGCTTTGCTCGACTACTCAAGAGCTCACTATACGCACATTTTGAGTTGAGTCGATTTATTGGGGGATGTGTTTTAAGTCTTCAGGGACATCCATTGTCTGAACAACGTCAGGAGGGTTTTGATGCGACGGACTTGGCTTCGCTTTCTGATCCCATTGAATCTCATACCGTATGTGTACCGGCATCATCTTAGGTTTGGCTTTTGGTGGACACAAAATGCTCAACATTCATACCTTTTTAGTCTCGGGATGAACTTGTTACAAATTCATCGCCGTTGAATGAAAGATCACGAAATGAACTGTCGGCTTCACGTTTGGATTCATTGGGAGCCTCCATGGCACCAGATGCAAGTGCTAGCGAGGGCTTCTCTAGTCGCAACGATTTCATTGGTGCAAGCACTGTCGCTGAAATCAATCGAGAGCGTTTTGAGGGTTATCGTGAAGCGATTGGTATCAGAAATAGACGCCTGGTAAGAGAAGTCTAATTCGCGTCTCCTTCAACTTCACGTATAAACGAAAATGGTACTCCGATTTCTTCATTAGCAGGGTTGGCTTGCTCACGTCCCATATCACGAGTGATTCTTGTATCGTTTGCATATGATTGTTGTTACTGGTAGACTTGTACACTTATTGTGATTCTCTCACGTCCAGTCAGTTTGAAAGGTGGATGACATGTTTTGATCGGGTGCCCCTTCTTCTCGTCTCTTCTGGTTGATCATTGATACGTGTGCATATCTAAACTAGATCTGTTTTCGAGTTGATCCACTTGATTCTAAGTAATTGTGTGTTCGTATTCTTGAATGACTTCTGAAACTCGTTAAAACTGAAAAAGAGCTTCATCACACATATCTTTCTAAGCGGTCGCCCTACATGCAGATAGGTAGAGCATGGATGTTTCTTGTAATGGCCATTTTCTCGCTAACATCAGCTCGTTTCATTTCGCGTCATTCCCTCCCCGTTGGCATTCAGCTGACGCTAATTTCAGTTGTGTGTTGTTTGTTGTTGGGTGACCTCTCGGTGCCATGACGGAAAATCCCAAAGCATTTCATTATATTAGTAACAGCAAACAGAAACTGAAACTGAACACGATTGCTCTTTCACCATGTGGCGCAGGTTCGAATCTTGGGTCTTCCAAGTTTTGTAAACTTTTTCTTCAAATGATGCAAAAATTGTATATTAAAGCGATTTATAGCAATAATCTACACCAAAAAGCAGGACCTCTGTATTCATAGACCCCACATTCATAGACCCCAAATAGGATCACCCAAACGACGACGTCCGACAAGTTGTCGCGCAATACCCTTTATGATACAGAATCCAACACGGCGGAGGACAAAGTTCTGAGCAACTGTACCCCGAGCATCACCAGGCTTAGAGACCAGGGGGGGATAGTCAGAGACAGAGCGGGCATCGCTAGACGGACGCGCCAGGGCAGCTTTGAGCATAGGAACCAGAGACTGAAAAACTCACGTGACGATACTTTTGGACTACATTGAAGCTCTAGGTCGTCATTCAAGAATGAAGGATCGACTGATCAAGGACACTAAAGCCGCAAATCAACGAGAGTAGTCGCCATCATGCCAGTCAAATCTTGAATGGTTTGGCGTAAGAGGCGAGGATCGTCATTGGAGGCATTAGCAGCGGCTAGGACGTGCTGAGAGCGACGAGACAGTTCCTCGAAGCGAGACTATGCTGCATCAAATGCACTTGTAGAGACTGGGGTGGTGGTGAACCACTATGAGACGTAGAAGCAGGAGAGTCGTCAGAATCTACATGCATAGCATTATCACCGGGACCTAGCATGTGATCAGCAAGGTTGCCGCGTTTATTTTTCTTGTGGCCCATAGTTTGATTTTTTTGTCGCATTTTTTTGCACGGATGCAAATCCTTACTTCGAAAGAACTTCGGGCAAATGGGCAATTAAACGTCTCTAAATCGTAGCAGGATCGACATGCCTATACAAAGTGCGTCCTTGCGGCTGTTGCGAGTAAAGTCACCAAACATTATAAATTCACTATGCTAATAATGCTAATGCGACCGATCGCCTATAACCTTTATTAAACTGAAAAGAAGAAAGCACATCTAAAGGACCTACAACCCTCAAAACACGTCCCCCTTCCTCATGCGAGGTATAAATTTGGCCAAAAATGAGCCATGCTATGAGTCATATATAAGACTCACAACCTTAATGTTTTGTTACAAACGACCTATGCCCAAAGCATGCCAGACTACTTAAAATAACTTTTATGCATCTTGGTCACCCAACCAAACGACATGGACAACCCACACGAGCCTCAATTCGATGTATTAGGAGGAGATGGGATGGACCTCTCCGAGTCGAGTTTGCCTTCTCATCAACCCTCATCAGAACCTGAAAAAAGCAATTGCGCAATAAAGCCGTACACTTGGAAAGTATCTGTATCTCAGTTGGAAACGCTCTTTGATGACCGACAGCTGACTGGCCTAGTCAATCTTGGAGGATTACAAGGTTTCGCGAAGGCTCTAAATACGAGTCTCACTGTGGGATTGGACCATATGGAGTTATCGCGTGGCGATGCACGTGCCACTCAGAGACGTAGAGTCGATACTCTATGGAAAAAGGTGAGGGGCAAATATACGGCCAAACTACCGATTCCCCAGTCGTTCGCTACTCGACGAGCTATGTAAGTTTTTGCTTGTACCGCACATCATTTCCAATTCATTCCTGTTTTCATATCAGCTACGGTGTAAATTATATTGAGCCGGCTCGGGTTCCAGGAATTCTTGTTTTCGCTTGGAAGGCGCTCAAGGACCGCACACTGATATTGCTCTTGATTTGTGCAATGATTTCTATTGGAATTGGGATTTACGAAGGACTGGTGCAAAACGACTCTACCTCTTGGATTGAAGGCCTCGCTGTGCTTGTTACTGGCAAGTTTTGCAGTCTCTTTTCGTTGCAACTGTCAGACGTATTCAAACTTGCCTTTCTGCACGGTACAGTTTTCATCGTTGTGCTTGTACAATCCTTCAACGACTATCGAAAAGCCAAACAGTTTCGAGTAAGCTCTCTACTGCACGTTATGCTAAAGCTTTACTATCGTTTCTAAAATCGCCAATATGAACATCATCCAGTTTTTAAATGTGGCAAAACTGAATAGTACCCTTGTCACAGTCATTCGGCACCGTCATACGGATGTTGAGTGCTTAGCGTTACCCGAAAAAGTGCAATTGGAAAGCAAGGAGGTTAATGTAGGAGACATCGTTGCTCTGGCTCCGGGTGATGTGATCTGCGCTGATGGCATTTTGGTCACTTCAACCAGTAAGAAATCAAGTTCGGGGGTGTTTCTATACATCGAGTCCGTCGGATTTGCCTTACGTGCAATGTTTCACTCATTATTAGACTTACTTTGCGACGAGTCTGGTATTACTGGCGAATCAGAACCCGTTCCAAAGGACACGACAGGAGATGCTTTCATGGTGTCGGGCAGCGACGTCCTAGATGGGTAAGAACTGACAATATCTCACCGTTTGAATATCAAACTCTGCTAATCGGCCAACAATTTACAGTATTGGAACAATGTTAGTGGTTGCTGTTGGTCCAAACTCAATGTCTGGCCGTACAAATATGGCCTTACGGTCGAGCTCTGTCAACAATGTTAGTGAGATATCAGTCAAAATGGGAAAATTGGGAGAGGGAGTTGCTCGAATAGGTGCGATCGCAGGTGCTGTTGTGGTTGTTGTGGGTATTATTCGATTTTTGATATCGGAGAAATTTCAATCGATGAGGTCAGTTAAGTTGAAATTTTGGGTTACAACCGGACAATAATGTTGGCTTTAAGTTTTGTCCATGTTATAGTCTGGCTACCATTATGTCGAGTATCGTAAACATTCTCATTTCTGGTGTTACCATCATAGTGATATCCGTGTCTGGTGAGTGTTGAGCCAGGAGCCAAGTATAGTGACTAGAAGACTGGTAACGCATTGATCTGATCGACACTGGTTTGCATTTCATAGAAGGAATGCCAGTTGCTTTCACATTGGCACTTGGATACGCGACACTACAGATGCTCCGCGAAAACAATCTGGTCCGAGTGTTGACTTCCTGTGAGACGATGGCACATGTCACAAGTAAGAGTTAATCTGTTTTTTGGGATTCCTATCACCGTTATCTACTCATTCATTTTGCTACCAGCCATATGTTCAGGTATGAAGTGTTCGTTCATGAAAATCAATGTCACTTCCTACATCCCAAATCTTATTTATCAGACAAAACGGGAACACTGACTCAAAATAAGATGGAGGTTGTTGAGGTATTGCCGTTGTCAGCTACAATGTCGAACCAATCCTCATAAGTCTTTCTAATTTCAGACGTTTTTTGGGGGTATCCACGCCAAAACACGATCGGAATTGTTATCCCTTCATCCGCCTCTCCTGTTGGAGGTGACGTCCTGCATCAATCTGAACAACAGTGCATACAGGGGCGTACGCCGAGATAAGTCCATTGGCCTCGTCGGCCTCCCGACGGAAACCGCTCTTGTGGAGTTTACGCAAAAACTTGGAGCAGACATGGAATTAGACCGGCTTAATAACAAAGCGCTCAGAACATTTCCATTCTCATCGACGAGAAAACGTATGAGCACGCTTGTGAAGATGAGCGGTAGTGCCACATATTTTGTCTTGTATACAAAGGGTGCAGCAGAGGTGATTCTACACGGATGTTCCAAGGTGCTAACCAGCGACGGTACTGATATAGACTTGACGGAGGAAAAAGTAAGTTTTTACACGAAGATTATTGATTCCTTTGCTACTAAAGGTCAGTCGTTGCACACTTTGTGTTGCTTATTACATATTCGTGATTTGATTTTTTATTATTAGGATTGCGAATCTTGGGTCTTGCTCGAACACGATTTGAAACCAGCCCGCCGCCATCAGAATTTGACGATGTCGGATTGCATGACATGACCTTGATCGGCATTGTCGCACTCGAAGATCCTCTTCGGGACCAAGTTCCCAGCGCTGTCAGACAGTGTCAAAAAGCGGGAATCACCGTTCGCTTGATTACGGGAGATTCCAGAGTCACTGCAGAATCAATCGCACGAAAATGCCATATTCTGCCGATTCTGCCGATTCTACCGGACGCTTCGAGTACGAAAGCAATATCGTCAATCATACCGTTATCCGTTGAACGACAATCCGTGTTTGAGGGGCGTGAAATACGAGATCTGACTGATGAGAAGCTTGATCAGATATTACCCTATTTGCGAGTCTTGGCTCGTACTACACCAATAGATAAGCAGAGGGTGGTGAGAGGGCTGCAACGGCTGGGAGAGACAGTTGCTGTGACGGGAGACGGAACAAATGATGCCCCGGCATTAAAACAGGCAGATGTTGGGTTCTCCATGGGAGTCTGTGGCACAGAGGTTGCCAAAGAGGCTTCTGGTAAAGAACTTCTTTGGGATCCTCAGATGGTCAACGTATGTCACTGCTAAGAGATTTACCACTAGACATCATTCTTCTGGATGACAATTTTGCTTCCATCGTTCGAGCAATGCTATGGGGTCGTAACGTCTTTGCCGCACTGCGGAAGTTCCTCCAGTTCCAGCTATGCGTGAACTTGGTTAGTGTTTGAAACCTCTTATTGTTTATGCTGGGATTTCACAAAGTAAACCTCAGGCAGCCGTAACTATTGCGTCGGTGACGTCGTTTGCAGACTCAACAAGTGAGCCTGCCCTAAATGCATTGGAGCTGCTTTGGGTAAGGATAACTGTAGATCCTCGACGACGATCCCCATTCCAATCACGCTCAAATTGTTTCAGATAAATCTCATCATGGACTCTCTTGCAGCACTTGCACTTGCTACAGATGCCCCCACTGATGCACTCTTAGAAGCCCCACCGTACGTGCCTGTTGAACAAGCTTTTTGGTCGTCTGTAAACGGGCTGTGTTTTGACCTCGAAAACTGCAGGCATCGCAAGGATGAACCGCTGTTGGACCATGATATGCTGAAAAACCTCTTCGGCGCGTCGAGTGTGTTGTTTTCACAGGAGATTCTGGAGCTTGAACGCCAATACCTTACACATTACCTCTGTTTTCATCTTGTAGCATATCAGGTTACAATTTGTCTCCTCATATATTTTGTATGGCCTTCTTTCATCTCCAGTGATACGCCAGACGTATCATACAAGACTCGTGCTACTACGGTTTTCAACACATTCACTTTCATGACGATTGGCAATCTTTTCAATTGCCGCGTTTTGGGACATGGTGAGAGTCTCTGAAAAGTTGACATTCCGTTCCACCACTGTTAAATCCACCACGTACTCTTAGATTATCACGTTTTTCAAGGAATCTTAAAGAATAGATTCTTGCTCCCAATAGTGATCATAGTGACTTTGACTCAGTTTGTTATCGTAACTTTTGGTGGTCCAGTCTTTCTGTGAGTTCCCTTGATTGTCAGTTTTGATAGCATCATAGTTGACAAAGCTTTATTTCCAGAACGATTGCATTGCCCTGGCACATGTGGCTGATTTGCCTGCTACTTGGGATTCTGTCCCTTCCTGTCGGTCTTGCCATTCGCTTGTTGCCAGACTGGACAGTGTTCTTATGTATGACTGTGGCGGAGCGGGTTGAATGGTCAGAAGACAGTCGTCAGCGTGGGTGGTACGCACGCGCTGGTAGACTTGAAAATGCATTGGCGTCCAATAGAGCTTGAGGCCCGTTTTTACGGACCTAAGGATAGGAATATAAACTAGTTCACTTTACAAACGGAACAAAATGCAATGTCCTATTTGAATGGTGTACCCTGTTTAAATTCAGCGTCGAATGAAGATGGACCACTTTTCGATCGCCGCAAGGTAAATGTAGTCTCTAGACAAGGCCCCATAATGGTCACGCCAAGCGAAAAGCATCTTCCAACGTTTTGCACACTCACCAAGATGCGAATGCAGATCATTTTCCCACATGCAGCTGGAATGGGGAATTACTGATCATTTGCGGTATATGGTTTGTAGTTTTTGTTGCTTATGGATATTGTGGCGGTGTAATAGTTGCGGAATATCGTGGTGGAATTGTTGGATTTTGTGTCTATTGTAAATTGATGATGATACCGCATGCGAACATATATTCCGATCTCGTTTACCGGCCAGTTCTTTAATTTTCTTCTTATAAACTTGGATGCCGTAGATCTTCTGTAAGTGTAAGGTGTGCACTCTGTGACGTTCCCTTTCATATAGACTAGTATGATGACTTCAAACCAAACGCAACAAGCAAAGCAAGCTGATTAGGGAATGGTACGTGAATTATGACTGAAACCATTCTGAAGATATTGTTTTCTTGATTAGTCTCTAACTCGGAAGAAAATATGTACATTCTTAAGATCCAAGATACCCCAGAGAATCTTTGGAATTATTTTGGAGCATATTTTGTGTATCGATCGCAAATAAAGAACACCGACAATGGAAGGAGCGGCAATTCAATTGCAAGTTTGCTAGATTGATCTGCCTCTGTTTTGTAAGTGTTTATCTCGCAATTGGTCGTTTCAATCAAAGGTTGGGTTTAAAACCAGAAATCTGGCCTTTCGGCGGAAACACGGATACAACCACCAAATACTGGATGTTTACCAGAAAAAAAGCGCCACAGTTTTACCTCTATTTACCACTGCGTGGATTTATTCTTTAAAAGCTAGAGCAAATTTAGGTTTGACGAAAATCGCGCATGTTTTTCAAATCCCGTTTCTCCTTTAAGCTCATTTGGTCAGATTGGCACTTTGCGCGAGTACTGATTTTTGATTTTCAGTGCTTGGCATAAAACAATAACTTCCCGGTCGGTCATTTAGGTTTTGACCTCCGTCCTTCTATCCACCTGGTGAACGATGTCGAACGCCAAAGGCCATGTATGCAACGCTTTACCACGACAACAATTACTTCCACTTGAAGCCAAAATATCTGAATTTATCAGCGCAGGCTATGCCCCACCCTCAATGAAGGTAATGTCACAGAATACCTTGTCTTGAAAGCAGAAAGCAGAGCTGAAACAAAAAAGTTGCCTCTTGGAGGTCGTTGCAGAATCAGTCCAAGACGTACAAATGCCTCCTCAGGTTGCCGAGTATTTATAACTGCCATAGTTGCAAGATGGAACTCACAAAACAAGAATGGCACTGCTGCACCACGCGTGGTCACATTTGACTCTTAACAAAGATTCTTTCAAAAGCAGGAAAAGTTCCTGCTAGAAATCCATCTTTAGGTGCTAGATTTGGACGTAAATTGGCAATCACTAGCTAACTCCATGACTTTTCCATTGTCTGCTCCAGCATCTTGTCCCTCAAAGCACAAGAAACCAATTTCTTCCGGTAGTGAGACAGAATCTTCGGATAAGGAGCAGGAGGATGATCAGCCGACCTCTCGGTCAACGTTGAGATAAAGAGTAGTCAATTTGGAATGATTCTTGAATGCATCTGCAATAGCTTTAGCACCATCATCATAAATTTTGTTCCCTTCGTTATTATGAACATTTATTGACAATCTGTTACTAGATCGCTGCACGTTTGGCAAAGGAAGGATGCAAGCTAGTGCTGGCTAATCGCAACGAACGTGATGGGATTGCAGCTGCTGATGAACTGAAAGCTGTGCATGTGCTCTGTCGTCTTGCGGCGTCATCATTCTTATTTACAAATCATGTGGTTTCGACACTAGCACTGGACGACCCAACGACATCATCTTCATCCAGTGTGATGCTTCAAAGGTCGACAGTTGCATAGCTTTGATGGCTGCAACTGAAACGGCGTTTGGTGGATACGATGGCTTGATCAATAACGGTAAGCAGTTGCTGCTGCTTTGGTGTCGAAGTATGGCATGCAAACTAACCACGTTTTCGATCCTGGTTAAAGCTGGCTACGCACAAAACGAAAACCGTTGGGCCGCCTTCGATGACGAGTCCGACCACTGGATTAATGAATTGAATGTCTTGTTGACAGCGTCTCTCTTGTTGTCAAGACTTGCAATCCAGCATTTCAAAAAGACAAAGAAGGCTGGTGTCCTCTTTTTTCGCATTTCCTTCCTGAATTCGATTCCTCTTGAATTCGCAATGAGCGAAACGTATGGGGGGGGGGGGGGGGGGTTGCCAAAGTATATAAGTGATGTTGGAAATAGTTCGACTATATGGTGAGCAACTTTCAAAGAGCAATGTTTCTAACTTAACATTTTCAATCAACAGCACCTCATAATCGTAATTAGAACTTAGCTTAGATCTACCACTTTATGAAGAAGGTTTCACATTCATCAACGTATGTTTGAGAGGGACGACATTTTGATGGATCGGTCAGAACTTGTGACATAGGTGGTGGATTGTTCAGAGCGTTTCACGCTCAATCTCTTCAGAACTTTAATCCAATAGCTGGTGGACAAAGTATGATGTGAAAAAATCCAGCGAGATGGAACGCTACAGTGGTACTTACATCATGTACAATTGAGGAACTGTGTTCAGCGAACGCAATGCGGGGAAAAAATGGAGGATTAAAACGGACGCTTATCTCTGTAAGCAGCTAATTTGAAGAGGGCTATGCCGATGAAACGATCTGGAAGCTTGGATAATATATTACTCGATCACAACGTAATTATGATGACACTATTAGTTCATTTAAAGCAGCAATCTGCTCCCGTAAAAATGCCACCTCCTTCTTCACAACCAAATCAATCTGTGGATCTTGGTCAATATTAACTATCGATTTCACTTGGTTTGCGAGTGCGGGTGTGAGGGCGTCACACATTGGTTGATATGATAAGAAGGCGTATAAGAATCTATTTAAGTTCAAAACTATATAAGAAGGTCGATAGCCAAAAAAGAGATTAGATTGCTCGAAGGATGCAACTCACATGGTCAAGAATGCCAAGAAATCACAAACATCATCTTCCTCATTATGATGTAGACTCTGCTTTCTAACCAAAGGGCTTGACGGCATGGATCCGGCACGACTGACACTTCCACACACAGGCACACCTCGAGTCTTGAAAACCATAGACTCGGAAACAAGCTTATACATTTCCGTTCTGGCAATATGATGCAGTAGCACATCCAGTCCTGATACATACTCTTCCAGCGATAGTCCAGCTATAGCATCTTGACTTGCTGCACCTGCACCATCATCCACTGGCATTTCAGTGACCAGGGGGGAAATGAATAATTTCAAACGATGTTCAACTATCGAATCGTTTTCAGATGGTATTTCGGATACGATGAATGATATGAGGCCTTGTAAGGAGGTGTTTTTCGGAAGGTTTACGAGAGAGGATGGGATTTGACGAAAGAGGACGTCAGACAGACGAGACCAAGAGTCTCCGTTTACGGCGAGCTGGGAGAGGGCTGTGGATACGTATGGTTTTGTTCCTCGTGCTAGGATTGTGTATCCTCTATCAAACGAAATTCAAAAGAGGTTGTGTTAGCAAGACAAAACAATTCGCAAAATTGCCTTGTCAGATCCTTGCTATACCGGGATTTCCCAGTCGACGTATCTACAGGATGTAATGCCTCCCACAACGTATCAACTTTAACCCAATAAGGCGGATACTTGAATCTCGCCACATCCAGCACCAGCACCATCAATTCAGCCTCATCAAACCCTCCAATTGGTGAAAAGTGACCCGTTCCAGTTTGTCCTAAACTGCCTCTATCATATGACACGACCATATACTCGGCATCATTCTCACACGTCCTCTTCACATCATCTATAAATTGCTGTTTCGTCGTTTCGTCAGGCCGGCGAGTAGTAACGTTCAGTCCATTACATTTAGCGAGACATGTGAATTCGGGAAGTGTGATTCCGTGTTGTTTGATGTCGTCTAGTGGCCGACAGCAGTCTAGAAGGGATTCATCGTACCAGCGCCATACCTAAGAAAATCAAACATGGTGTTGGTGTCTGTACCTTGACTTGGTGGTTTTTCTATGCCTGGCTTACACCCTTCCATTGTCGTAGTGGATCGACCTCGAGAGCATTGAGGATCATGCAGAGGGAGGCAAGGCCACAGAATGCTGGTTCGGCTTGTGTTAAGAAGTGCATTGATAGAGAAAAGTATGACTAGATAATCGAGACAAGAATTAATGATGTTGAGCGAAAGCAGCACCACACCATCTCATCCGTTCCATGATATGTAGAGTCATTTTTTAATCAATAATTGGCCGAAGCTCACCTCTAAGCAACCAGAATCAAGCGACCTCCTAAACAACTGCTTTCCCCTCTCCGAGTTGAACGGTATACACGAATTTGGTAATTGTCGTTTATAAAACGAGGGATTAGGCAATGCTGAGCTCCTCAGCTGACTTGAAACAGAAGGTTCAGTAGTCTCCTTTGCCTTGGTTTGCTGAATTTGTGTTATTGCGTCAGTAATTGCTTGATCGAGGAGAATCGAAGTTGATGGTGATAGGGTGCTTCGAATGGAATTTGTACGTGATAGCTGCTTTCGTAGTGGGGATTGACACGAGATCAGGTCATTCCATGAGTTTGTATAGTTGACTGATGATGCTAATGAGCTCCTTCTGGAAAAATGGGGTGGTAGTGAACTTAGAGTGGGAGAAGTAGCCGTCGACATGCTGGTATTATAAAAATTTAAAGTGGACGTGAATTTTCAACACAGGAGGACTAATCTGTCTCTGCCGGATTGGGGGTGATTGATGGAAAAAAATTCCTAAAACGTTTTGAAGCCCAAATCCTCAGTCGTTTTAACGAGTGAGTTTTGACATCGCATCTTGCGAACAACTCTGCATCGCAAACCCATTTAGGAAGCTGGGTTGGGAGATGCAGCTTGCTAAATTTGACGCAGAGGCTCATGTGCATCAAAGCAGCTTGATCAAAGAAGAGAAAATATATTGCGCAAGTTAAATAAAGAAACGTCCACCAAAACATAGTATTACAATAAGTCATTCCCCTCGATAAGTAACCACATTTTTCTCGGTTTCAAAGAGCTTCACCTTGTGTAATTGTCCAACAGTTAAAATCCCTTCCAAAGATTGCCATATAAAAACGGCAATGTTTTCTGCGGTACTAGGTAGTTTGAGTTGGTGTCAGCATCGCATGACTAGCCCGAGCATGCCCGAGCATGATGAGGGTGTTTACCTTGGCCTATCTCGAAAATGAGGAACGTCCATATCCTAGTGAGAGGTGAGATCGTCAGCACAACCGCCAAACTAACAACAGTAACCTTAGATACATACTATATTCTTGTGGTCTAGCACATCTATGATGGCCTTTTGCATCCATAGTTTCAGATCAGTTAGATTTACCACCATTCCCGTTGTCGAGTCGATCTATTTAATAATGAAGGTAAGCCTCTCATTGCACGCCAAGACTGAATCGAAAGTGTCCTACTTCTCCTTTAATAGTGACTTCCACTATTATAAGACCTTGTTAGTATACGAGGAGACAAAGCAGCTGCAAGTCAACACATACCCTTGTAGTTATGACCATGGAAATTTTCATGATTGCACTTTCCAAATATGGCGAGATTGTCTTCTTTTGATAGGAGGTTGGCGTTTAGGCGGTGGGCAGCACTGAATGACTCGATTCTTGTTATATAAGCGACCTGCTTTTTTTGAGATGATGATGCGGTTGGCATATTGATGAAGCAGGTGGAGAATCAGATCGGGAATAGATCTCGAATGTAGGAATATTATAAATATTGCCCGAGTATCAGAGGCGAAACAGTTCGGCAGTTCCAGTTCGTGTTGGTCTCCTCGTTCTGCAGAAATCACAGCGTTGCCACAGAATTAAGATATAGCTATATAAGAGAGACCATAGTTAGGGCAGTCTAATCTATAGGAATCTAGGCTAGGGAACTTACTAATTATGGGATCAGACACTGTACGTATAACGCAATAGTCGAGCTTTCGTTGGTTTTGGTAAGGGCTAAGAATCGATGGATTGACGACGTTTCAAACATAGATTTTCATCAAGGACCTCGAGGTAAAACAGACCGAAGAGACCCTTTTAATTTGTGATCATCGTGATAAACTTTATGTCGTTCTTTGCCGTTACAATTGAATCGGTAGACATCAAACCTCTATCTAATCTGCCTTTTTTTTCACATCAACAATCATCAGGTCAGAAACATTATAGGTGTAGACTCGTGGGAACGCTCAAAGCGACAGCCACTAAGAATATCTATCTCAATCTACTCGGACGTAAAAGATGCTGGAACTCACGACTCGCTTACTTCCTCAATCAACTACGGAACTGTCACCAAAGTCGTCCAGGAATTCTCAGAGAGAACGGAATATAGAAGTGTAGAAGCTCTAGCGGGTGGTATCGCCAAAGTGGTCATCGACAAGTGTGGTGCTGAACGTGTCAAAGTACGCGTCGAGAAACCAAGAGCACTGTTACATGCTGCTTGTGCTGGTGTTGAATTAGTCAGGAGTAAGAGTGATATTGAAGCTCTAGATGCTGCTTCTAAAGGAACCACAAGTGATGATGGGAACAGTCAGCAGTTGGATGTGACTGGTGAAGATCTCATGTGAGTGAAACACATCAACCAGCAAATGTGCCCTTCATTTTTTGCTAAAGCAAACCAAACCCAACATAGCTTCGTGAATGATTTGACGGTATCCACTATAATCGGAGTAAACGCTTGGGAACGAGAAGAAAAGCAACGTGTAGTCATGACCCTTATAGTCCATCTCTCCTTCCAACCATACAACATCATTGCAGACAAGGTACCCAAAATTCACGATTACAGGACACTCTCTCGTCTAGTCCTCAAACACGTCGAAGCCTCAAAATACAAGACTGTCGAAGCTCTAGCTACCGCTGTGGCCCGTATAGGTATTGAGGAATGCCATGTACCCAAAATCACTGTACGGGTAGAGAAACCATCAGCTCTTGTATTCGCAAGTGCTTCTGGAGTCGAGATTACGAGAGATCGAGGAGATTTCGGTTTGAATTCTGATGGAACTAGACCTGGAACTCCTGGTGAAGATGACGCCGATGAACAGCCAACAAGTAATTATATAGTGAGCAGTAGTAGTAGTCCAGCTGGTGCTGCGGGTGTTATACAGCACGCAGGTAGTCTATCGGCTGCATCGTCACCGAGCTTACGTCGTGTGGATTTGGTGCATGAAGTGTATATAGCTCTAGGTACAAACCTTGGTGAACGATTAAATAACCTGAATCACGCTTTAGAAGCTCTGAGTAAACATTCAGAGATACAGTTAGTCGATACATCCTTCTTGTATGAAACAGAACCCATGTATGTTACGGATCAGCCAAGGTTTCTGAATATGGCATGCAAGGTAATCCAAATGAAAGGGCTTTTGAGATGCCGTTGGGTTTGTAAATATTCTCTATTGTTTCTTATACGTCATGTTTTCTTCCATCTTTTATATAGGTCCGAACAAGTTTACAACCAATACCACTACTGGATGTTTTGAAAACAATCGAGGATCAATTAGGAAGGCTGCCTACTATACGAAATGGTCCAAGATTGATTGATCTCGATATCATTTATTACGACTCGATAGAATTGAAGAGTGAACGACTCGTCATTCCACATCCCAGGATTCAGGAACGAGGATTCGTCTTGAAACCTTTGTGCGAGTAAGTGTTTTACGTATTGGATGCTTGGATGTGATCAGATATTGTTTGATCTCGCTGAACTTGTTTGGTGTGGTGGACCAGCAGTCTCTATATGACACCAATAGTCTCCGGTTTTGTTGTGCCCTCAATTGTACAAGAATCAGCATCTAACCTCCATTTCCCTCTCTCCAACTTTCTGCAATAGTATCGCTGCAGAGATGGAACATCCAATACTATATCGCAGCAACAAACAGATGCTAGCCTTACTATCTCATGCAGAAATACCTCAAGATCCCATCAAACGAATCCTTCCCATACCATCTTCGCCGTCATCGCCATCATCACCCGAATTAATATGGTATTGGAAATCAAAAACCTTCATAATGGGTATCTTGAACGTAACTCCAGATTCGTTTAGTGATGGAGGCATTGACAGCAACATTAGTAACACTTCGTCACTGGAATCAACACTCGAGCGAGCAGCCTCCATGATAACACAGGGAGTTGACATAATAGATATCGGAGGAATGTCAACACGACCAGGCTCGGATCCAATATCCCTCGAAGAAGAATTAGCTCGAACGATACCTGTGATTAAAGCTATTCGAGCACGTCATCCTACTACACCAATATCGATAGACACGTATAGGAGTCAAGTTGCTCTAGCAGCTATAGAAGCAGGTGCAAATATGGTTAATGATGTGTCTGGTGGCACTCTAGATTCCGAAATGTTGCATGTCGTTGCAACACTCAATGTGCCATACATTCTCATGCATATGAGAGGTACACCCAAAACCATGAGCAGCATGACGAAATACGACAATAACGATGTTGTCGCAGCAGTACGTACCGACATATCATCCAAAGTAACCAGAGCAATCAAATACGGGATTTATAGATGGAACATTATAGTTGATCCTGGTATTGGGTTTGCCAAAGACAGTGCTGGAAACTTTGATTTGATTAGAAGGTTGCCTGAATTCTCGACTGGGGTGTTGGTTAATTTCCCTGTGCTTGTTGGACCAAGTCGGAAGGGGTTTATTGGGGTGGCTACTGGAGTTACTGACCCAAAGTTGAGAGGGTTTGGGACTGCTGCCGCTTGTACAGCTGCTATTGCGGGTGGATGTGATTTGTTGAGGGTGCATGATGTTAAGGAGATGAAGGATGCTGCTCAAGTGTCGGATAGGATATGGAGAAGCTCATAAAGACGGAATGGTTTGAGGCTGCATCACAAATTTTTTTGTGGCTTGTGAACAATTGAAGAGATTATAATAATAGATGGACTGTTATATTATTCACTCTATTTTACAGTCTGAGGTTTTGCATTGACGTGTTTTGAAAGTCGTTAAAATTGACAGTACCTTCATGTATACAATCAACAAGGGCCTCCTCGACGTAAGTGCATACAACATACACCGAGGTTCTGTTACCTTTGAAGTAAATGGATACTGTCGCAGCTAGTCCCAATCACCGGTCTTGACATGTCCCAGCATCTAAAGCACCATATTTTTTTGTATCACATCCAGGTCCATAAGGACCATGAGGCTCTTTCCTCTCTCGATTTTAGTACATACCTGAACCAACTTGCACAAAAGAGAAATCCGGTACTTTGCCCATAGTAAAATTTATTACAACTGAGCCAGCATACCACAACAACATTAATAATATCTTACAAACCCTTTCCATATCAATCCCCCTTCTCCAGCGCTCTCGCCACACCTCGTCCGTTCCCACCTTGCTGAGGAAGCACTTGTATAATCCCCGTCTTGTTCAATTTATCAAACAACATAAACATCTTTTCAGCTTCCTGTTCCCTCTCTTCATCCGTCATGTTATTCCATGCCTCTTCGGCATCCTCATCACGTTTTATTTCACCTGTTACGGGATCGACTTCCATTGTATCTGACGATGAGGATGCAGATGTTGATGGGAGAGTTGAGGGCATGAGACCGCGTTGGACTAGGAAACCTGCTGCGTGGCCTAGGCCTGTGTATGCTACCAGGTCTTGTGCTATATATGATTTGGTATGAGTTTCAAAATCATAATATGAAATAAAGGTGGCAACAAAGCAGAATTGAAAGAATTCACCAACACAAGTAACTTACGACTCTCATTAAAACTAGCAAAGAGCAATTCGCATGCTGTCTCTCGAACATGCGGTAGTGTTATTGAAGTCATGAAACGAATCATGTAATTTGTTATTGAATGTCCTTCATTTAGATGCTTTTTGCGATCGCTATGAGAGATTGGAAATCGTATGTCAATACAGTAAAAAAAAGTCTGCAAAATACGTCACTATGGAGCTTACATGGACTCTGGAGTCAGCCGTCCTCTAATCATCTTCCTAGCACCCTCTTCCGCTCTAGTCATCCTCGTCAGCAGTATAAATACAGGTGGTAAATCCGTCTCCCATCCTGGATTCTCATCGCCTTCACCTTCACCCTTTACAAGCATCTGTAACGCTAATGTGTGTTCGAGCAAATCCAGGACTCTTATGAGTACACTATAGTCTTTAGAGGCAAAGTATGCTTCCTTCCAGAAGAGGGAAGTCACATTCATGAGTGCATGAATGGCCGTTGTTAGAGGAGGTGATAATGGTGGCGATGGGATCTTAATGGCTTTTACGTACTGTGCTACGTAGTATACGAGCCTATTCAAAATATGTTGATAAACTGCGTTACGGCATTCTTTCTTTTGCCATTGATGAAACCATGCTGTCAATCATCCACAAAAACGCAGAGAATCCACAGCACTCACGTCTGGAAGGCATCAATCTGATCCTGTGTTGTCCTCTGAACTATAGGCTTCTGAGCTGGATCTTCAGCAGTTTCGAAAGCCGAGACAATATTAAACACTACTTTAAATATTTCACCCAACACCATCATGTGTTTATCGCCAGGTGTTAATGTAGCTGACACTGCTTTTGCTACAAGTGGTTTGACATGCTAATGCGGAAGGAGGAAGAAAGAGTGGTAAATCAGCGAATTGAATAAGAACATAGTGGTCATGAGTTTTTTTTGGTGTCGGCACTTACATCTAGAGCAATAGTAGCCATTTTTGGGAAGGCAATCAAATCATTACATTGTTCTACATTGTTTGCGGTGACTAGGAATATGAGCCTGTATGTCAAGAACTGACAGTCTAGTGATAGATTAGGATTCTAACATTAGAAGAAGAGTGATGAGCACACTGTCGAGCGGACTGTCTCATCGGCTACTTTTCAAACGGTTTTTTTTGCCATTGTGCTCTTCCCCCTAAACTTACTTGAATGTGTTTGGCAAGAGAAGACACGCCCGCGACCAGCGTGAATGGTAACCTTGTTTCGGGTTCCAGTAGGAGGATGTTTGCTAGACACCTCATAGCTTCTAATGACCGTTGCGAGTCTACTGGTACTGTCGACGTGGAGACTAGACCAGCGTGATACGAGAGTGTTTTGATTCCCTATGAGCGACACGGTGTGTTATTCACCTTGATCCATAGCATGGTTTTTTCTTGGTCTTCAACTCAATCCATACTTGATCAGTGTAGAGTGGATCTGAACCGTCCTTTTCACGACCCATGACTTTGATACATTCAAATGCTTTGCATATTACTAACAAATGGATGGTACCGTGGCGGTGAGTGTTTGTCCCAGGGTAATGATGATATGAAGTGCAATGTGTGATGTTTCATGTTTACATGCATCAGACCAGTTCTTTGCAGATCCAGATTCCGGATTCAGCAGCGATAGTAGAGCATCTAGAGAAGATTCCTTTTCTTGGATCAAAGACCTAATAACATGTACGTTAACGAGAGATCAACATATTCTAAACAATACATAATTGTCAACTTACGCATCACCAGCCGTGTTTGGCGTTGTTAGAGACAGGAAGGCATTGAATGTAGCGAGGACCTTGTCTTGCCGTCCTTCTAGACTCTCCTTGCTTGGATACATTATCTTGTTTTTTCAATTCACGCTGGGTGTAGGAGGGTGACTGAGTTTGAATAAGGAGTGAAGAAGGTGCTCCTTAGAGAAAAAAACGGCAGTGTCGTGTATCAACGTGAGAATATTTGGGTTCTGTTCTTTCGTCACGACAAATACTAGTCTCACATACAGCAGGGAATTCAAACAACTACACTTCAACCCCTTGATCCATAAGACTTGTATTATTTACTATCAACACTGTTTGGAGAGCGCATGGACGATCATATTGACGCGTGAATTACCGAACTACAAATTATTCTGCTTGGTTTTTTCACTTTAGCCCAATGCAACATGTGCACATTCTTGCAGTTTCATACAATTTGCTGAACGATTGGGAAGAGGAGATCAGATGGCAGACCCTAGGGAGAAGCTCTTGCTCGCCGCCAAAAAGAAGGTAAACGATCAGTATTATTGCATCTGCTATGATCTCCTAGTATATCTGGTAATAACAATCTCCTTCACTTTCGACAAACTAGCTTGCCAAATTCCAGCAAAAGAGCAGTTCCACCTCAGTCGGAAGCATGTATCCAAGCAGAAACTCAATATCGAACGACCCGGCTTCCGCTGCTGCTGGTCTCGATGTCGCTGCTCTCGAAAATTCACAACATCACGATTTGCTCTCATCGAGACTGTACGAGCACACACTCATTTTCCTATCAGAGCTGACCATTTCATTGACACGTCTACATTTATATATAGTGAATCTGTGGCAGACGCCACTTCTCCTCAAAACAGCCCGTCAAACGTGTCAACAACTAACGGAAATGTACACTCTGCTCCTTTGGATTCAACATAGTATTGCAACTCACGAATCTATCAAATTCAGGGAGCCGAGAATCACGCTGATGTAGGCTCGATGCGTGAAACAATCTCTCTATTGATATCTGAGCGTGCTCAACTACGATTCGAAAACGAACAACTTGCTCTAGACCTCGAATCTATAAAAAAACAACAGCAGCAACGTCATATAACACCCTCAATATCAGATCAATCCGCCGTACTACGACAACAGGTGGATGAAGCTCGTGTCAGAGAAGAGTCTCTCAAGAATCGAGTCGAAAAGCTGGAGCTTCAGACACGAGAGTCAAGGAAAACAGCCGATAGATTGTCTCTGGAAAAGAGAGACTTGCAAGCTCAATTAGCTGGTCGTGATGTAGTCATCCAGGAATTGAAAGCTTCTATAGCATCAGCCACCTCCTCATCAATGCCAACCTCGACAGACAAGGTCTACGAAGACCTCCAGCATACCCGAAAACTAGTAGAAGAAAAGCAAGACATGATTGAAACATTGTCATTATCGCTAGCTGAATCTAAACGTAAACAGGTCGAACTAGAATCCTCAATATCATCCTACACAACGCAAATAGAGACCGAACGAGCTGCTAAAACCCATGCAGAATCTCAATTATCTACTCTGTCGGCTCAGGTCCTTGAACGTGCTCGTGAAGCTGTATCCCTTACAACCAAAACACAATCTCTAAATGCATCGTTAAAGGAGGCCGAGACATTAAAAACAAGCATGTCTCAACGTATAGCGGACCTGCAAAAGGCTATTGAAGCACAAAAGACCGAGATAGAAAAGGCCCAACGACAGTCTGAAGCTTTCCAAGCTTCCAATGAGAGAACCAGTAGATTGGTGGTGGAGAATAAGAAATTGATTCAGCAGCTGGCTGAATTACGTGAGAGGATCATAGAATTGTCGAATCAGAAAGCTGGTCTTGCTGATGCCTTAGATATGGAGAGGAGGAGAGTAGCGGTGACTACTCCTGTTGTAGGCGAGTCAAATCAACAGAGTCATCAGCAAAGTCAGACGCTGCAGAATCAGCAAATACATCAGCAGCAACAGACAGAAGAGATAGAAAAGCAATCTGAAGTGATTGCTCAGTATCAAGCTGATATTGGAAGGTATCAGTCTGAATTACAGGTATGAAAGGCATGAAGTGGGTTGGAAAGAACGTACTCCATGCATTTGTATGTGTTTCCAGTCTCACGTTTTCCTCATCTGCATAGCGACTACAATCCATCATCGATACAAATCCTACGTCAACAATTGCAACACCGCCAGAAGCTCTAAATATCTTGAATCTACGAACTACTTTAATGAGGACACGAGAAGAATTAGACGCCGCCCGTGTAGAGAATTCGACACTACGTGAACAATTACGTGAAATGGCTTCCAAAGAAACCGATTCTGGTGTGGATTCAGATGAAGACAGAACGAGCAGTGCTCAAAACACTCAACCATCATCACCAGTACCCAATACAAGTAATAGTAATAACAGTGGTACTAGTAGCGGTAGCAGTCAAAACATACAGACTACCAGTGCTGCTATACCGACAATGACTAGTATAGAACAGCAAACAGATCCAATACCCATACCAATACTACCATCATCTATAATGACGCCTGTGCACCAAGAGAATGGTAGGAGTAATAGTGGCAATGGTGCATCTGACGGTGACACAGCACTCCTGATACAACAATACGAAAAGCAGTATCATTCGCAGCAACAAAAGCTGGTTGCATTGTATAATGATGGAGAGGGTTTGCGGTCTCGATTAGGTGAATTGGAGAGACGATGTAGAAATGCTGAAGGTGCTTTGGCTGAAGAGAGGAGGATTAATACGCTGTTATCTGCTGAAGGTAATTCAGAAGGACATTTTGGGTTTTCCCCCTCTCACGATGATGAAGTTTCTCACACATTGTTTCTTTATCCGCACAGTTGATGTGGTATCTGATTATATTAGCTTATATCATCAAGAGAGAAAGTGAGTTTGGTGGTTTCGGCATTTTTCGATATTATGAGACAGCAAAGAAACAAGAATGCTTGCACTTTCTAATTCCCCAGTGTACTTACAACCCTCCCTCCTCCTCTCTATCCTTCTGCAAATCAGGGCACTGCAAGACCAGATGGACAGGCTTGTTTCTCGCGTGAACAGAACCTCGGGACAGGAAATAGCTGAATCATTGGCTACTTCAGCAATCCTATCACCAACACCAGACAGATTCATCACCAACAAAAATACCAAGAAGCAACAATCTCAACTGCAACAAGGATACGATGAACGAGATACAATACCGCAAACTACACCATCTAGGAAACAAGTGCAACAGCCACCACCACCTACGTCAGTAGAACGTAAAGTAAAAGGGTCCGGGATAACTGGCATGCTTCTCAGAGGTGTTGTGCTGCAGCATGGACCTTGCCCGAAATGTTCAGAGTATGTTTTAGACTTGTAAAAATGGTCTGGAGAGTCTGATGAAGAGTGTGCTGGTCGACATTTGGATTAAAATGGGCAATATATGTAATATTAACTATTGATCTGAAAAGTTGATCCAACATTTAAGAATCAAGAATTAAGCGTATGGAGTGATTCAATATTTAATAACGTCTTGCAAAACCTTGGGCCAGAAGTTGGGCGAAACTGCCTACATTCCAATCTCCTAGCTCAAGCAACATTGGAGCATTCGGCCCAGGCCACTATCATTCTAATCCTTTTTTTCGATGAAGCGCCGGCAAGTCACGGTCTGTCATGTACCTTCATGTGCTGTTAACGCTTTCTCATTCACCAGCTAGCTCCGTGCAACTCTGTCTGCTGTCCCTCATCAGCTCTCCTCTAGCCACAACGCCAACACCAACACCAGTTCCACCATTGCTAGCAACGCCATTTTCAATATATTATGCAGAGAATGGCTTTGGCTGATGTACTCACTCCAGCTTCCTTGTTCTTCTGCTGAGAAACTGGATGTTGGTATAGAGTTTAGAGTAGCGAGACCATCACAGCTGTTAGATGATTCACGGGGTGTTAGGTGGAAATGGCAGCATGAGGACGGCCTCGCTCTTCGCATATATTAGGAAGTTTTGGGAATGGCTCAATGATGCTCTGCACTTCAAATACGGCATGTTTCAATGTTTCAAACCCAAGAAGGACGCTAACAGACCATGAAGCGAAACCAGGAGAATTCAAGGGACAGCATGCTCATACATACACTGCGATTACGGTAAACTAACTGCGACTGCACTTCATCAACGACTTGATTTGACTGTACGTCAAGATTAACTTGTGACAACACAAACATTTTCACGCTCAAATCATCTCGCAATCACATTACTATGCATTTTGCGAGCATGGAAAAAAATTGATGCAATACTTGTATCTACAAGATGTTGCCAAGTTTGATGGTTTCTGACCGTCTCCAATTTCCTTTTTCGTCACCTTGATTGTTGAGAGAGAACAAAGTGATGCTGGCGAGTAGAAGTGTTGCTCTATCTGAATATAACACACTGATCACAGACATTCACACCGAACATAGTCTTGAACTTCTCAAGACTATGTCGGTGAGAGAACTTCCAAACCAACTCCATCTTCCCATTTCCTGACTCTATACATACGCAATAACTAACACTTTACAATTACAAATAGCTACTGAACTCTACGCAACCACAAACCCACGAATAGTCATCTGAGGTACCAGACTCTGCCTCGTATCATTCTTATCCTTGCTATTCGATTCAGCAGGTAACGGTCTATCATTTGCCTTTCCACCACCACCACCTTGCTGCTTCTGTCCTCCCTGATCAGCTCCTCCAACCACAGCGACAGCAGCAGCACCAGTTCCATCATTATTAGCAACTCCGCTTCCACTATTATTATTCGGACTCATGTTGGCGTTGGCAGAGTATATGGCGTCGTCCCAACCATCTTGTTCTCCTGAGAAATCGTCTGTTGGTGCAGCAACACCATCAGCGCTATTCGATACTTGACTTAGGGAGGGAGATAAGGGGGCTAGAGAGTCAAGCACTTCGAGCGTTGATGGTGTGAAGGATATTCGTTCGAATACTTCTTGTAAGAATTTGCGTGCTGTCAAACGGTAATGGTAGCATGACAGCATTCTCATCACTTGCATGTATAATTCGACTTTTGAGAAATAGGATGATTGGTCGTGTCGTAACCTATGAGTAAAAGATGAGGCATACTTTGTGTCAGTCACGATCTTTGCAAAACAGAGCCACTACACGATCACGCTGACATACTTTGACAATGACTTGGAAGCATTATTCGCCAAAATATGGTTACTCATATTCCCAATGCTCTTGAGAACCTCCTCTTCAACAGAATCAAAATTACCCATTTCCAATACTTTTTGCACTCGTAGCATATGTCTTGGCCACGATGCAATATAATACCAGTGCGGAATCTACCGATAAAAAATTAATGTAAGAGATGGGGGTCTGGCATGATTCTTCGTGATGCCTTGTCTTTGAGAAATCGTATCTTTGGTGTGTGCACATACCACTAAATACTTTGAAATATCTCTAGGCACACAAAGCCCATTCAAGATATTGGTTGTTGGAGGGGAAACGGCTTCCCAACCGTACTTTTCCAAAATTTCAACAGCTTCTGGAGTCCTTGCCAGTAATGCGATGATATAGAACGCCGTTCTATTCGAGGACATACAAAGGAATTTCAGTTGAGCAAAAAGGCGCGGGAGAAAAGTTAGTGAAAATACGAAGCATTTTCCGCTTACCCTCGAAGTGACAATATACTACATTTCTCAGCCATCTCAACAATGACCTTGATAATGTCCTCTTCAATTAAAAACGCTAAACCCAGCTTTGAAGAGCCAATTTTACCCTAGAATTGGTCAAGGTTGTTTTAGTGTTGGGTGAGCGAAAACAAAAGTCGAAACTCAAAGTGAATTGACTCATCATACCATAGCCCACAGCATTGCCTTCAGCGTAACCAAGTCAGCAGGTACCAGATACGTAGCAAATCCATGCTTCCGTATGAAGCCTGCGAATTCCTTGTAATGCCTTTTTTCCTGTAGCAGGGCACATCCCTCCTTGGTCTTGGCCAATTCACCATAGAAATGTGGGCGTGCTGTCGCTAGTCCTTCCCTACAAAGTAGCATAGTACATTTCTTATAAGCTCCACGTCATGATGTCGGTGATGACAAGGAAAAAAAAAGATCAAGAAGGCACGCAATAAATATTCATCAACATACATTTCCTCCAGTTCCAAATCTGGTGGGTTGACCATCCTTGCAGGTGATGTATCGGTGGATGGCGCAGGAGATTTCCATGTATCAAATACAGCTAGAGGTAATGAGACCTCTAACAGTGTGACGTATAGTTCGTTCCCTTCCTATTTCGGAAAATTTGAGAAACAACCCAAAAGGTAAGGGACAAAGAAAGCGATTATTACTTGATACCAGTAGTCCATCTCCCGATCTACATATCCGACTTCTTTCAAATATGCAAACCCACTCGGTATCGACAATAGGCTGATACGAGTCAAAGGATATCATTTTAGTGTTTGATTCTACAGAAAAAATCAACTGCAGTTATAATTGGGCTACCTGAGGAACAAGTCTCGAGCTACAATTCCTAGCGAATCCAGACTAGGTCGTAATCGTACAGCAGCTTCCAGATTCTGTCTGTCGTTACAGGCTTCCTCTAGAACAGCTACAGCTCGTTCACATACTTCCGGCGTAGGATCATACAGCTATTTCGAGTTCATGGATAATCAATGGTTTTGTCGCTGAATACCTTTGATACTTCGTAGTTAATGCCATACCTGGGTAACAAGTAGAGGAACACCCCAAACTGAGAAGTCTACTACACCACTACGCAGCAATGACCGTAGGTGATTTGTCGCAAATAATCGAATGTGCTATGAATATATGGCGTTAATTTTGTGCTGATGAAACATTGACGGATTCATCTGAAGACAGTGATACGCACCTTATAGGCCGACGTCATCACTTTGGACAGTATAACACGAGGATGTCCATCACTGCAAAGGACAGAAAACAATGCAGTCAGTTCGACAACAACATCTCAAAAAAGATTGTACTGCCAGCACTTACAAGTTGTAATCCATACTCTCAATGATGGTCCGAATCAAATCATCACGACTGCGAAGTTCAGTCAGATGGTAATATATAGTATACAACTTAAATCGTTCCATAAGCCTGATTCAAAGGATGTGTTCTGAGTTCATGACCCCAGATTTTTTTTGTCTTACAAAACGTTGTAAAAGGTTACCTGACGCCGTCCTGACTCTTACTCAAAGTAGCCAACATGGTAAAGTAATCCCCAGTCAAGTACTTCTCCATCCTTTCTTTGGAAAACATGTGCTCTCCGGGCATCGCAGCATGTTGTATCTAACCAAAAAAGGTTATGAATCAACTAAATGACCGCACTCGTATGTCAGAAGCTCACATCAGACCCAAATCACATGTCTTACCGGATCCAGTTGAGCTAAACACTCTGCAATCTGCTCCAGAAGCTTATTCTCACTCAATATCCTAACACCTTCAGGAGAAGCTACTAGAGTCTTGAGAAGCTCACATCCAATTCTCACATATTTGGTATTGGCCTTGTTTTTACGGATATCTGAGAATTGGTGATTTTGAGGTCGGTAAAAGGCCAAGAGACGTTTAATAAATTTAGTGTTTTTCGTCGCTTCGTCTAAACGTTTCGGATTGAGAAGTGGGCCTTGTAGTAGTTCGAGTATGGCATCCCAATTCCACTTTGTGTAGTCTTTGGTCAGCCCTTGTTCGTTTGCTGAGAGCTGTTTGGCAGTAGTGGTTGTAAAAGGAAAGGGAAGATAGGTTGGCGAGGACATGAAGATAGTGTTTCCATCATAACTTTTTTGTGCGTACCTGAGTATCAGCCAACAAATTTTTGAAATGCATATCATCAATTTGCATTCCAATCCGAATCTTGACATGATCGACTTGTCTTTGTACTTTTTCATTTCGGTTTGAAATGACTCGTCCATAAACTAGATGGCCTTCAGTAATCCTTTGAAAAGACAGAAACATATAAACATCGTATGGCGACAAAAACATGGGAAGTTACAGAAAGATAGACAAACTCACTGATTCGCAGATTCACTATTCAGCACCGAAGATATAAGCTTATCCTTGGTCATGTGAATATTGTCGATATGAGCTAGAGCGACGGCAGCCGTATGTCTCTGAGATGGATCTTGAAAGTTGGATGCCAACTTGAAGAGAGACGGCAGTGACTACAGCGAGAAATCATCATCAGGAACCTCAGCATATGTGCGCTAAAGAATGAAATTACCACTAATTACCTGTATCTTAGCACCAAATTGTAAAGGAAGCAACCGATTTCCCAAATCAATCAACTCTCCTATAAGCTGCGTAGCCTTTGACACAACAATCTTATTACTACCACATTGAGCTAGTTCTACTAGAGCTTCCAGTAGTCCAGCATCAATGAATACGAGTAGTAGGACTGCTACGAATTGGTCTATGAGGTTTGTACGGCCATGGAAACGAGGTGAAGGTCCAAGGCGAGATAGTATATCGTCCGTTCCAGGTATGCCAGTTTTCGGTGATTCTGACGATTTACGGGGATGGCCTACTTGGAAGATTACAAAGTACATTTCCAGTAATATTCTCTACAACATAAAAAGTGTGAGCGAGGGCATCCGCGCGAAACTGCAACTTGGAACATCCCCATACCCTTGTCTCGTCAGTGGGCAATCGCAAAGCTTCTACTATAGTCCTAATAGCTCTCTTATCATCCATACACATATACAGCAGACCTAGCAGGGGAAGAAATGGGGCAGTTTGAGATTCATCAATTTACGTTTTTAAAAGGCCAATTGATGCTAATAAGAGCGACATCAAGCTCTTACCCGTCCACCCTCTCAACAAGAAGATAACAACTCTTGAGCAAGAGTTCAGTCTCTCGTCATGAGCCGGGCCTTTGGAATATACATCCGTGAAGTGTGATATCACAGCTTCTAGCTCTACCGCAGGACGTAGGTACTTTCTCGTTACTTGAGAATCCAGTATGTGGATGACAGCCGAAGTTAATGCCATTGTTAATTCTGGTGGTCCTTCCAACAGGACTTGGATGAGGACTTTAAAGCCTCCCGATAGTGCCAGTAGTTCAGGATTTCGGATTGCTATAGATGAAATGGTTGGGAGTAAGAAAGAAGGGCGCGTCGTTTTTTTCCTCCTTTCGAAAAAGATCCTGTGTGACTTTGTCCTCTCCACCTTCATCAGTTTGTCACCCTAAACGCCTCCGAATAATTTTCCTTTAATAGCCTACCTAATTCACTAAGGGTTTCTGCACAAACCGTCCTAAATTTTTCATCCGTCTGCTCGGCAAGAGCTACCATCATTCGAACCAGACTTTGAGGTAGTATGGCGGCCCCACCAGGGGCATCAATCCAGCCTCTGATAAGTTTCAGAGCTTGCTCCCGTTCAGCATCGTATCGCTGATCGCGAGTCAAGGTTCTGACTATAAAGAGGTCCAGATGTATATCTAACATGGATTGCACCATGTCTGAATCGAGAGATATATGTCGTAGGACTCTGAATACATGGGATCGGACATCCTTTGAGGTATCGACGAGAGCTATTCGTAAACTGTGAAAGGGAGGACTTGTGAGATCAAATGAGCACCGGGCTGCGAAAACGTCACGAAAGATGTTGAAGCAATGATCCATAAGGACGGCGACGTTGGCAACCATAAACGAGAGTGAAAAGTACCTTTTGAGGATAGCTATTACAGGAACAGGAGTAGAAATAGCACCTTGGTGGACATTTTTGATGAGCTTTGCGATAGAGTTCATGCATTCGAGCCGAACTTGCAGCAGCTCATTTGGATCACGTATCCTAGTCAATAACTCGTCGGTAGCAGCAGCGACCTCTGCGATAAGTTTATGGGAAGTGTGAGTAAACGTGTGCATGCCAGTTGTCCAACAAGCGAGTGGCGACTACCAGTATAACATGTAGATAATGCTCAATAAATGATTGTACACTCACCACTGGATATATCGTCGTCTCGTAATATTGCAGCAGGAGACTTTCGACCATTGATATGAGTTGGACTGTTATTGGTGCTGATTGTGGTAGCAGTGGTGACCATCATAGTTCTACTAGCATCTACATCTTCCGACATGTGGTGTTGCCTATTATGAGCATCTGTATGGTCGTGTTCGTGGTCGTCGTCTTGGTCGTCGTCGTGTTGATTGTCGTCGTGCTCTTCAGGGATGTAATTATTGTTGGCGAGGTTGCCGATTTCTCGTTGGAGGGCGACTATTTTGGCCTGGGCGATCTGCAGCTGCTGATGCAGCACGCTACTATTGGATACGCTGTGCATGGTCCTCGGCTGCAATGGATCAAACTATGGATTGAAGGGTTGAAGGAGGAAGAACAGCTTCCTAATGTGCTTTTGCACGGTAGTTACGTGTTTTATGTATAGAATCGCGTATCTACACTGTTAAAATCTATCAAGAACGTGCGTGCAGAGTTGTGTTGGAGGAAGGAAGGACATTGCGATATTTGCAGTTGACCTCTGCCCAACACAGGAACGAGTACAAGGTATCTTTACTCGGTTTGAGGTATAGGAACCGCAGAAGATCTATATGATCCGTAGTTCGTTGATGTGAAAGTGACGTGTCATCCCCAGAATTTTTGCCTGCCGAAAACACACTTTGCTTGTTTCCATTCAGCACAGACTTACTAGACATAAGAATATAGATCTTCTTGGAGAGGACGCATTACCAGCAGGTAAAGCCCATATCACAACTATTACTGGACTCCAATCTTCTGTTCGCACATGACTAGATGACTCTTTTACTAACCATAACCACAACCAAAAATGACATCCTACAGTCAACGGAACTTCTCAATTAGAACTCAAATCATGCTTCGCGATACTGCTGCCACCAAGCCCGGCTTGACGCCATCGTCAACCGACCATAAAAAACTATCGTCTATGCCAACATCAACAACACCAAACCTAGCTGATTCGGAAGCTCACTTTGTACAGGCTAAGTCTCAGCTATTGGTCTACATGGACTTGATCAAGTCGTTACTCGTCCATATCATGAACGAATCATCCTCTATACCACCAGCAGCGGATGGCACTAGTGAGAACACTGGTGCTATTCCCACCACCACCATGACAATCAACACGAACATCACCAATAGTAATAGCAATAGTCACCACCATACCTTCTACTGTCCTCCATCTGCCATCAGGACAAGGCCGGTTTCCATGAGGAGATATGCTTCCTACGACGAATCAAGTACTCCAAAGTCTGGAGCTTCCAGTCCATCACATCCAACTACTCCAGTCAGACTACCGAATATAGCAGAACACGCTTACGAAAAGCTCAAGGTCTTTGAACTGGACGATCGAGCTTATAATATAATCCAAAATCCATACTCGGCCTCCCCTGATACCAACACCAGTAACGACTCCAACGCCATTTCGTACGATGTCATGATGGGTGAAATAGCTGCTAGTCTGGCCCATCTAGATAAATTAAAGGCTCGAATTCTGGATACAAGATCAAAGCTGCTCGTCACAGGAGACTTGAATGCTGGCAAATCAACCTTCATAAACGCTATGCTGAAACGACAGGTCGTACCACACGACCAGCAACCATGTACCGCCGTCTTCTGTGAGGTAATCGACGCAAACCAGAATCGTGGTATAGAAGAAGTCCATGGCATCCACGACATAGAACCATACCGTGTAGACGATCCTCACACGTATGAACGGTTTGACTTGAAACAGCTCGAAGAGCTGGTAGAGAATAATACCCAAGGCTTTGGACTGCTACGAGCCTATGTACGAGATCGTAGAGAATCGTCCGACTCGTTACTACATAATGGTCTGGTCGATATATCATTGATCGACTCTCCTGGTCTGAACATTGACCAGATGAAGACCACGGCTCTCTTTTCTCGCCAAGAGGAAATAGATGTCATTGTTTTCATGGTCAATGCTGAGAATCACTTTACACTCTCCGTAGGTTCTCGTTTGAGTTGATGGTTGTGTTGGCATTACGCCGTTGAGCAATATTCATATTCTGCTTTCTGGCTTTTTTGCTATCGATGTTCTGAACTCACACATTTTTTACACTCACAATATAGGCTCGAGAGTTCTTGTCGAATGCTGGTAAAGAAAAGGCATATGTCTTTATAGTCGTAAATAGGTTTGACCAGATCGAGAAAAAGGACAGGTGTCGTCGAGACGTCCTCGACCAGATTCGCCAAATATCACCATCAACATACGAAGATGCAGAATCGCTAGTCCACTTCGTATCTGCCAAGCAAAGGCTGATACCGAATCCAGATCCAATCCTATTAGGCGAATTTGAGAAACTGGAAGCTCGTCTTCGCACCTTCATACTCGAGAAGCGAGCTCGATCGAAACTAGCTCCAGCCAAGCAATACATGGTCAATCTATTATCAGACATGTATACATTCTCGAGTTATACCGCATCAATCTTAAAGACTCGAGCAAAAAAGATGACCGTGGAGCTAAAGCAAGCTGAACCAGCTTATACTAGTATGAAGGATGTAAAGACAAAGCTCTTAGACTCTCTCGATGTCATGATCGATGCTGCTTCGGAACAAGTGCAGAATAATGCCACTCTGCTACTCAAGAACCTCGTAGATTCCATCTCACCCGATAATATAGACCACCTAGTACCTCACCTCGAGTATCCAGGCTTCCTATACGCATACCAGTATGGTCGAGAACTCGTGCGATGTGTCTTAAAACTATCTACCGATCAAGTTAGACGGTGCGAGATAAAGGCACGAAATGATGCACTAGACAGAGCATCATCTGTATATAATGCTGCTGCAATGGCACTACCGAATCTACCACCTCTAGATGAAGATGTCATACGCCAGATATTCGATGAGGAAGCTGGCATGTCAACTCTAGCTGCTACTCGTGGAAATTCCCTCGTATTGGACTCTACGGATTTCTTTGAGCCTATTGCTATAAACGAGTTGGTTAAGGAATATGTGCCTGGGACAATAGCTGTTGCTTTAGGTGCTGTTGGATATGCTGGTATGCAATGGAGGATTGCTCATGGGCTGTTTAGAGTTGGGTCTTCTATTGGATTTGCTAATACTGTTAGGATTGGATTCGCTGCTATCACGGCTAGTGGTAAGCTTGATATGACTTCTAGCAGAGGAGTTTTGCCTGTCAAATCGCTGGATGCAGAGTGTCGGCGTTTATTTTTTGCACACGTCAGATTCCAAATATCTAAACGACAACTATACCCAATAGGTATCGGATACTTGGTGTATATGCTAAGTAGCCTGCCGAAAACCATTGACCGTAAAATATCACGCAAGCTTCGCTCTCATTTCAACCACATCAACTTCGTCAATACGCATTCCGCAAGGCTAGCCAACGCCATGCGCAAATCCCTACGGGCATCATTAGGAACATTCAAGATACAATTCTTGGGTATGATGGCTGAATCAGAAGCCAAACAATCTGGATTGGAAAAGTTGAGAGATAGTTGTGCTAGCGAAGGTGTGTGGTGGGAGAATGTGGAGAGTAGAGTGGTTGGGATTCGGAAGCAGGTTGAGTTTGTGAATCTGGATATCTAAGGACAGGGATTGTTGTAGTGGGAGGAGGAGATGCAAGGAAGTTTGGATGAACAAAAAATGGGAGATGATGAGTTAGTTCTATGTTGACAGAGCAATTAGTGAATGGTAGTAGTAGAGTAGAGAATTGTAACAGTGATTTAAAGTCAATACAATCGAGTACTGCTTCGGAGAATCTGGTGCCTTTGGGCTTTGGCATGTGTTAGATTACTACAAGACTACAAGATTTTTTTGGCATAAAACGCACTAGTGAAGGCAAGGAGATAGAAGCGAAGACAAAATGACTTGAATGATAATTATGAATTTCGAAATTTGCTTTTTGGAAAGTTTCAACGCGAAAAGATCACATGAGTTCTCTCTGTAAACCACCTTTATTTCACGCTATACAGCTACCGCGAACACGTCCAATCTCACAAGTAGCACCTTTCTACCACATTTCATACAAGTTCTCCCCAGACTCATCTCTCTGATGGTATGCAGTATGAGAGAATGTGAGCTATTTTGACCACTGACATTTGAGTGAATGACTCCTTACCAATTTTCTTCCCCAAGAGCCGCTAGCAGGTCACCCAAATGCTCTGCAGAATCATCCTTTTTCCACCCATACATCAAACTCTGTAGATTCCATAACTGCCTTTGGACGTATTGTTGGTCGTATTTAATGGAGCAAACCGAATGCAAGCTCACTGAGATGAGAGTACCAGTTGGCACGTCGATCCACACAGAAGTCCCAGCCTGCACGAGGAAGGGATGTCCATCCGATGTGTAAGACAAGACTTGCTATTTGGATGGCCCAGACCTGGGAGAGGCCCTAGTAAACTGGCCAGGTCGGGGCTCTATTCTCAACAATGGTGATACCCAACAGTAGCATTTTCCTTGTCCCTCACGTCTTCGTAACTTGAACTTGACCTTGTAGCAGGCCGCGAGCGAGCACCAACACATCAAATCTCTAGACACGCTTCCCAATCAGTCTCGGGCACCAAGCCGTTTGCGACGGACGACGCCTATTGGTCTTCTCAGCAGCCCTGTTGGCTCAAATCAATTGGCTTGTGTGGCTAACCAGTCTCGAGGACGAAGGAGGTTCGAAATTCGAATGGCGACCAATGGGCCACCCGGTAGGCCTGATTGGGTCACGATGTTGCTGGAGTGTGATGAGATGGCTGCTTGTAAGCATATCTAGGGTGAGATAGGATCGAATGAGCATCATAGTCAAAAATGCAACAACAGAGCACAACCTAATACAATAACAATGAGACATTGGAGCATACCGAAAACGTGGACGTCAGCTGTGGATGGCTTCGCGGCCTCATCAGATATTGTGGGTTTCCTGGCAGTTGTGCTGGGAACTCCTAGAAGCGGCAACCAGCATGTGTAAACAAAACTGTTAGAATATCCATAGATCTGAGGCCAAAGACGTTTTGAGTTAACCTTGAATGCAATGCATCCACCTGTTCAGATAGACTAGAGCTGTTTCTGAGGCCCCTTCCCTCGGATTCGTTAAAGGCGGCAACTGAAAATTGGTAGTTGTGTGGTTGTTAGAATATCTCTAGATCTGGAGCCATCGGGGGCTTGAATGATCAATGTAAGCACTGTACTCACCATTCCGCAGTGAGATGTGTCTCTTGGTTCTTCTGCGTCTCCTTCCCTCAGAGATCTTGTTGCGAACGATGTTGGAAGTCATGTGAAGCGAAGGCGCTATTAATTACTCTCAAGAGCGCAGATGGAACAGTGTCCAAGGAAAGAAACTATTATGACGCGTATATTCACGTGACAATAGATGAGATATTGCTTTTGGCGGGCCTCTGCTTCCTTCCTGAGCACGGCAAAGTGATGAATTCGCAGTTTTCTGCACAAGGATATTTGAAAGAGAAAGTTCTCATACATATAGGGCAAAGAGGGCGAGCGAGGAATATTAACAGTTTAAACCGTGTCTTTCTATTTCCTTTGCTTTGACGACTCATCTTGCTGAGTCCCTTAGGTTGTAGTGGACATATTCAACAGATTCATGCGTTTCCCTTCGTCAACTCAGATGTTTGGTCCTCCATCTCCATCAGCCCGTGAATATTACTATACTCACAAGATGCTCTCGCTCGTTCCTATTGTACTGTTGAGATTCAACCCCAATCTATCGAACTCAAACACCAACAACTTCACAAACTTCAAACACCGTCTTCGCAAGCATGATCATGTACTAGAAACTGTAGTTGCCTCTAGCATCTGGACTGAATCTGCATTGTACAACTTTGTGGAAAATAATGATACAGGATGTGTGTTTATATTCCAGCGATACCATTGACGAATTTGGTAACTAGACGTATTATTTTGTGATGTCCAAAGACCCAGACGGTATGTCGTTAAAGGCGCAAGACTTATCATGATACGCCTTGCACCATTCTGCTAAGCGGTGTGGTGAAGATTTCATGAACCTCACTGAATGACGACAGAGGGCAAACTGATTTACAAGACGCAGACGATATGTGTAAAACCGCTGTTCTTGTGATAACTTCATCTCTTACAAGCAAAAGTGAGAAATATCATGAACCAGTGCGATTGATACATAAACTGATGCTATTCTCATTCCAATAATATAAACAAACCCAATGAGCACCAGCCAAAAAAGCCGTTTACTACTTGAAAACACAGAGCTTTTTCAATCACATTGATCTTCAAACGTCACCCGCGTAAACACCTCGTCCAACGTTGTCTGAGATATTCCCCATTCCAATACTGCATTCGAAGAAGCTCCAGCCTCCAATTCTGAGAATATACGGCCCAAAACACCAACTTTTTCAGTAGGAAACTCGTATACTGCACTCGTTGTAAATGATTCACTAATTGAGAAGCCTGCTGGTAGTATAGATTCCACAAATCTGAATGTGATGACGAAATGGTAAGCGAAACGAAAAAAGGAGGAGTAATAGATGAATACCTTTTGGCACGTCTCATTCCTTGTCCAGCATTCGATGTAAATTGTAACCGGAATCCAGCACCATAACGTTTCTTCAGTTCTGCTGGTGTACCAATACACCTCAAGATGCCTGAAGTCATGATGCCAATTCTTTGGCACAACACCTCGGCTTCTTCCATACTGCAAAAAAAACACGTGTGAGCAAGAAATCATGGCATGCGTAGTGTTATCAGAGATACCTGTGTGTGGTCTAGAGAGATTGGATGGTTACACACTCTTTAAATAACGAAGCCAGCAAGCAACCCAAGTGGTAAACGAAACCTACCAGCACTATGGTCCTGCCACTCCGAGCTTGATCTATGATTTCCCAGAGCCCTCGCTTCGCGTCAACATCAAGACCAGTACTGGGCTCGTCCTATCATTGTGTTGTTGAGAAATAGAGCATAAATTTCTTATACAAATCTTCATTATCTTTTTTCGCACTGCGACACATACCAGAAACACGACTCCAGGATCTCCAACCAATGAGATAGCAAGACTGAGTCTTCGTCGTTCACCACCAGACAGTTTTTGACTTAGTTTATTGGCTTGTGATTCGAGTTTCACCTTTTTCAGAGACGCTAATACTGTCTCTGCTTCTTTTTCTGGTGGAACTCCCTAAATGGATTCAGTGTCAAGGGAGGATGGGACCAAAAAGAACTGCCTCAACAATAAGCCGACCTTCAGTCGAGCATAAAACATCAGATGTTCTTTGCAGGACAAGTCCTCCCATAAGATGTCATGTTGAGGACATATGCCCATAGACCTGAAGCAGTATTTCATCTGCGTAGATATGTCGAATCCAGCAATAGATGCTCTTCCTGATGTAGCATCTCGCAAGCCAGTCAAGATGGAGATGAGCGATGTTTTACCTAAGTTTTCGTGAGAAGATGAGCGTTATGCTTGAGCTTTGAGAGTGTAAGTGACTCTCAGTTAATACCTGCTCCATTTTGTCCTGCATTTGAGTCGAAAATGAAGATGTTAGACTTTCACCAAAAAAGTGCATGGATTCACCGGAAGCATACCCAGCAATCCAAAACAGGTTCCTTCTTCAACAGCAAAAGTGACATCCGCAACAGCAATCTTGGGCACTCTACCATCAGTAGCTGGGTATACTTTTCGCATACCGGCCATGACGATAGGAGATGTTGGATCAAACAATCCATTCAAGACACGAGCCCGTTCAATTCTCACTGATTCGTCTTCCATGTTTCCAAGATCTATGAGCGACTGCGTCGGTGTGAATGCATTCATTGATGTTACTGAAGAGGAGCGTTCTCCTGATGCGAGTGGCTCCTGGCAGTAGCGAAGAGAAAACAAGACGGCTTAAGTTGGATGAATGTCATTTACACCGACATTCGATCTCACCTTGCCCTTGTTACGACGACGTCTTCTACGTTTCAACCATTTACAAAAGTCGTCATATGGAAATTTCCACGACTTTTGCACACCAAATTCACTTGGCAAAACTAGCTGAAGATATGCTGCCAATGCGAGAAATATGACAGATTCCACCACCAAATACATGAGACAAGTAAATACTGGATCACCAGGCCGAATCATCCCAAGTGTGTATGCCTAAGATTTTCTTAAATGTCAGAGAAATCCAGGAGTAGTGAGATGTCTTTGTTGGCCCTCACCGTTGTTCTCGTCGGTGACATAGAAGCCTCATTCATGGAAGCCAATAGCCAACTAGAAAGGCAGAAGGTGAGCTCCATAAAAAGCGACTCATTGGATGTCAAGGGTCTTGATCATACTAGAATGCAAATGGAGGCCTAAAAATGGAATGAACATTAAGCTTCTTTTGAGAACGCAAACAAGCCCCTTTAATTTTGTAATTACCACAGCAGATATCCTGGCGGAGGACCATCAAGAGCAATCTGATAAGTAGCGATAGAGACCATGACCCCGCAAACGACAATCAAGAATGTCAACACTATTGAGATAAAAGTGAACATGAGCTCCTTTTTGTCATCACAATGGCTTCATGATTTTGTGGTTCTTACCTAAAGCAATCCGACTCCTGTTGAAGAAAGCAGACAACAAGAAGGCACAAGCAACCTGTGCAAACCCCCATACAAAGAAGACCACCAGTAGAGCCCACCAACTTGTGAGACTAAAGAACTCTGTTCCTGAGATTTTGCCAGCAATGATAAACACCAAGCTGGAGATAGTATGGAGAGAATAGAAATGCAGATAATGAGCAAAGTAGTAGATCCACATTTTTAACCCATTCTAGTTGAAGGGCAAAAAGAAATGAGAAGCTTTGCTATAACGTAGTTCCTATTTTTTCGACATTTTCGACGAACCATGCGCATCATCATGAGAATCCGTTCTTCTTTCTCTCGAACCAACGTCTGTTGAGACAAAAGTGTGTAAGTATCGTTGTCAGGAGACAAAGTCGATTTGGACCAAGCGAGCTAGCTCACAATGACAAAAATTGGCAGCAGAAACGACACTACGAGAAACGAGCAAAGTTAAAGCGACACAAAAGCAAGTAAAACGTTGCGACCTCACCTCCAAACGGATACAAGAGCCGTCCTAGGACTGTTCCAAATGGCAAGTTGATTCGAGTTTCCACCAGTTGAGGGAATGCCTAAGTGAACGATTATTAGAGCTGGCAAAAAGACCCAATGGTTACCAGGAAACTGCCTACCCTGACACCTTGAGTGATTGAATGCGCTCCAAGTTTGGGATTACTGAATCGTACTAAGCAATTGTTCGGTTTAGAACTATCGGCATCAATGAGACGATCTTTGACAATCATGCTTACAAATAGCATTCGACATTTCAGCCTGCGTCACAAATTGCCGAAACCCTGGTCTTGGATATCCGAAGGCTGCCGATAGACGACGATCCTTTCCAATATATAGAGTATAGTTGTAGAAGAGACGCGTCGAATCGATCTGATCGACTGCCTCAAAGTGGATACCTAAACAGCGGGAGGATGTGATTAGTTTGATGGGTTTTGTGGTTGGGAGATTCAAAGGTGCTCAGACCTCCAAATGGCATGTCCTTTGTTATCGCCGATACATTTATCAGATACTGAGCAACTTCAGACTGACTTGGCTGAGTGTTGAATAAAATGTGCTTATCAATCTTGGCCAGTTCGGCAAGTAATCTATCAAATTTAAAAGGACTGTTGGTATTGAAAACGCAATATTCGTGAAATCTTTGAGACTTTACTTTTGAATCCTGTCCGCAATCATGACGTCCAACGTGGCAACTTTGCTCTAAAGCGATAAACTGTGTGAGTGAGGAGCACCAGGAGCCAGGGGGGATCCTCCCAGATTTTCTGCAAGCAAAGCCTGGTTACCTTTTCAAAGAATGGGACTGCTTTAAAGACCTTATACTTTTCACCAGGATCATCACGACTCCACAATCCACCACCATCGTCATCGCCAGTAGGAATAGATCCATTCAGAAGATCCGCTTCAACGTAATACCGAGTTTCGATGGTATCTAGAATACCAGTACTCTGGTTTGCAAATCTAAACCGTTGACTGGGTATCTTGAAGGGAGATATCGGATCTGCTTCTACACGTTTACCCAACCACTGAGGATTGAATTCGTCTGAGTAATCATAGAAGAACCAAGGTCGGACTTGAGTTTCTATAAGATATTGTACTATAGCTGATGTGAAGGTGCCAAACCAACCGTTGATGGGTTGTGGTATGAATGTCCTGAATATCCAAGAATTACGTGACTGTGAGCTTCACGAAAATAGCAAGCTCTGTAATCAAACACGCTCTTACGTGTCTCTATCAGAAAACCCAAAGGCCAAATCTGGTTTCCTTGCGTATGGCTCCGAGTAAGGATAGTTTCCACCAAACCAATATACACACGGCTGCGGGAGTCCAATACCGGAAGTAAATTCGGTTGTTTCGATTTGGAAATTTACGTGTTTGACAGGCGACTTGGCACCTGGGGCTGATTCGGGAGGTAATATCGGTACATTCTCATCTCGAGGATTGATATATGGGAAGTTGTCTTCTGTCATGGAAGGCACATTTGAGCATAATAATAAGACTATAAGAAGTAGCTGTGTTAGAAGTCGAGCTCGTCGTTGACTCAGAAGGTTGGTTCACAGAATCGTTTAAACCGGATCTCACCATCATTGTCAAGAGCAGCTTTCAATAAACCATTTAAATATGAGGCCAGCATGGCAGATACGAGAATCATCATCATAGGACAAGCACTAGATCGAATGCGTGCTGGTGGTGAGTATTCCCTGATCTGCTCCAAACCACTGCGATGATTCAAATGACTTACGAGACACAAACGATATTTGTAAACCATTGTCTCTTTTGATAACTTAGTGTCTTTCGAACAACAGCTCGAACTTGGAATGATTTCCTCAAAGCTCTACAAAAAAGACAACCCGTGGTTGATGTTAATTAATGAAGGGAATGTTGCACGATCATAAGCGTTCAAAGACAGCATAAACGACGTGGAAAGATGAATATAGCTTGCCTTTGTACATTGAGAGGCTGATCTTGTATTAACAATGGTGTTTCTTCCACAGTGTCCGCGATTTCATCTAGATCCTCTCCCACAGGCCAATTGCTCATGTTTCGTGAAATGGAAGAATAGATCAGCGACAATCCTTAACTTGCAGCTTGGTTACGGTCCCTCTTTTTAATGAGCTGACATCCCCGCCGCTAGAACTAGATGGTTTCTAAAATTTCCAAACTTCAATGGTTTCATGAGGAAGGTTATTGCAACACATTGAGACCTCATTAACGCGATTTGAAGCTTGAAAACGATAGTAATTTATGAAGTACGCGGTTTGACTCACTTTCTCATACTCTGCAAGTCACTTTCCGGCTCACTTTTCGGCGCGACCTGTCCTGTCCTTGCTTGAATATGCATCAGTACGTAGGATCATTGGCAGCGGGCAAATGTCTGTAGATTTCGTGCAAGTCATTCTGCCAACAGGAATACTTAGGCCTGCATCTATCGAGCGGAGCACTACGGCTCAAGATCTAGTCAAGACAATTTGGCCTGAAATCAAGGCAACTTTGGGATCGACTCAAGCCACGCTCCAAGAGTGTAGACTAACTTACCGAAAGCCTCAGAATAGACTTCAGACTCATGCTCGTAAGTTGCGGTTCCGTTTCCCTCTTCTGATCGCCTGAAAGTCAACTAATTGCACACATTTCGCACCAAACAGCTATTACATTGGAAGAGCTCAAGGCCATAGCGGAAGAAGGTCGAATATCGGTTATTTACATCTGAAAACATGCATCTTTGAAGAATCCATGACTGATCTGTACCTCCAAACCACCCTTTAGATCAACCAATTCCTCTAAATTCCAGGATTCATCGATTTCTACGTGGACCACCACAACCGCCAACCTCCGAAAGAGACTCTGCACGTGACTCATTTGGACCTAAAGATGGCCCGCTGCCTACTTTACGATTGATCATACCAGCAATTGCTGTACGAGTTGCGTTCGAAGGTATGCTAAGTTCAAGGTTTGAACTTTTGAGCCGTAAGAGAGCTCAAGTCCGCTCGTTATTTTCTATCTTAGACGTGCCTGAAATATGCGATGAAGTAATTCTGGGTTCGGCGTGTACATCGCAAGGACTACCACCTGCAGCAGAGGGAGGTCGAGTTTCAATTACAATGGACGGCAGGCCAACGTTTGCTATTCATGCCGGGCCAAATGTGTCTGCTAGACAAGTTATTATTGTAAGGGATGCAATCTTACTGCATTCAAGGGTATCTCTCTCATAAACATTTCTCAACGGTAGTCGATCCTGGATTTGTTTCGAGTTCGAAATCCATACCCAAATGGATACCTGTTAAAGGAAGTCAAACTACGTACAGGAGAAGCGAGATTGCTGACCGGTAAGTGTAAACGCAACGAAAGAATGTTTGCTTTTCGACTGAAGCTTTCCGTTAATTCTTGCAGACAAGGAATTCATACTACCCAATCGTGACATATACCACGTCATAACACACAGCACGGAAGCTACCATACAGACTCTAACACCATCGGGTGTCTACGGCTTAACAATGGCTCTATCAGCGTTTCTTTCAAGTGCAAAGGCAACAGTTGGACCTGCTTCAGCTCTAGCTTTTGCTACTGTTGGGCCTATGCTTGAGCAAGTAACGGGCATGGATATAGAGGCTGCGTGGTCTGGCGTCAATGCCGTTAAAGAGCCTAGACAAAGGCCTTCTATCAAGTCTATAAGACCGCCGACTGATAGAGAGATCGACACAATGGATGGCGAAGAACTGGATAGAGTGTTTCAATCAGTTCTGGTAAAGTTTCTTTTCACAGTTTTTCAGAAACGATTCTCAATACGTTGTTTCTGCAGACCGAATTGGATATCCGTGGTCCACGTAGAGTCAACATGGAAAACTTGGAGTACTCCCGAAAGAAATGTGAGCACTAATGCATACATTTTGTGTGTTGCTTCCTCTCGCTAACGGCCACTTTTCATCCAGCCTTCATAAAACAATTTCGAGATCGACAGCTCCGGGAGCTTCAAGATTCACTTGATGACGTGTCATCAGGAAAACGTGGACCAACACCAGTAGCCATTCCACCCGCTCATCATGGACCAGCACCAGTTGAAGAACGTGGTCCAGCCTGGTATATCGAAAGACTCGTCAACAAATCGACCCCTCTCAAATCTCTAGCACGTCATTTGACCGCTCTGAGAGTAACCTTGTCAACTGCCCCAAATGCTTGGATGACAGAATTCGTTAATACGAGAGCTGGAGAGCATCCCGAACGAGGTCCATTACGTGGAGCTGAAGCACTCGAATGTGCATTACAACGGTGTAGAGAAAATCAGAATGATCGATATCGTTCCAATCGACAGTTAAACAAGACGCTTGGGACGCGTTTCGCTGGTCTTGCTAGTGTTGCTGCATCTATGGGATGGACTTCGGGCTCTACGGAAGATATTTTGATTGAGGACGAAGTTCGTCTTGAGGCTGTTCGGTATGTGCTTTGGTAGTTTGACGCCAGAATATACGGAAACAACAGCCAAATTTATCATTTTTGCTGTAGATGTCTACGAATCCTGCTGAATACCGGACCAGGGTCCGAAGCTGTCACTTCAGCTGGAGGCGTTGTAGTACAATCGGCGAGATGTCTGCAACCTCCAAGTATTCCCATGAGCGACCATCGGCAAAGTCGCATCAACCTCAAAATGAGGTCTATGGTCGCAGAAGTGCTTGCCGCGTTATGTCTAGTGTCCCCAATAGGACACACGTACGTACAAATGGTTTGATTTGTGCATCTGAATCATGACACATTTATCCATAGCATAAGCTGATTTCTTGCCTCCTTACACAGATTGGTCTTGGATGCTCTCAGTATAACCAAACTTGACGATTATCGATTCTCAACAGTTGTACAATCTGTCTTGGATCCTTTTCCATCTGGAGGAGTCGAACGAGCTGAAGAAGCAGACCTCTTTGAATTTCGAGCTGCTGTGTTACAACTCATTAATGCGGCAGTTGGCGCTCCAGAGCTAGTGGAAGAACGTTGGGGATTGAGGATTGAAGCTGAACGTGCTGAATTGAGACATGCTCTCACGGTAAAAAAAAGTTTCCCTCAGATTTTTTATGAGTTTTCTCACCGGAGTCGGCCCTACTAGTTATTGAACGATATGAATCCTCCAGAATCATGTTTGACTCAAATACGAGTGTATGAAGATGGCCGAGGAGAAGACTATGCTCAACTCGAGTCAAATTACAAAGCTTCAAATAGCTCAAAACCGTAAGTCTAAGCAGCGAAAAAGCCCCAAGACACTATTTGAATGACATCTGCAAGTTTAGGAAACCCATGGAGACAGTCATACGACTATTTGCATCAACAGCAACGCTTCCAGGACCTGAAAGGGCGCGTCATTTAGCTCTTGGCGTATTGGCGCACCTCACATCTCTAGTCTCGATTCGCTCTGATGATATACCGTATGAGGGAGATCAACGAGCCGAGTATCTTTCTATGACAGAACAAGTGCTCGAAGTCCTGGCTCGTAACGCTAGTGTGCTGGACGGTGAAAGAGAGACGAGAATGAGAACATTGAGTGTCTCGTTATTGGCTGCTGTCGAGAAAAACTCTGGAGTTTCGTTGGGAGGATTGCCTTCTTCTGCACAGGCGTACCAGAGGCCTGGATCTGTGTCTTCAATGAAAACTGTTGTTGATCGGGCAGAGACGCCATTGCTGGCTGTTGTTGGAGAGATGGAACGTTGGAAAGGAATGGTATATGACAGATCTCTAAAGAACAGATTTTTCGCGTCTCGGAATCATGGTTAACCAACAGTTCCGTCTTTAGTATTCCGACTCTCAGCAATCTCTGGATCAACTGAAAAAAGAAATGGACTTTTTGAAGCGATCTATGACGAGAATTGCTCCTTCCTCTGGAGTTTTGGGCTCTGGTGCAGAACAAGTACCAAATCTCGCTGCAGCATTTGGAGAAAATATATTTGGTAGTGTTCGTGGTGCCTACCAATATAATCCAAATGCGGCCCCGCTACCGAGTAGACCTGGTATAGCCAGCATTTTCAAGAACGAGGCTGAAGAATTGAGAGCGCTACTAGAAGCTTCTGACAAGCTCAAGAATGAGGCACTTGAGCGTGCTAGAATTGCTGAGGAGAGACTCTCTGGGAATCTTTCCGTGTCTGGTGATGCTGTTGATTCCAGTGCTCCAATTCCACCACCGCCTCCTTCTATGCTTTCAGCAGAAGGCGAAGATGCTCCTCCTCCTCCGCCACCTCCACCACCATTTGGAGGCCTAGTTCCATTAGCTCCACCACCTCCTGGTGCTCTGTCAGATCCGAATAGTGGGTGGGCGACTATAGCGCCTGCACCAGTTGGGCTGCCTAGTCTCAAGCCATACAAGTCGACAGTTCCTCTCAAGGTGGTTATCTGCCATAGTTTTCTTTCAATTTAAAGAAAGTCTAACTGGGACTGATTGATAGGGTGTTCTGTGGACCAAAGTACCCGTCCGGCAAGTCAATCAAACCGTATGGAAGGAAGTCGTGTCTGATGCGTATGGAAGTGGTAAAGACGCTCGCAATTCGGCACAGCTGTTTGGTGTTCCTATGACTGGGCTGGAGGAGTTATTTGGCAAATATGACGGTAAAGCATGTGACATTGTTTTTGACGAGCAATCACGATCCTAACGAATGATTCCTTTTCGCAGACAACTCTGATCGCTCAGGAACATCGACTACTTCTAGTGTGAGAGGAAGTGTCGGTAACAGAAAGGCTCCTACTATATTGTTAGAACTCGGAAGAGCTAATAACATGGGTTAGCTATCCTTCCAATTTAGCCATTCTTTGCTCGTTTGTGACATTTGATCTTTTTTTGCTTCGATAGCAATCATGTTGACACGAATGAAACTTCCAGTTCGTGAAATAAGTGATGCCGTACTATCATTCGACGACAACATGTTGAGCGTCGAGAATCTCCGAGCCATGCTAGTATTAACACCAACTCAGGAAGAAGGAGATCTAGTTAAAGAATATCAAGGAGATTTTGCTACAGTTGGTATCGCCGAACGATATGTGAAGGAGATGGTTGTGATTCCGAGATTGAAGACTCGGTTGCGTAAGTTTGTCAAAAGCGTTTTATGAAGCCACTGCAAGTAAATCTTTTTGACTTTGTGTAGAATGTATGCTCTTCAGACGGTGTCTGGATAGTGAGATGGCTGATATTGTGCCGGTATGTTGCAATCCGTCTTTTATACAAGTGCCTGCTTTTTTTGCGGCTGATCAGAGTTTTCTCAGGACATCATGGCGGTTCGATCTGCAGTTCGTGAAGTTATGAGCTCGCAACCCTTTAGGAGGGTTCTTCAAACAGTCTTGTTATTGGGAAATGCTTTGAATGGATCGAGTTTCAGGGGAGGTGCTTACGGGTTTAGGATTGAAAGCTTGACAAAGGTAAACTTGTTCACACTCGACATCTGAGATTATATTGCTTACAAGATCTTTCTTTAGCTTATTGAAACGAAGGCAGCTGAAGGAAACTCCATGAGGGTAGCGACTTTACTGCATTTATTAGTACGAATGTTACAAGAGAAGGATGCAGAGGCATTGAATTTCGCTGATGATATGCCTGCTGTTGTTACTGCCTCAAGAGGTGTGTCTCTGACGTTGAGTGTGTTATTAATACTCCAACTCATTGGGCTTTTTTATCGCTGTAGTCGGTTTCGCTGTACTTCTGGGATCTGTAAGATCGTTACGACATGAAATCGATTTAATCAAGTCTGAAATTCTTGAACTGAAGCGAATGGCTGTGAGGAATAGTGGAGATCAGTTCCTGAATGTCATGAATGTAAGCAGCATGTTGAAATGGAGTTTCAAAAGACATGTCATTTTGTTTGTTGGTCTGATTTTTTTCTCGTAGGCATTTGTGGTTGAGGCTGAACCAAAAATCATTGCGATTGAGGCAGAATGTGACTTGGCGGATAAGGAAGTCAAGGAGATGCTAATGTGGTTTGGAGAAGAGGCTTCTGAGACGGAGCCAGAGGATTTCTTCGGTGTTTTGAGTCAATTCAGATTGGCTGTTAAGGTACTGCTATTGTTCCTCTCAGCGCTGGTCATTACTTCGTTCTCATTTTCTGTGATATTTTAGAAAGCAATCAAGGATAACGAAGAAGCTGATAGACGAGCAGCAAAGAAGGTACGTCCCGTTCCAGTTAGAAAGTCGATTCATTGATAGGCACGTCTGACTCTTGTTTTGGCAGGCTCAACGAGTTGTTACGAAAAAGACCATCAACGATGAACCGGTCTCAGATCACCCAACAATGGTACCGCTGATTGCACCTGCAGCCGAACCATCGAACGATACAGCATCCGAAATCACCATGGGTACTCTCGACGAACCAGAAGATGCACAGATATCTTATGGTAGTGTCTCTGAAAATTCGACACTATCTCAAGTCCCACCATCACGCATGATTAGCATGTATGATTCAGCTCGACATGGCACAACAATCCGTGGATCAGCCAGTGGGAACAAGTACTCGTATGTCCAAGATCCAAACCGTGCATCGACATGGTCACGATCAACTGTTGCTACTAGTAGTATAGAATCGCTGGGAGAGCCAGTTCAACATTTATATGAGGAAGACGATGAAGAGAGGGCGGGCCTTGAGAGGTCAGAGGAGTCGCTTCCTGTTGGTGTTGCTGGAAAGGGGAGAGGTAGTTTGAGATTACAGAAGGGAGACTTGGAGGCCACCATTAAGTTGTTGAGAGAGGGAAAAGCTCTGAAGCACAGAGAGAGGAAGAGCGTGTTTACGTTACTGGAACAACCTAGTTAATTTAATGCTGAAACGCAATATTTGAATGCGGAAGCCTGAGAACCAATATTTGAACTTTTTCACGTGTAAATAATATACTGGAATCAAAAGTAGATTTTATGAGGATTCTTCTCGTTGCTTTGTCGCTCCTTTCGCGAAACGTGTTTTCTTCTGCTGAGCATATTTCCCTACACTTGAAAGAAAACGCAAGACCATAATCAATTTTTTTCGGACGGGAGAGAGTTCCATTGACTCCTCGTCTACGATATATTATATTTGGTTAGCTCGCCAGGTCTCATCTGAACTTAGGCAGCTGATTTAGATTACTTCACACTCAAAGGGTGAGTTTGGATTTTGAAGAAAAAATGGAGCTTGATTTGTGCAAGAGACTGTCAAGGATGTCTCATTGCAGCATTTATTGTATGATATTGAATCGAACAGGATGCACGGCATCGAGCTTCCTTCCTTTACATCAAGTCTCTTCTGACAAAGCTGCCAGCATTTTGCATTCACAACCATGAAAAAAAATAACCGTTCAACTTTGATAAACACGCTCCATTCTTGGATTTAACTCTATGGTATCTAGGTCTTTCAAGACGGATTGAGTGAGCCTCCATTATTTTCTCCATTAAGATTCATATTCTCTCACTTCGTATGTTGTCAAAAAAGACTAGGAAGAAATGGTTTTGTTTCTGTTTATTGCATTGATTGCAACGTGGCTGACATTATATTCAATTATAGCATATTGAATCATTATCAAATGACCACACCTCCTGCCCCGAAACTCTCTTGGGCCGACAAAGCTAAAAGCAGCATCAAACCTCAAGAACCTCCTGCGGCTAGTATAAATGCACCACAACCAACATCAGTCGCACCTGTAGCGACACCAGCACAACATAAGCAGGCAGCTGTCGTTCAACCGACTCCTCCTGTAGTTGTAGCTGCATCTTCACCAATAGTACCAGCTATAGCATCTCCGGTAGTAGTAGCTGCTCCCGTAGTAAATGCTAGACCTATATTGAGCTTTGCTGCCGCAGCTGCATCACCTCAAGCTTCTCTCACTTCAAACGGCCTTCCGTCACCAAACCCTGCTGCCATCTCACCGGACGTCATAACGCCGTCATCAAATACTGCTAGTAGTACTCCATCAAGTTCTGTGCCAACTCGTCTTACTGCTAATGCTAATGCGTCCAGCACTGGATCTGGAAGAAATATAGTATTTGGTACTCAGGGTCCAGCTGAAACCGAAGATTCGGTTGTACGTTCTCCTTCGAGGCCAGTGGCTGTATCACAACCACCACAACCAACTATGAACGGTCCACAAAGACCTGCTGTGATGCCAGGTACCCAACAAAATATAAATGTACAGCACCCTTCTCCTTCTATAGTAGCAGGAGCTCCTCAACAGCAGCAGCAACAACCATCTATAAATATGCAACCAGCTTCTGCTGCATCTATGCCATTGGCTTCACCATCACAATCTATACCCATGTCAGGCATGCCGATTCAACACCAGCAACCACAGCAGCAATCTGTTCCTCCTCAGCAGATGCAAATGCAGGGTGGTATGCAACAACAGCAACAGCAAATGCCGAATGGTATGCAATATCAACAACGACAACAACAGAGACCCATGAATCAGCAGCAAGGTGGAGGTGCATATGTAAATAATGGACGTACAAGCTATGTTCCTCGGCCGCAACCACAGGCCGTAAGTTTGTGCATTGAGATAGTACCTTCGGAAATCTTGGCGTATTATTTTTTGCTAATACATAATCTATATTTAGTACGTAGGTCAAACGATGCAACCTGTGCAAGCCGTATACCCACAACAACAACAATATATGGGCAATCAACAACAACGCCAACAAGAAATGTTTTACGCCCAACTTCAGCAGAGCCAGTATGCGATTGGGTTAGAATATCAAAAGTTTCCTCCCGATCCGTCTACATGGAATCAACAACAGCATTTTCACTACAAACAGCTGTCTGACCAGTATAATAGTAATCAAATGTTACTAAATGGCATGTATCAACCTGTCTATCAACAACAGCAGGCTAGGCCTACACAAGGAAATATGCCAATGACGCCCAATGGTGGTCAGCAACAACGATACGGTGGCCCTGCGCCACCTGTCGGAGCTCCAGCAACGACGATGACATCTCCTGCTTTGCCAATAGCTGAACCACCAAAGTCTAAAAAGATCGTCATCAAGGCTCCTACTGGAGAAGAAGTCGCTCTGAAGGATTTGAAGTCAGCTGTTGCTCAGGTAAATTTGTTAAACTCGAAGACTTCTCTTATTTTTAGAGGAGAAAAGTTTATTGAAACCTCATACAAATCATCTTTTTTTGCCTTTACATAGAAACGTGCTGCTTCTCCCGAGGTTGCAGTAGTACCTCCTGTTGTACCTGCAACTACTTTGGAACTAGCAGTCCCTTCAACTAGTGAAACTGGTCGTCGATTGTCTACAAGTGGTGGATCCAAAGCTATACCGATAGTCAATCCTAAAGAGAAGGAACGAGCCAAAACACCACAACCAGCACCAGCAACTCCTCAAACAGCGGCTGCAGTAATTGCTTATCCAGCTGCTAATGGGGAAGTGGCAGTCCCAGCAAAGGAAGTCAAGGAGGTTCGACGATCACCCTCTCCAGTAAAAAAACCGGCAGACGTCGTCAAGGCTGCTCCTAGTGCTGCAAAAGTAGAGGAGCCAGTCAAACCAGCAGTAGTACCACCACCTGCAGCTACAAAGGAAGTCACTGTACTCCCAACTCCTGTAGTAACTCCAGCAAAGGAAACAGTCAAGGAAGCTGTCAAAGAAGCAGTAGTGCCATCGACGCCAGTAGAGGATAAGGCTTCGATATCTGTAGAAGAGCCTATACAAGCTTCGAACTCTAGCGATTCGGATGGTACAAAGGTCGAATTAGAAGAAGGTGAAGTAGTAGATGATGGTAAATCCAAGCCAATAGCTGACTCTGCCACAGAGGAGGTCGATGGTCAACAATCACCTAGTCTAAGAATCAGTACATCTCGAGCACCGAAAGTCACATCTCTCTTAACCTCTTTCGATGGTGTCAAGTATCCATCTGGTGTGGAAGCTCCTAAAAAAGATGGAGAACGTATTCGATATACCATTAGCTTCTTGAGTGCTTTAGGTGCATTAGCCAAACCTATTTGGAAGCCGTCTGCATTACAAGCCTTCCATGAAGCATTTGACGAACCCAAGTCAGCTGGAAGACCATCTGCTGGTGGGTCTGCCCGTAGCTCCGCTGCAGGAGGACGTGCTGTATCACGAGTAGGATCTCAATCAGACTTAGCGAATATGGGTAGTGCTGGTGGCAGACCTTCAACCTCAGAGCAACGCTTCCAACAAGGAGCACTGTCTCGCGGTGGAGGATTTACTGGTGTCATGTCATCAGGAGTTCAACCGTCACAAGGTGCTAGAGGAGGTATGGGTGGAAGAACTGGTTCTGGTACTGGATTGAATCATTTGGCTGGTGGTAGAGACCAACAACAATCACGACAATCAGTAGGTGGTCGTGACCAAGGCCAATTTGGTCGTGGTGTCTTTGATTCTCGAGGTGGACGACAACCATCAAGAGGAGGACCACCTCCAGAACCCATAGTACCATTAAATAGATCCGACAATGCCTGGGTACCTCATAATCTTCCAGTACCAGGCGCAAAACGTCCAGGAGAAGCCGACGTAGATCCAGAACTCGCCAAGATCTTACGAAAGGTCAAATCCTTGTTAAATAAATTGACATTGGAGAGATTCGACTCTTTGGCTATACAAGTCAGAGATGTCGGTATAACTAATCGTGATATCTTGGAAGGTGTCATTGAACTTATCTTTGACAAGGCCTTAGACGAGCCAAACTTTGGTGCCATGTATGCCCAATTATGTAATAAGCTGCATCAAGAGCTACCTGAAAGACAGCCATGGATGTCGAACGATCCTCGCAACAGTGAATTTAGAAGAGCACTCTTGAACAAGTGCCAACGTGAATTCCAGTCCGGAAAGAGTTGGGCCAAGGATGAGGATCAAGCTCGTGAGATGAGAAAGAAGGTTGATGTAAGTTTTGCAGTTCATTTATTAGCTATCTGACATTCCTTGTGAAGATTACAGTCTTTGAGTACATCAACGAATTGCAATCCGCTTTCAAACCCACTCACTCTCTTTTTCTCTTTAGACGATGACTGCCGAAGAAAAAGAAGAGTTTGCTGAGGCTCAATACCAACGAGACAAGCTCAAGCGTCGTACGCTAGGCAATATTAGATTCGTTGGAGAGCTCTTCAAACAATCTCTTATTACAGAAAAGATCATGCACGAATGTATACAGCAACTACTACGAAACCATAGTGATCCCGAAGAAGAAGAAACTGAATCCCTCTGTAAACTTATTGCCACCATTGGTCAACAGCTCGATCGTCCAGTTGCCAAGCAATTCATGGACACGTACTTTACCCAACTCAAAAAACTAGTGAATGACAACCGTCTTTCATCACGTATACGGTTTATGGTGCAAGATATTATAGATATGCGTAAGGCTGGATGGCAGGCTAGACAGCAGTCTACAGGTCCAAAGACCTTGGCTGAGATTCGTGAAGATGCCAAGAGGAAGGAAGAAGAAGCTGAGCAAGAACGTATACGCAACCAATCTAGAGGTGGCGGAGGCGGACGACAAGGCTCTGGTAGCAGAAACATGCCTTCCATGTCAGACCAAATGGGTCGTTCATCTCGTGGTGGTGGTGTACCACCTACTACAGATGGATGGACTAATATACAGCGTGGTGGTTCATCTGCCAAGGCTGAAAAAATGGATCATTCACAATTTGGTCGTGTACAGTCAGCAATCAAAAAGGATTCAGATCCATCTACTATGAGATTAGGTCCTGGTACTGGTATGGGTACTGGAGCTAAAGGATGGGCCATGACGCCAAAGACAGATTCTGGAACAGCTATGGCTCGAACTGCTTCTACTAGCAGTCAATCGTCTGTAACTGCTGCTCCTTCTGCTGTCTTACCAACGAAAGCTGTTGCTGGTGTGGAAGCTAACGCCAACATGTTTGGATTGTTGGCAGCCGATGGTGACCGACGTAAATCAGTAGATGATGGTGAACATCCTGTAATAGACACGGACGTTGCTGACAAGAAGGTCACGTTTGAAGAGAAGCCTCCACTGTCAGCGGAACCAGTCAAACTCACCGAAAAAGTAGCTACCAGGAAGATTGATGCCATGATTGAAGAATTCTTTGCCAATTATGATAATATTGAAGCTGGCAAGGACTTTATAGAGTTGGGTGAAGAGTGGCATGCTCGAGCACTCTCAGCTATATTGGATAAAGCAACGGATAAGAAGAGACCGGATTACATAAAGACTGCTGATTTATTCTGTTATCTCTATGAGAATACTATTGTCTCAGCTGATACATTCGTGACATGGTAAGTAGTTCATTTACTTCAGCCAAATATTTCTCTCTCTGAACTTCCATTTGCTTTTCAATTAGTCTTACGCAATATGTGGAATTCATTGAAGACATAAGTGTTGATGTACCTGGTGTATTTGGAAATCTTGCCGTCATTCTCTCGAGGCTGCTTGACTTGGGTGTCATTCAGTTGACGCAATTCACAGATATCTGCTCATCTATAGTCAATGCTACTGCCTTGTCGCTTCCAGCACCTAAACTATTGGCTGAGACACTATATGAATTCAGAAGAGAGTATGGTGGTGACCGTCTTGTTGCCTCGATTGGTGACAGTGGGTTTAATGTACGAGAGTTGTTCCCACCAACAAGGCGGAATGATGATTCTATAGCTGAATTTTTGGACAATAAGTTGGAGGATAAAAAGTTGTTTGAGTTGGAGCCATCACTTAAGGTGTCAAGAGGTCTAAGGCCCATGTTGGGTAGAGATGATGTCACCAAAATAACAGCTTTTCTTGATGTGAGTGTCTTGTGTTTGCAGTCGCAAAAGAAATCGACGCTAATGACGCTAATATTCTGTCAATACTTTTAGTCAACTTCCACCGATGTTGGTGGATTTAGCCATCAGTATATACATGTCATCACCAAAACTCTATGTCGATACGTTGCATCATTGACCATATTCGCCAATGGATCTAAAACACCAGTTGAAATGAGTGTGGACCTGTTTACAAAGATTGACGGTCTGGTGTCGACGGTCGTCAAGCCAGTTTTAGAGCATGTTATAAATATGGCGGAAAAGTCTCAACAAGATGATGTGAAGGTTGAGATTCTCATGGCCACTGAAGCCTATTGCGCTGAAGTGAGCTTCCCACCAAGTAAGTTCTTACGCTGTTGAGTTTAAAGAATGGTTTTTCGCATTTCTTATGATGCTGTGATTATTTTTTGTTAATGCTCTTGAACAAATTTTCATTGTTATAGGCTTGCTGGAAAACTTGTTTAGGTTATTCCTTAAACATGATATTGTCGACGAGCCTAATTGTTTTGCATGGAAGAAAGCTGCAGCCAATAATACCGAAGGACGGCCGCCAGCGGAACAACAGAAGGTGGACAAATGGCTCTTGTCACTTCAAACATCGAATGAAGAAGATTCATGAAGAGAAAAACAACGCATAGTTTCTATTAAAAAAGTGGCCCCCTTTTGCATCAAAGTTTTGTTGAGAGTGTAGCAAAAAAATAAATCTACATAAGTGTGAACTGTTGTGTGTTGCTAGGTGTGTTGGTGATTGCTGTAATATTTGCAACTTCGTGTTTGATAATGTTGGTTCTGGTAGCCTGAAAGGAAAAACACAATCGAGATGCTTAGGTGAGAAACCCACGTATGTTGTGCCTTGTAAGTTTAGTCGCATGTAAGTATCTGATGCTTACGAGCATCAGGGTTACTGGCATCTGACAAACATTCAACCTTAATTAAATCAAAGTTTTAACACTCGGAACAGTAACCATTGGGTAAGTCATCAAGTAATTTCCCAATCTTTGCAGGTACAGAGTCACATGCCACCTTGGAACTGTGGCAATCGTCTATGGATCTAGCGCTCTCGAAAATGCTGGTGACATCGTTTACATTTTGATATCTCCTATTTATGCTCTAAGTGGTCTACTTGTGGTCTTGGCGGCAACAGCTATAAGTCCTATCTCATTCTTTGTAAATACCGTGTTTATAATGATGACTGGTGTGAGCCATTTACCTGGTAACGCAGTCGTCAAGGTCTTGGCCAAACTGGTAAGTTTGATGTCACATGCAAGGCTTACACCAATAAACTCTTAACCGATTTCATATAGTTGAAAGGAGCCGATGAGGGAACTGCAAGAGATACGACCAACCTCGGTTTTTGTAAGTTTGACAATTTGCTTGACAGCTCATGAAACGTCGAATTCATTTGAATTTCCACCTGCAAGAAGAAGAATCAATCCACCGTGCAAACTATGCTGCGTTGTTGTTGTTCAATATTTGACGTTTTGTTTTTTAAATGATGATTGCTCATTGCATCCCATTTCTCCTCTCTACAGGTAGGTACTGGCTCTACCCACAAGATTGCCAAGCTGATGAGGAATGAAGACCAAGAAGGGCCCTCTTGGTCTTCCGGGGAACAGTCCCCAGTCCCTTCGTTTCGCTCTTGTGGTCTTCTGGTATAACAGGCATCATGCCTCCACCTCGGTGCGTTGTCGTGTTTGCTTGTACTGATTACTTCCGCTTATTCACATCAGCCTCTCATCACATTTTCCAAAACTATAGACAACTCACAAGGAATTCAACCTCAGACAACGATGACAGCTGGATCGAGACCTCTGCATTGGTTGGTTATCGCCAATGTGGCGAACAAGTGACGCCGAGACCTGGCCGGTATTCACTGGCGCATCTCCCAGGTTTTGGCCACCCTAAAAGCAAGTCTTGGCTCCAAACAAGGAACAGACAGTCCTTCATCGTGCATGTTTGGTCAATTTGAACTGACACATCACTGTACACCTTGGAAAGAAGGGGATGTTGTCGAGGCAATGTGGCCATAGCCGGTCCCAAGCCCGGGTTGAGAAACACAGAGGGCCTCCACCACAAACAAGTACAACGATAATGATTCATGCTTTGCATACCACTTCAATTTCAACTCATGCTTGTATTATACATCACAAATACAATCTCATATGCATAACAACCTCGTAGTGCAGTCCTCCGTAGTCAGTTGCTTGAAGGCGCACTACTACCACCTTCCAATACTCGTCTGCTCTGCAAATACTCAGTTTGTAAATCATGAAGGTATTTACGAAGTTCAGGCTCTGACAGATTTGATGATCTGCGTGCTTGACAGAGCCTTTGTGCAAACTATGAAGATGTCCAGGAGTGAGTTCACTGATCACTGAATATGCTCAACAAATTCTCAAAACTTCGTACCTGTGTGTTGAGCATCTTCAAAGCATTCTCTTGATGCTCAACTTGATTTCGCATCCTCGCTTCTGCAGACATTTTCTCCAGCTGTCAGGAAAGGGTGCGAATCGTCAGATTAATAAACTTTTTGGGGGTTAATCTTGCACAGCGTTGATACCTTGATGGCCACAACTTCTGCTCGTTCAATAATATTATTTGGGAAACCAGAGACACTAGCCAACTGCAATCCATAATGTGCTCCTTCTTCCATAGGTCCATCTCCAATACAATATGTAAAGTGCAAACCACCTGGCTGCAAACTTGTAGTACTCATCTGAGAAGTATAATGAGCACATGCTGAAGAAGTAGTCACTTTGAGATGCAGATTGACGACATTGGGTTGCAAATCAAGGTCATGAGCCAACTCGGAAAAGTGAGTGGCAAAGAAAACGAATGCTTTGGTGTCAATCAAGTCTTCTGCGATGGCAAAAGTCATTCCCAATCCATCATACGTTGATGTTCCTCGACCCAATTCATCAATGATGATTAATGAGCGAGGAGTAGCATTTTGAAGAATGTAGGCTGCTTCTCTCATTTCAATCATGAATGAGGAAGCATTTGCCTGAGATGAAAAACGAAAAATCAGTATCGAGCAAAAAAGTGGCTCGAAAAATAGCTTATTTTTGCACCAACCTCAGAGCAATCATCATTCCCAATACGCGAGAATAGCGAATGAATAATTCGAAATGAGGCATACTCAGCTGGTACAAAACATCCAAGCTGACCAACAATATTGATTAGAGCGATTTGTCTTAAGTACGTGCTCTTCCCTGCCATATTCGGTCCTGTCACAATCTCAAACGTGCCGCCTGCGACGGCATAGACATCGTTTGGTACAAAGGAGCCAATGTTTTGAGCATCCCGGATAGGATGGCGACCAGATCGAATAGCTAAGGTTTGCGTGAATTCTGGTCGAGCTGAATCAAGGGGGATGGAATATGAGCACAATGAATTTTGAATGAGATGAACGTCACACCTACTGCAGTTGGTGATTGTGGAGTAATGAGCAAAGGACATGATCATGTCAAGCAGAGCAACACATTCTGACAGGCGATACAAATAGGCGATGTGTGCTCGAATGAAAGTGACGAGTTCAGCAATTGTTCTATGTCAAAGCCAGAAGGTGTATTACAACGAGTACGAAAAAGATTGGTCTCAATGATCTGAAGACCCCTTTTACCTATCAGACATGAGGTAGACTTCAGTCAAACTCTCATTGATCCGATCATTCATCGCCATCTAGAACATAACATGTTGTCGGCGATATTCTTCTGTTGTTGGCAAAAAACACGATGCCACACTTACAATCCTCAAGGTAGTGAATGACAAAACATTCTTCTTGTGTGAGACGTTGATGAATTCCAAAGGCAGCTCACGATCTCCGAGCAATTCCTTTGTAGTCGACAACAGAAAGCCATTCACCGATGAGGAGAAGGAAAGTTTGAGATCCAATTCGTATTTTTCTACGAGAAACACGTCAGGTTGATTCATGAAGTTCTGATGCGAGTCGGTCTCTTACGACTATATTGCGTGGTTGCTTCGTAAATGTCGTTCTACACAAGTGCAAAACATTAGTGTCACATCTATACAAGGTATACGAACTTCGTCAGGGTCACCGTTGTCTCCTTGTATGTTTGACGAGCTATAATAATACGTTGAGAATAAAAGTTGAACCCCACCACTCAAACAAACTTGAGAACATACCAACATCCAACAATCCATTGTATCCAGCCTAAAATTGTGTGAACATGTTGAGTGCTTGACGATCCTTCAAGAGCCTTCCAGTTGAACTTGCCTTTACAGCATAACATCGCTGGTTTCGAAGACCAATTGGAGTACGTTGCAAAGCAACATCTTCATTGATGACTTCATCAATACGAGTACGCATGAGTTCCAAATCATCACCAGCGATAGTCTGTCAGAGCAAAAACACGAAGTGTTATCCCAAATGTCGTTTCAGCTACCCCAAAATCTGAAGCTACTGTACCTTATATATGGACCGTATCAGTTCAGACCGACTTGATGTGAGCGCCGCTTGAAGAGGTCCAACACATTCCAAAGTATGTTTGAGAGTGATTACGTGGTTGGTGGATTGTTCGGAGTGCTTTACACTTGGCTTCTTGTTGACTTGAATGAGCTATGTGGAAACATTTAAGACGGTGAATACAGGTGCAAATAAGGGGAATCATGGCATATATACTTACACTAGTGATGAGATGATGTACGTCCGGAAATCCTTTGAGAGCTAGAACATGGGTGTTACAACACAAATATGGTTGTTGTTGTTGTGAAGCTTCAATTTACCTGATTTGACAGCAAAGAACATTTCCTGAAGCCAAAAACCAGGGTCAAATTCCGATCATTGCATGTTTGGTTGAACAGGTAATACCTGGTTGTGAATTAAATCTAAAAGCAGAGTCGTTAAGATCCGAAATCTCCAAAGACAATGAAGGATTGATACTAACCTTCCACAGAATCCAATCTTGTATTGATAGTCCTCTCGTCTACAATTTCAGAGGTGGTTAACAACCAGCCGGGATTTTGTTTGCGTAAGTGCATACTTGAAGGTGGCTGCAAGATATTCGTCCTTAATAAGCGAGCACCCATAGGCGTACATGTGTGATTAAGGACCGAGAAGAGAGAAAATCCATGATGACCAGCTGTAATGTTTGTCACAAGTTCCAGGTTTCTTGACGTGACAGCATCTAGCAATACCAGACTGAATCAGATAAGACTTGCAAGATCAACAGAAGCATCTCATTACCAATCATAACTGTCCCATCGATAGCTTGAAACTTGAATTGGATTGAATGTTGAGGGAAACCAATGCTCCGGTGTAGTTCAATGTGTCTAAGCGAGTGACTACTGAGTGTAATTCCAACAACTACCAGGTTTTTGGTGAACTTACTTGAGTAACGATGCGAGAGCTGTGAGTGCAAAGTACCTGAAGAAATAATGACCTATATCGGCTTCCAAAAAAACCGACGAGGTCAAAACATTTATACACACTTTTTCTGAATGCCGACAATCAAATTAGGTATGTCAGCTTCAAGTCCATATTCCTTGATATAGTTGAGACCTAATGGAATAAAGGATTAAACTTCTCATTCGACACGTAGTCAGGGTTACACATTCAACGTTTTCCAACCTGCACTATCTTTGAAGTATTTTCGATCCACGGGAGCGATTGAAATATCTGGGAATTCCCCTTCGATAGCTTCACATATCTTTGACTTGGGTGGTTCATTCATGGTGCTTGACATGAGTACCTACTCGATGCGAGACTCATGTTAGCCAGCAATTAGCATCACTGTTTTTGACCATATAGACAGATGGGGTACCTCCAGAGGATTGTACAAGTGCAGCTTGTGTAAAAGCTTGACATAGCTGGGAGTATCACCGAACTAGAATCATGGTGCGAAGTTGAGCATGCAAAGTCCATAACTTCATGGTCCCGAATCTTCAATTTTTATAATTACCTGATGTAGAATACATTCACTAGTCTTGATATCCATAGATGCCATGCCAATATCAGAAGCGACCCCTCTTCCTTGACTGATACAGACAATGACAGAGTTCTCTCGTGATGTCGCAGTTTTGGGTCGACTAGCACTCGTTTTGGGACGGCTAGCGCCCTCATTATTGCTTTTCGATGATGCGGTACGTCGTCCAGATGATGATTCCTTATCTATTATTACATTAATAGGTCATTATTCACGAAAAACATCAATAATATTTCAACATGGAGAAGGCATACCCGATGCAGAGACAACTGAGCTCCGACCACGTCCAGACGAGCTTTGAACACTAGGAGTTTCACGCTGCATCTCTATCTTTGGCCGATCGTGTAATAAATAGTCAGAATGTGTGGAAACGTACAGTCTTGAAATCTGCAAGCGACGCACAGCTTAAAACAACGACCGTGTTTCAACATCAGGATTATTTTTAAATTCGTAAACGTACGTGTATATTTTTCATACCTATACTACAATTCTTTGAGGGGTTCCGAATCACCGACCAAGTGCATTTCAGTCGTTGCTGTCTCCCTGGAGGCTGAGAGCTCATTCCTTTGATTCTAGTCAACTGGTATGCGCATGCACAAGACACATACTTCCATTACTTGTAAAATGAGCAATTCCTCAAGATTTTGATGCAAACCCCATAAGTGGACTTCATCAAGCTTTCTTCAGCACTTTTTGCATTTCCCAGGACTTAATGCAGCGTTTGGCCCGCTTTCGGTTCGATGGCCTCCACTTTCATTGCAGTGTTCCTTGAGCAGATTTAGAGTTTCGTTGTTGAGATTCAAATTGAGGTTCGTATAGTTCTCTTGATCCATTGAGACTATGGTGCTTGTCAGACAAGCTGTGGAGTGCAAACCCGATGTTAAAACAGATTGTCAGCCAAACTTCCACGGGTGTTTGCATTTCGATTTCTCTAATTTAACATATCGTGTTCATGAGAGTGGTTTCTCGACTCCCGAAATTTTAGGCTGGAGTTGGTCATTGTATAGTTAGATCTCGTGTGTATTTTACGATACCCAATGGGACATCCAAAACGTTCCAGAAAAGCCAAAACACAAAGCGGCATTAAGATTCAAAGTGTTGGGACGGAGTATATCGCGATTTATGTTATATCCAGCTTGTGCCGTGACACTTGCAAACCAAATCAATACAGCATCGACGTCCTTCGAATGTGAAGCGACGTTATCGTAGCAGCACGAGAACAAAAGAGTGTCAGAGCTTCCAATTGCAGTTTCACTCAAGCAATCGTGTTGAATTTATAGATGTGTGTTTTGATTCTGATTCCAAATTCAATATGCGGTCGGTGCACCACAAGCCACGTATTATAGAATCTTTACATTTCAGAAAGATTGAATTCTTCAATAGCTCCACTTTTCTCCAACGAAAACACGTTCTCGTCTAAAAACGTCCACGTTCGTCCAAATCTCCGAACAAGCAGCAAGTAGACGTCATGACGACCGAGAGATCACAGTTGGACCGCATCCTACTTGACCTCATGTGCGGCGGCTTTGCAAACTCGGTATGAAATCGTATTTACTATGCTTTTGTCTCGTTTTGAATCGACTCTGGCTGACTTTAATTTTGGAGTTGCTATAGTGCTCTCAGTTTAGTACCAATTGGAGCGATGTCACGAAGGCAACTATATATCTGAACGTGTAGCTGGGATTTTTGATCAGGAACTCCTTTTTTAACCGCTGGCTTTCATCAGATTCGCATGCAAAATGAAATCATCGTGCCCGGCGTTCGACGACTATACCCAAGCTTTGGTGTTGCAGCTAGAACTATTATCTTGGAAGAGGGCATTCGCGGATTCTGGCTGCCTGGCTTGACACCAGCTATACTAAGAGAAATGTCGTATAGCTCGATGAGGTTTGGACTTTACTCTCCTGTGAAGGACACATTAGCTACTGCACTGTCAATACCAAAGGGCAGTGAACCCTTCGTATTGAAGCTCCTTGCTGGCGTATGCACAGGTGCTATCGGTAGCAGTCTTGCCAATCCCACAGATCTAGTCAAAATACGCTTCCAATCTGAAGCCGGGCGCATACAGAATGGAGTATATGTGACTGGTTTGAGGCGAGGCCTTCCGCCTACATATAGGAATACGGCTCATGCTTTCTATACAATTGTAAGGAACGAAGGGTTCTTCAAAGGCAAGCACCTCTAAGTTCAACACCATAAAACTGCAAGTGGTTGGCCTGGCTGCATGTCGAAAGCTCAACTGCTTTTCTCAATTGTTTAGGCCTATATAGAGGGATACAAGCTACTGCTATACGAGCTGCGTTATTGACTGGAGGTCAAATGAGCAGTTATGACGAATCAAAAGGTCAAAACCCAACCTCGGCTTTGTCTGCAGGTTTGCTCCCCATCAGTCGAAACCGTATGCTGACGAGTCGCATATCAATCTTTAGTCTTATTGAAACAGTATGGCATATTAAAAGAAGGAGTTCCACTTCACGTCGCTTCATCCTTAATTGCCGGACTGGTAGCTACGACCGTCTGTGCACCGGCTGATGTTGTCAAGACGAGACTGCTATCTCAGTCATCTACTCACGGCCTAGAGCACAAAGGAGCTCCTCCCATATATAAAGGCTTTATGGACTGCTTCAGTCAAATTCTGACCAAAGAAGGTCCCAGTAAATTATTTAGAGGATGGGTAAAAATGAACATGGTTTCCGTAATTACGTTTGGGTAGAAGTATTGAAATAATCCTCCTCCCTCGATAGGTACCTTCGTATCTACGTCTGGGTCCACATTTTATAATAGTAAGATCAGCGTCAGAGATCTGGCAACCGCACTATCTAATAAGCTCTGAATTCCTGATAGGCAATGCCATTGTATGAACAATTTAGATTAATATTCGGCCTGGATGCCCTATAGCCAGGGCTCTACCAACTCGATGAGTTTTCTTTTAATACACCAAACCTCATCATAACAAAACGACACTGTCGTGCTTCGTTTTCGGACTTCCTGTCTTTTAAACGAGCGAAACAAACTTGTTGAAAGAAAAAAAGAGGACCCGAAGCAACTTTCGTCGAGACAAATCCCACGTCTACCCAACACCGAATCTCGAGACACTCTCGCCAACGAGCAAGCTCTTCTGACCTGTCGATGACAACTAGCATGACAGCGTGTAAGTCCTACCAGACAGTTCGTAACTGTCAGATTCATTCAGGATCAAGACAGAATACGAATTCTCAAACCTTCATCAAATCATTGTCGCCTTAGTAGCTCATCTGGGAAAGCGCAACACTGAAGATGTTGAGGTAGCCTGTTCGATCCAGGCCTGAGGCATTTGTAACATAAGTTCTGGGTAAATATGAGTACTTAAGGAAACTCTGATCTAAGTCTTTCATGAAAGTTAATCTTCTCCGCTTTTTTTGCCTTGAAACTAACTCCGACGCACCCATCGCTCACAGGAGTGGCACACTACCATCATAGCCACCAAACTACATAGACTCAAATCTCCTAACCTCGTCGAGTCTCAACAGCATCAATGGTGCCACACTCTAGTACGAACCAGCCCAACATGAACGCATCATAATATCTCTGTGCACGACACCACGTATGATGAAAATACTGATAACGAGAGGAAGAGGGAAGACATCATTTGAGTTTCGGTTTTGGGAAAGGGTAATACACACAAGCTATGCTATTGTCGCAACATGGACCTGAAATTTTCATACCTGTCAAATGGATTCACAAATGACAGATTTCGCTAACTGTTGTCGTCGCCTCAGTAGCTCAATTGGCAGAGCGCAACACTTGTACTCACAATTCTCGAGATGTTGAGGTAGCCTGTTCAATCCAGGTCTGAGGCAAGCTTTTTGGCAGTTTCAACAGTCATATGCATACATTTAAGTATGGACATGTTTAAATTGCTAGAACAAACCCTCCGTCTCCAGTTCATCATTTAACTCAAGAAGAATTAACAATTGGGTTTTCGCATTAATGGCAGAATGGGACTCGTTTGTCACCTAAATTTCATGATCCGCGCTAGTGTTAACAACACAAAGAACTCAATAAGCAGGTACAAATGACGTCTGGAATCGTCTCTTGAACTCTTCCTTTGCATATTTACTGAAGCCAACTCAAAATTATTTCCATTAGTTACACCACTACAAGCTCTCCATCCTGCTGCCAGGACTACCAACGATGACGACAGAGTACTATCATATTCAGACGACCATATTCTATTCACACGGCCATTAATGGCACATAACGTCTAACAGCATCGGCGCCATACTTATCTATGTACGAAACACAACAAAGGAGGCTTGAAGAACATATATATTCTATGGACTTGATTGCCAGAGTCTCAACCATTCTACGCTGTGCCGGTTGCTTCATATCATGGTGCTGGTGCAAGTCGCTTTGGTGCTTTTCAGGATTATCTGACGGTTGACTTTGGAGGGGTACATGTGAATATGAATGATAATGCCGTAACTGCCAATGATGGTGGTGAGGCCAAATCACATACTAGTGCTGATATTGCGACAACTCCTGGTAGTGATTCAAATGGAAGTTATGATAATGACTTATTGAATGGTCATTCGCATAGAGTACGGCTTCTGAAGATACCGCTGGTGCAGATCTGAGACATGCTCGGTCCACCGAGTTGTTAAGAATCAATTTGGACGTCAAAGGCCAAAAGTATGTTGAAGGGCCACCTCAACGAGCATCTGCTTTCAAGTGGACACGATTATGCTCCTTTGCTACTGGTATATTATACCTGTCAAATTCAATTCGACAATAAGTGAGCAACGAAACAAAGTCATATCATCAACGAGCAGCTCGCCTCAGTAGCTCAATTGGTAGAGCGCATCACTAGTAGCACATCTTGGAGCCACTGAAATGATGAGGTAGCCTGTTCAATCCAGGTCTGAGGCACGCTTTTGTGATCTTAATAACTGTCCGCCAAGGCTGCAGTCGTCGACTTCTTTTTAAGTGACGAGATCGCAAACCAAGTTGCTGACATCAAACAAGCAGGTTCCCTGCAACTTCTGAAAGTTTCCTTCTTTGGAGTAAGTGGATCATCTAAATTTCTGGCGGGATCATACCCATTTCGAAATTGTTCAGTCTCTGAGCACGAAAAATTGTGACAATGGAAGCTTAATAAGCTTGCAAATTTTGAATTTTGATTTGTCTTTTATGAAGAAGTTAGCTGTGTGTTTGTCCTGGAGTGAAGTAAAACATTACGAACATTGCTATCGACGACTCTACGCCTGACATAAACAAACCTCATCACAGCGTCAACACTTTCAATTGATTCATATTATGAGTATTCGTTGATGACAATTAAAGGGGAGAGTGTCATTGAAAGTCAAATGTTTCCAAATCCCGCTGAAATCATAACAACATTATTTGAGTTCGTCGCCTTCCCCAATTCTAAGGCCACCAGTTTATGAACATTCACTTTTGAGGGTGGGATATCTTTTAAAGTCACATGGAGGCCAAATTCAAATGTCCCTGTCAAACTGAAGTCAGCATTAAACCACCAAATCGACCGTTTCCCCACATGAGTAATTCATCGCCTCGGTAGCTCATATGGCAGAGCGTGGCCCTGCAAAGGCCGAGGCAGCCTGTTCAATCCAGGCCCGAGGCTTGCTTTTTTTCGTCTTGTCAATCACCCGTCACAAAATCAATCTGTAACCTGTCAAAGTGTCAAAGTGGCTCGGTTAAGAGCTTAATCTTCAACATGACGCAGGGTGGGAGCTTAATTCTTTTTTATCACCACCAAACACCAAATGTACATTGTCTCTCAAGTATACGTCAAATGAACAGTCCCCGACATTCTTCAGAAGAAAGTTCTCATTCATGGCAAGAAGTGATTCGTCCATCTCGTGAAAGGAATGATCCAATGGCTATATCACCAGTACCACCAGCTCAGCTAGCAGGTATGATTGTCGTTGAAGAGTATGATCTACTTGATTTCACGCAAAAGAAAGCTGTGCGTTTTGTATTGAATCCAACTTTCAATCACAATCACATTCCCTAGCTATGCCACAACCTCAATATTCGACAATCATCAACAATGGCCCACCATCATTCTATCCACCACCAAACGATAGAGACTCCACTTTACCTCATCTGTCTCAGCTCACCAACACCAACGGCACATACACTCTCCCATCACCAATAAACATTGTAGCACCATACGTATCCATGCACGACGTCACACCACAATACAATGGACATGAATATCACATGAATACTATGGGCTTGCTTCCAATCTCACCCATGCATCGACCACTGTATTCTGAAGTTGCTGCATATCATAGTGGTGGTGGTGCAAGCAGCAGTGGCGCATTTCAGGATTACATGACGTCTGAATTTGGTCGATCTTTCCACGAAAATGCTGCTACTCCTATGTCAAGAACGAATGTTGCTGAAAATGATGGCAGTGAAGTCAAATCAAATACTGGTGCTGATGCTGGGACGAATGGTAGTCATTCAAATGGGAATGATGAAGATGATGTATTGAGTGAGCATTCTGATACTGGGTCGAAAGATACTGATGGTGATGAAGAAGACGAAGAGGAACATTATTTGAGACTTGTCGATTGGGAGACTGAACGCACTCGAGGTATGCTAGTCCGATTTTAAGTGCTTCATTTGCATTACCTTCTAAATGAAGTGAAGATACTGAAACAAGTCTGTTTTGATCGTAGTATATCAAATTGAAGTCAACAACTCCGTACTCTCACGACGTGTGGACAACAATATGATCAACGCTACCAAGCTGCTTAACAGCACTGTGAGCTGATGAAGACATTCAGCTCATCCACCTTTCCTGCACTTTCGGATATTTTGCTGAAATGTACCACACTATTAGGGAATGACACGAGGCCGTCGAGACGCCATCTTGAAAACCCAAACTGATCGAATCGTCAACAAGTGTGGCTCTGTGCAATTGAAGGGCGTATGGTAAAAACAGGAACACTACCATGAATTCGTCGCGTTGCACTAGGCACTCAAGCAGTTCACTAATCCCCTAGGATTCCATTGGAAAAGGCTCTTGATCTTGTAGAGGAATGGATTGACAAGGATGATGAAGTAAGACAGTGAGACACAAGTTGTTTACATTACCTCAAACAAAAAATGTAAGCGTAAGTTCCTGAAGGAATACGAACGAGATCCAGGCATCAATCTCCTATTCTCTGAACATCCTGAAGAACAATTGCATCGAGATCATCGTGCTCGTCCTGGTCTATCGGGTGCTCCAACCGGTGTTGTCAGTACTACTGCTGCTCCATCTCTTCAACCACGACAACATACTCTATCTGGTGCTTCGACATCTGTCTATGGACAATCACACGCCACTTCATCATCATCTCCTGCTGCTCGAACTCTAGCTGGACCATTTGCTCATCCTGCTGCTACTGAACCTCATGGAGATGGAGCAGACACTGAAGAGAGCCTATTGTTTCGAGAGTATATCAATCTCAACTCTGACGAGGATGAAGAACACGAAGTAGAAGAGTAAGGAGGCAATTATCTGGACATTACCTCATACATAAATACAAAAGACCATAAAAACATAATCACATCACCATAAGAAACACATTTGACAATACCCACAAAGAAATGTCAAGAGGAAACCCCTTGTGTCAATGTACAAATACACATTATATTCAATTATGATGAAGAAAAAAACATCTATGACTTGGGATTGATGATCTAAATTGTGACTGATGCCATTATATGGGTGTCACTTTGCATAGCAGCCCTCATTTCATCCATGTACAATTCTAGTTGGCTCTTGACCCTGGTAAAGTCAGACTGTCTGGACGTCATTTCAGCATCAATAGATCTCATCAACTCGAATGACTAGATAGGAAAAGATTGGAAGGAGGTTAGCTTATTGGTGCCAAACCAAACCATCTGTCGAACATGTAGAATAGGACGAACCTTCTCTTCCACCTCCTGACTGGCAGCCATACACTCATCCATCTTGGATTGTGTAGCAGCTCTCTCAGTGTGAGATGCACCATATTCTTCTCGTAATTTGACAAGCCTAGCTTCCAAAGTAGTTCGTTTCGTAGATGCATACTTTTGTAATCTCGTCAACTTTTCTTGACTATTCAATAATTGTCGCTTCATGGAATGTTCTTTGATATTGAGTTCTCGTAGTTCTGCTTCTCGTCTAGCTGCTGAATCACGTTCAGTGGCTACAGTCGTTTGTTGTTCTTCAAACTTGTTCTTTTGTTCTTCACATTCGGTCAAGAGTTTGATGCTAGTGCTGACTTCCTAATCGTTGAATGAAAGAGGGAGGTTTAGGTATGCATAGAATGTAAATGCGCAAAAAAATTAAACATCACTCAAGGTATACCTGTTCTACGAGGTGCATCACGTCGATTCTGGCTTGAATATCTCTGGCTTTCTTTTCCAAAGCCTGTACATTCGATTTCTCAGCCACCAGAGATGCATTCATGTCCACCAAGGCCTGAGACAGAAAATAACATTATTGGTTTACGCAAATGACAAAAGTAGTCACGATCGACATCTCATACCTGCTTGAGTTTATCAGGTGAAACCACAATACGTGAGCGCAATCGAACACATTCTTGCTTGACATTTGCAATCAAGAGATGGTTGTTGGTCTATGTCGACGTGCAAATGTGTGAGCAACAGCGAAAAAAGCGCCCTAGTCGTGTGCTTCTATACCATTGTATCAGTCATCTCAGTCTTTTCCTTCTTTCTACTCTCCATTTCATTTGTCAACGTTGTTTGTTGTCGTTTGAGTTCTCGTAATTCTCCCAGCAAGACACTATTAGCCTCTTTCAGCTTTTGCACAGCAGGTTCTTCTTCAGCTCTTTTCAGTCGTATACTATTGACCCGTTCAGCCAACTCTGCATTCGCAGTTTGTAGTTGCATTCGTTGGTCGTTGAGCTCATCCTAATCATCAATGAGCAATATCATTGAGTTTACAAGTTCCTTTTGTTGTTGCAAAAGGAACTTCATGATTTCACAATGTTCATACCGTTTTCTGAGTACATGCTTCAAACACTGACATTCGTTCTTCTCTAAACTTTGCAAAGTTGATGATGGCACTACATATTCGTCTGACATGACCAGGTTCAGGTTTTTGCAAGTCTCGTAAACTAAAGTCTTCATATCCAACTTTTGCCATCAGCTTGAGCCTAGTGTAATGTGAAAGAGTGAGATTAAAGGATATAAGAGATCGCCAATGTTCGTCTCCATTCTTCTGTTTTTGAGGCCAACCAACACCACCCCTTGACGAGACCAAAATCTTCAAAGTCTACTCGACACCAACAGTCTAATCATAGATACCAATCATGTCGCACTTACAATTGCCTGTAGAAAGCCATAAAAGCAATAGCATCTACATGTAGATCAGGATAGTCCAACATTTCGAGGACAGCAAAGTTTGGATGAGCGTAGCTGTCTCTAGATATGCCCATGAATATTTCGGTGATTCCTTCATATACATTGAGCATGCGAGGGCCATTTGGTTTTGATAGATCATCGTCTGTGAATGGGACTTGCAGACATTCATTCATACATCGAGTGACTTCAGGAGGTTTGAGCAAGGGATATGAGAAGGATGGTTTCTTCTTGTCGTTGGCCGATTCCATCGCGTGTATAGAGTATTATTTCGATACGATATATATGTATCTAGTCGGTTGTATTGGTTGAGATGTAAATGTTTGGTTGATGAAGTTTGGAGTGTTGTCGATGAGAGAGAGGAGCCTTGATATAAGCTATGCAGGTGAGTATATGGCGACCTGTGATTGGATTGTAATGAGATATGGTCGAGTTCCTTTCGTTCCGTGCGTAATGACTCTGATCTCGAGTTTTTTTGAACTCAGGAAATGTCTGACACTCGACGAAGATGCGCAGGTGTTATATGAGACTCCCACTCGATCAAAAGCGAAAGTCATGTGCAGTATTGATAGCAATTCCGGTTTTTATTTGAGAGGGACGTGATCCCTTTGGTTTTTACATTGAAATCACGAAAAAGTGTGGTCCATGTCAGCTCTTTCTGCAATAGTTACGTATAACAACAGTCCTTACGCGGTGAGTTACAATTTTGAGGTTGAAGAAGTATAGATCTGCGCTAAAACGTACCGTTCGACTCGGGTTAAGCACGACTGCCAAAGCTTCAAACACGAGAACCACACACTGACAAACTGCACCCCAAGGCTTAACGTGAGGCGTGATCGTGGCTCTAAAGTGTCTATAAAACCAGCAGAACGTCATATTTATGAGTCGGTGATGTTGCAATGTCTGTCTGCTCCAACTTCTATTGCCAAAAAAACGTAAACACGAAACATGTTGAAGCTCAACATTCTGCTTACGCGTACGGCCATAGGGAGCAGCAGACTCTGTTACAAGCCATGCATAATACATCCCTACATACTCGCTCATCGACATTCCTCCACCAACCAACCATTAAATCCATCCTCAAATAACGTGCCGAACAAGAACGTGGACGCAGACAGCAAACCAACGATATTATTGACCGAAATCGTACATGGAAGACGCAGAGTATACAAGCATCTGCCAAACACTACCAATCTGATCTGGGATTGGATACCTTCATCGGGATTGTCCTTCTTCGAACAAATTCTGCCACGCAGAGTCGCTGCGTACTTTCGAACCCTGTTTCTGCCTGTGGGCTATCCTGAATCCGTGCATCCCACCTGTATGTGAACGGATGTTACGTGTTGGAACGTGACTCGACTTCTAAGTTTGGACTTTTTGTCTTCTAGATGCCAAAGTTCACTTTTGGCAGTTTCTCGAGACCTATGTTGGTAGCATGGTAAACAAAAGTGGAATGTTCATGTAGCATACAACAACGTTCGCCTTCGTGCAGTGAAAAGGGTCACTGACTGCATGTTTTAGGTCGGTGTACTATGTAGTGAAGCCATGTTGACTTCGCTAGGAGTTGGCGCACCTGCTGCAGCTGGTGGTGCTGTCGCCATACAGTGGGTGCTGAAGGACGGATTTGGTGAAATTGGAAAGCTGTTCTTCATTCAACGTTTTGCAAAATCTTTTGATTCGTAAGTGTCTTCATCGCTGTACATTGCTGATGTCCTCTTCTTTGCTCAAGCCGGTTTTCCCTCTCATTTGCAGACATCCTAAATCGTGGAAGATAGTGGGCGAAGCCTCGTCGCTGTTTGGATCATTTGTGCAACTTATGACGGTGGTTGCTCCAGCGTCGGCGTTCTTACCACTTGCATCACTGGGATATGCTTGTCGGTCGATTCACTTCTCGATCTGGGCTGCAACGTGAGCATAAACCACCTCCAGTCTTTGGTATTTTCGCTTCTCACAAAACCTTGTTAAATGCAGGCATATGACTTTCACTCGAAATTTTGCATTGCAAGGAAACGTCGGAGAGTATGTGGTTTGTGCTTGGTGTCATAGGCTATGTACATAAGCACTCACAAACAACATCGGAAATAGTCTTGTAGCAAAAGACGACAGTCAGATGTCGGTTGCTCATCTCTTCGGACTGGTGTCTGGTGTCGGGCTTATAAGTCTCTCACACTCCCCGACAGCCTTATTTACCATGTTTGCTATTCTGGGGCCTCTCCATTATTTTTCAACATTGAGACTTGGTATGAAGTAAAAGAAAACCGGCAGGCCATCCTAAATCATGGTGACCTCACCACATCTCTTGTCTTTCACAGTACGAGAAGCCCAATTCGAGGTACTGAACGGCTCGAAACTCGTCTTAATTTCAGATGCCTTCCTGCATACGAATCGAGTACCGTCTATGAAGGAGCTAAAGCCCAGAGAAAGCTATTTTGGAGAGTCGATAAGGTTGGGTGAGAAAGTGCCGACTGTTGTCTTGGGAGATGTGGTTCGTAAAGCCTTTGATAGTTCTGCACAAGTGCAAATTGCGTTGGACGTGTTGAGGGTATGTTATCTTACATTGGCGCGTTTGTCAGATTGAAGGTTTTTTTGTTGCTGACTTCTCCCAATACTCATCTTACAGAATGAGAACTACCTCATATCAAGAAAATCAGACGGCAAAATCTGTGTAGTCTTACACACAGACGCGGCTGCCATGGACGTGATAAAAGCAGTCCTCCACTCTCTCCGATACCACCACGATCTCTCCGTAAACGCATCCCAAGAACCTCAACAAATGACCTTCAACCCATCACATGATAAAATAGCATTGCGGTCATCTCACGAATGGACAGAAGCCAACTTTCCGAGATTCGTATCTGAATTAGACGATAAGGACTGGCAGTCTGATGCAGTGTTTTGGGGTGATTCTGGGTATAGAGTCAATTGGACTAGACCAGCCAAGGAATCTGAAGAGCAAGTCGTGCCGCCTGCATCGACCGTTGAGTGAAATAGGTTTGTTTTATAAATACCCTACCCTTTGTATAGGATTGGTTCTTGCATGTAATCATTGAGATTTACCCAAATAGTAATAAAAGCATGTTTGCATTCACAAGAACAAAAACACTGAGACTACGATCTTATTTTAATTTATTACTATTGTTTGACAGCTTTTTACATAATGGTACACGATGGACTCCAATCGTACATACCACCGGTTTGAGTCCCCTTTGCTTTCGTAGTACCACCAGCAGCACCAGATTCCTTTGATGATGATGCTGTTGATCGAGAGTTGCCGGCTGTCGAACCACAATGATTCCCAAGTGGTGTCCCAGTTGATATGAGGGTGCACTCGGCTTTGCCACTGGATATGGGATCTTTACTGCACTTGAATGTTTGACGTTGCCATCATCCCTCCATTCGTAAGGAATCCTAAAGAAGTCAGCGGCAGCAGTAACAGCTGCAAAAGCACATGTATTGTCAAACAAATCCTTGGTGAAAACCTTGGAGATGTTGGCACCACCGTGTACTTTGCTACTGACTTCGTACATTTTTGTTGGTTTCTTTCACCAGCTGTTCGAGAAATAGGCCGTTTGCCGTACTCATGGAGCGAAGATGTGTGGCAAATTTTGTGAATACTGTGTCGGTGGCTGGTTGTGGTTCTCCATGTCGGCCTTTAAACAAGTACTGGAGTTCGGTAGTGACAACCAGTTTATCTTGACAGGATGTGCTCGTTCTCCGACAAAGTGTCGCTCATATGAGACTACAGTAGCCAGATATTCTGAAAGCATTTGATTTGTGTTAGAGTCATCAACACATTTTTGCAACATCGTTCATCAACATCAAACGAGACCACAACAAGGTGTAACAACAACGACAGAAGGCTGTCTTACCACAAAATCCACGAGCATCAACAGCAGCCTCGAGACCATGAGCTCTCCTCCTCCACGTCTCTACTTGCAAGGAGACCACTATCTTCTCCTGCTCAAACTTTTGGATTTCAGCAACCCTTGCATCGGTGATTGCAAGTACATCAGCTCGGCTTTTATTCAGGTGATCTTGTTGCCACTGGATTTGACGAGAACGGTCCTCGTCTCGCTCCATCGTGAGCCTTTGCGTCCATGCCCTTTCACCAGCAAGTTCGATCTTCAGCCTCTCGTTCTCCAAGAAGACATGTTGTCTTTCATACAAACGAGGACATTTGACACCTTGGAGTATAAAGATAAGAGTAGGGGAGTTAGAATGTGCTTTTATGACTTCACGGGCTTCAAGTCTTGCATCAACACCAAAGCCGCCACCTAACACACCAACATACAAAACGAATCAATCAACAACGACAACATCAAACCGAATAACTTACCAGCAGTGAATTCATGTAGATTTTCAACAACAACATCCGCTCCCTGCTTTAGAGACGGTATTTCAGCTTGAGGTGGAGGAGTAGCAGCAGCTATGGCAATAGCATCGAGCTCATTAAGGCGAGCATTGCAAGTATTCCTATCAGTCTTTAACAAGCGTGTGTCAGCCCAAAGGGCTCAGTAATCAACAGCAGGAAGTACTGTGCTTCCACGTGGTGAAGAGGAGAGGTGATCCAAACCAGAGAACAAAGACTGACACTACCGACTCAATCGCAATCTAGTGCAGTTCAGCATAAGCCGAAAGGCACCACTTGGTGCTGTTACAAACATCAAGCTGTCATATGTTGAAAGCGCAGAATGGAATGGAACGAATCCCTCCCAAGCCTATTGCTTCCATCCCGAAAGGCTGTACCTCCCAAGAGGGATTGCTTCATTCGCATGGTGCCAGTCCGTGGAGACATGGCCCATCCCTGGTATGGTCCTTTCTACCTCTTAAAACTGTATATCTTACCTCGAATGACAAGAGAAGGCCTTTGGCCGTTTCAGTTCGAGCTTCATCAGAGGGCTTTTTAGCCAGGTAGCCATTCAATCAAGTTTTGTATGCTCGGAGGAGATCGACCGAGTTGATACGAGTCGGAACAGTGGCTTGAGACGTCCGAATCGTGATATAGCGAGGCAAAGGCCAGTAGAGTGGAGGTTCTTCCAAGAATTGCTTATCGCCGGCAAGTATGGCATCTACCGGATACAAAAGCGTGGTTAATTGGGGTTGAAGTTTGTCTATTGACACTTGCTATACAATAACAAAAGTCGGCATTAAGTATAATTCGTACCCGTTTCATCCTGTTGCAAAGGCATGCTCGGCTTTTGTAGCTGAGAGGACACTTTAAGCTAGATCTATAGCGTTGATACTTATAGCGACCGTGATGGATGTAATGGATGTTTTGAAATAAGGAGAGACGTTGAAATTGCACTTTGATTGAAGAAAAGGGGCGACTGAGTTGAACGAAAGGGTCCAGACAAGGCGCAAACCATTCCATCTCCAAAAGATTTTATCTGTTTTTCGTTGTCCAATACAAATTCTTTACCTAGCCTAACATCAAGCACGAAAACGGGTTTGTGATTGGGGGCTGTTTGTGCCTTTCGGCTTTTCAGTACCAAAAACTGTATGCAGAGTTGTTGTTGTGTTGAAGACAGACGTAATAGCGAGGATTCCAGCAGTTCAGGATAACCAAATATCAAAAGTTGCTCTAGTCTGGTCAAGTTGTGGAGGGTTCCAGTAAGTGGTTTTTACAAACAGAGGAGCAAACATTCAGTCCAATTCCCGATAAAGCAATAAGCATAGAGGCGATCCATAGGTTGAAGTGCCGAAGCATTCACAATTTTGGTAGAAGATGCCGTGTGAATTTCGAATGTTGAATCTCATTACTTTGTTTCAGATGAGTCGTGTAAAGATGTGTAGAATCATCAACTTTCGCGAGCCATGTAGAAGCCTGAGTAGGCCAGAATCGGGAGTGAGGTTCGGCATCATGTAGCAAACGTGCTTACACGTACATTCAGCAAATTCATCAAGATTTGATGTTGGCTTGTAAGTCCTCAATCACGACCAACCAAGACATAGGAGATGCATCATGGCGATATTATAGGTCAATGGTTGCGTTTTCTATTATGAACAGTCAGTAAAGATGCCGTCGAATCAATCAATTACAACGCCACAAGTATCAATTTGAATTTTAACACTCAGAACAATGGCCATACGATAACGGCATCAAGCAATTCATGAATCGTATCAGCCTTAACATCACATGCCATCTCAGATATTTTGGTGTTATTGCTGTCTGTGATTACAATTCAACCAGCATTCAACAGAGGATATTTGGTTATTTTATGCAGAGATGTAAGAACTCCTACACATCCAGACGGCCTTTACGCATAGGAGTACCACACTCTGTATTTATCCCTGGCCGATTGCTCAGTAAACGAAGAAGCATTCGTTGTGTTTGGCTGGAAAAGTGAATTGTGAACAGAGAGACGCAATTGTAAAGAACTCAAAGTGTCAGCCGAAATCGCCAAAATTTCAATTCAGGCTGAAATAAAGGAACCGTCTCCTTCTACCTACATCTCCATGGGCCACTCATTCCATCGCCAAACGCATTTTCTCCCAAACTCCAACTTTTGCTTTTCCAAGCTTACACCAATTCGACCGACAATCTCAGCAACGAAGCTCGGTTTTCTTGTTACTTTACACTTTCTAACTATTTGAAACAATTGCGAGTATCGATAACCGTTTGGGATCCAACAAGAACTGGGGCCAGACACTCCTACTAACTCTTCAGATACAAACCTCAAACAACTCAACCAGACCAGTAAGTCATTCTCAGCAATCGTTTCCGAATCGGCTTAGTGCTCCGTAAATTTGCCTCTTGTCAGGACTCTTTGTCGTTGATCTCACAGTCGTTATTCAACCTGTTGTAGCCATTAAAAAATTTGCTATGGGCGACGTCACGGCTATCGCCAATACAAACGCTGGAATTTTGTCTATTGGTACGTCTTTTGATCAAATTCACATTTCAGTCCGTCGTCTTATTTGTCAACGCCTTTATCTTCGTGTTGGCTCTTATTCTATTTTCTTGCCTGCTCAGGAGGTCCATCGAAACAGGCCTTCTACATTCCATCAAGCACTTTTCAGCCAATTCCAATCCAGCCATTCGACTATAAAAAGTACCTATCTTGCTCAAACTTCAAGGAGCAAGTCTACTGTATCTCCGACAATGTCTCGACTCTCTACAAATTCGACGCTACAACACTTCAACTGGTGCCACAAGTACCTTTAAGTCGAGATCCAGCTCCTAGTTATGGAAACGTACAAGTCTTCTCTGCAGGATCTGGAATGTACCTGTATGGTGGTTTGGATCCACCATTATTGTCAAGCCTTGATGTTAAGACTGGTGACGTCAAGCCTTTGATGACACTAAATATGCTGTCGAGGCGTACTGGATTTAGTGTTGCGGCTATGAGTCCGCAAGAGGTGAGAATTTTCACCATGTTGAGACTGGCAATCCACATTTTCAAGTCAAAATCAAGCACTCACTTCACAATCGTTATTATAGGTTCTAGTCATGTTTGGCCAAAGCGGTGAAGGAGGATATCCCATTCCCATCGAAGATGCAATCTTCAAGTTCAGCCTCACCACCAACTCGTTTTCACCAGTGGTGACAACAGGCAATGCACCACCGCCCGGATCTCAATATCCTACTTGTGTGAGCTCTAGGAATACTGTCTTTGTGGCTACTAATGACGCTACTGGCATGGTGAGAGCAATTTTTGGATGAAATACTGTCGCTTTCAAAGTACTGACTCTCGTCGTCCATTTTCCAGCCCATGGTATACGAACTGAATGCCACCACAATGGCATGGACCTCATTTCCCAAACCAACTGGACAATACGCCCCTCAATCTGGAACACGTATTGGTGTAGCATGTCTACCAGGAAACTATCTGGTCATGATATTTGACCCGCCAGCTGTATACACTTTAGACTATGTCAGTCGTCAGTTCGTGCCGCCGGGAACTGTGATGGGAGGTGTCGGCGGCGGTGTTGTCAATCCTTCTCCAGCTGGTGGATTAGTATCACCTACAATGATGGCAACTCCAACGTCATCAGTCAAACCAATCGCAACTGCACCAAATGTAGTCACATCGCCTACTCGTGCAGGATCTGCCATTCTATCAGCAACTCTTAGTGGTTTCTCGCCAGCTCCGATGCTGCCGCCTGGCGTGCCGACTCCTGTTATCTCACAGCCGTCTGCTTTAATGGCAGGTTCAGTTTTAATCACGTCTCCGGCTCTTTTAAGATTCTCACCAGCATCTAGTATAAAACCATCGATACACGCTTCGACAACATCTAGTGCCACACCAAAGGTAGTAGTCCCACTCTTACCAGTCTCGCGAGCAAACGTCCCGAATCCGATATTAATTGCTGTTGGAGGGGTTGCAGCATTCACAGTATTGGTTACAATTGCTGTCTTCTTGATGGTTTACTTGAATCGTCGTCGAGAGAACGAGGAAAATAATCAACAACGAGGTGAAGGATGGGAAGGGTTTACGTATCAAGCTCCACCCAGTACTGCTCGTGACACTCCTCCCAGTAATACTCGTGGTACTGGTGATAGTAATAATGGCTATGGTGGTTATAACTCTAACCGTGATACTTTACAGGAAGAAGTCATGGCCTCACCACACCAAATAGTAGAAGGATATATGGGCCCACAACAACCATTACACATAGTAGGAGATCCACCACCACAACCACAATATCCACAAACAGTGGATGCTGGTATGATTTTGGGACAATACCCGCAGGCAGTAGAAGGAGCTTATGCACCCACACGACAAATAGGTCCCACTGAATATGGTGTAGCAGAAGTTGGTGCGCCATTCCTTCGTGAAGTTGGTGGATCGCAACGGCGTCGTAAAGTCCCGAGTGTGCCCTTACATTCAACGCCTCCACCAGTCTACGTAACTCCTTTGACAGGAACGCCACCTATCTACGTGACTCCTGCAACGGGATCGTCAACTGATCTTACAACTGTTGTACCAGCTGGTGGAAATGAGGAGGGAGAGTCATCTGGTAAACAGTGATTTATGAGAAAGATGTATAAGAATGAAGTCTTTGTGGGTGTGCGTGCGGTGTTCTTTGTGGTTGCGTGCTTTTTACGACGACTGTAGGTCTCTGTGTGTTATGGGTTTGAAAAGTATTTTGGGAATAAAATATTATCGTTTTTAGCAGTTTAGAATGTCTTCTTGCCAGGTTTCCTCATGAATAGTTGGATGAATCGAATGCTGAGGTGTCATCGAATCAAAACATCCAAGTGTAGGGTTAAAGATCGTGGGCAGAGTTAGCGAGTCAGCTAGACAGTATGTGATTATATTGAATAATCAACACTACGGTTAACTCATCAACAACTCGCTTCCTTGCTCCCGTCATCGCCGCTGGCTTTTCGTGATTTTGTAATCGCTTACTAACAGTCTATTTGGAAAACAATCCAATCGCATCCATCCAACGTTTGTGAATAAGGTTAGTGCCAACGAGGAGATAGAGAATCGCTGTCGAATTGTATGCATCATATCTGTTATTCCACTTTATTGACCTGAAAGCTGTTCAAAAGCTCAATCGCTCAAAAGTTGGAACTGTTGTGTTAGACACTCAGAAGGAAGCTTTTTGAAGTGTTGTGACAAGACTAGGGAGAGCTAGTGCTCTGTACTTCTGATGCATGCATTCGCAGCCCTCCTTTAATAAAAGTCTTGATGTTAGAATCCAGTACAAGTTTACTCACACATTTCTCACATTAGATAGAAATATGGTTCGATACAGTGCAGCTGAAGTCAACCCGACCAAGTGTAAGTTTCCGTAGCTGGAAGTCTAGATGTTAAGAGAAAAGGTGGCAGAGAATCATCTTGGGAGAGCAAGAATGGGTTTGGAAACACTCGATAGCAATTTTGGAAAAGACAGATGAAAGACAAGTCAGGAGAGGATGACATGTAATCAAGGAGCATTCAGGCATAATGAGAATTGAGATTGCCTAGACGGACTAGCAGCTAGAGGAATTTGGATGCAGAATCATGAAATGCTGAAGCAGAGTGTTTGAGCTCTTAGGTTGGAAGTTGCCTTACAAATCAACCCTTCTTGAATCCATTTCCGACACCATTCTTGCCTCAAGATGATCCAAATCTCTGCCGTCTCGTGGGCTACAGACACCCATCGTAGCTTTTTTTGGTGATTGTTTTTCCCTCTCAACTCACACATTACATATGTATAGCGGCCAAAACTCGAGGCTCATACCTCCGAGTACACTTCAAAAACACCCGTGAAACCGCCATGGCCGTTCGCGGCATGAAGTTAGCCAAGGCTCAAAAGTACTTGGAAGCCGTGAAAAACCACGAACAAGCTGTACCATACCGACGATACTCTGGTGGTGTTGGACGAACTGCTCAAGCTAAGGTCCATGGTGTTACACAGGCCAGATGGCCCAGTAAGAGTGCTGAGTTCCTATTGGGATTGTTGAAGAATGCTGAATCCAATGCTGCTGTAAGTTACTTGAAAGGAAGGCAATGGTGCTATAGTGTTTTGGTATTGGAATCAAGTTTGAAAGCTTGAATATGTGGTCACGAGGACAGAACATATGCTATTTGCTAGAACATATGCTATTTGCTTCAAGCTTTTTTGCTGCTCTTTACTCAACCCAACATGTTTCCCATACAGGTCAAAGGATTGAATGTGGAAACCTTGGTAATCAAACACATCCAAGTCAACCAAGCTCCAAAGCAACGTCGACGAACATACCGTGCTCACGGTCGTATCAATCCATTTATGGCCAGCCCTTCACACATTGAGGTTATCTTGACTGAAGAAGAGAAGATTGTACCCAAAGCTGCTGACACCAAGCTGGTGCCCAAACTCACCAGGAAGAGGGCATTACAAAGATTGAGGGCTTAAGCCGTCAAACATAGTGTCATAAAAAATGTAATATTTTTGCAGAGAAGGATAAACAGGGTTAACACTTTAAACCATATATGTCTACGTTGCAAATTTGTTGAGAGTACGGTGTGGCATCGCGATCTGTGGGGATTGAGTTCTTCTCGCTTGCGTACAATTGCAGTTAAGGACCTTGCGAGAAGTTATCAAGAGAGATCATGGAAGGTCAATCAGCTATAAGGATGCCTCGAATAATGCTCAGTAACTTTAAATTTGACGACGGAGCAGTAAAGGACGGTGCATATGGTGTAGTGAGACTAGCAGAAGGAATAGAGCGAGGCTATTTCGTAGTTCTGAAGGGTCAATCTGACTCCCAAGTGACATTCGACGTGCCGTATTTATATAATACACAGAGGAGACCTCTAACATTCCACTTTGAGCTCTTCTCATCTGGTGAAACCAGTCATGTTGTTGGCACAGCTGCATGGTCTATTGATGCTCCACACCAAGCACTTTGGGGAGAACAATCGCCGTTGGGAGGTCTACACAAAGTGACGTTTTCGAATGGACATGGTGCTGAAAATATGGTCCATATGTCGTTTCAAGTGGTTATTGTTACGCCCTTAGACAAGGTGTTTAAAGGTCAACCGTTTACGTGGCATTACAAGACGCCTCAAGTACGTAATTCGATTTATAAGCTGGTGCTGGTTTCTCTACTTGATCTTCGCATTGTATGCAAGTTATAACAAAACCTCACGCGATAGATCATTGGACATCGAGGACTAGGAGCCAACCGAGAAATAAGGAATGGACAATCACGACTTCAAATCGGCGAGAATACTGTCTTGTCATTGACAAAGGGGGGTGAACTTGGGGCTACGATGGTTGAATTCGATGTTCAGTTGAGCAAGGATCTGGTGCCCATTATTTATCATGACTGTAAGTGACCGCTCCTCTAAGGTCTCTAAGGTTCAAACAAAGCAAAAGAATCTCACTGTCTCAGACTAGTCGAATTCAAAGAATTTGGTGTACCGATACCGATATCCTCGTTCAACGCATCACAATTCCTGGCGTTACGAGAATCACCAAACAGTACTATAAAACGATCCAAGTCACTTGATACACTTCATACACCATCGTCTGATAGGCCATACACGGTCGGCAAGAATGGAGCAGGAACAATACAGGGCTCCTTCCCAACACTGAAGGAGTTCTTTTTAAAGGTACCTATACGTACAGGCTTCAACATTGAAATCAAGTATCCAATGGGTGATAAGGAAACATCAGTCGCTCATCCGGTAGAGCTTAATCTATATGTCGACAAGATATTGGAGGTTGTTGCTGAATATGGTGGGGATCGTGAGATTGTGTTTTCGAGTTTTCATCCAGAGGTTGTTAGAGCTTTATCTCTCAAGCAGGTATGAAAATAAAATGATCGTGACTCTTTTTTTTGAGCCTGTAGCAAAGACGTGTAGCTCACGACATCATTCTCTCTTCACAGACACACTACCCAATCCTATTCCTAACAGAGGGTGGGACTCACGATGATCCTTCATGGACTGATCCACGTGTAACCTCTTTGCAAGGAGCACTGGACTACTCAGTAGCACTTGGAATTGCTGGTGTCGTAACTCACGTACCTCCCATCGTTAATAATCCAAATCTTGTTCGTATGTTTAAGGAAGCCAACAAGCTACTCTTCACGTATGGACAATTGAGTAATGATACGGAGATTGCATTGATGCAAGCTGAAAGGGGAGTTGATGGGATTATCGTTGATCATGTTGGTAGTATCGTAAAGGCGTTCAAGTCACATCGGCTGCTGTAGAGCTGTTTCAAATGATGGTACATGTAAATTATACATATATAGATTATTTTCATGGATATGAAATGTAGAATCACGAAAACATCACCCGTCGAGACTCATATAAAGGCCTTGCAAACCACCAAAAGCAAAGCAACAAACGCTCTCCTGACGATGTTCGTGTTATGATGTTTTATTCCTTGAATCCTGCCGTGTCGAGCTGCTATTAAATCGACGCCTTCTGTGACGACTGACTTCCGTTGTGTATGTATACCCTTACCGCTAAACTAAAACATCTTTTGCTAGGTCTGCTTTTTAAACCAGCTCTTACGTAATATCTCGAATACTCCAAAATCACAATCCCTTTTGGGTGCCAATAACTAATTGAAAAATGAGGAACCACATTGGTAGATTCTAGCGGCTAATCTACGACGTCTATCTTCTGAAAACGAAGCTGATTGATTCTTTTCTACCAAGTGGCAATGATGAATTTGAAGGATGCAATTTCATTCTGCCACTAATCATCATCGTATTCTGACCATAGTTCTGACTTGGCCCGTTCGTCTCAGAAAGCGATGAAAGAATCCTTCAGAGGATTGGTTGATAGTATCGTGCGGAGTTCTATTATATTACGACAGCTCGTGGGATCCGTCGTGGGAGTTTAGTGGGATGAATATATCATGTCGTGGAGAACGCTATGTTGGCAAATCCCAGGCAAACCAACAAATGAAGTGAGAAAATTTGAGACATCATCTTACTGCAGATGAAAGCTCTCGCCTCTTGGCGTATACTCTCTGGTAGGGAGATCTCAGTGATTGAATTTGTAGTTGCGTGTTTTCCATCACTTGCGATGAGATATCCGATTCAAAATCGATGCGATATGGACAGAATGAAGACCGTCATGGCCAGTATACTATCAAAAGAATGGTTCAATCGTTCACAAATACTGCTTCGGCAAACTGTTCATTCCGTCAAAAGAGTTTACATCCATATTCAAGTGTGTGCTCCTCCAGCATCTTTCCTCCAAACCTCAGATTAGAGCAAGTTCAGGTTCTGGAGGGCAATCGTTGAAGGAGCTGTGTCTGAAGCAGCGGTCCAACTACACAGGAACTCGTCTTAAATCTACATTGACACGTGCACTTTAAACAATTCAGTCCCAGTTTTATACAATGAATGATCTATCTTGAACTATTGGGGTTTCACCCTCAGAAATCTCGCAGCTGAATCTTTATCATTGCTAAATATTCACGCTAGGCGCCCTTTTCTGGTGTATCTGTAGAATGTTGTAATGGTGATGGTGCAATTTATGATGCCAGGTCAGAAACTCTAACTTCGCATACAAGAAACTTCCAAGACCATGTCAAAGAGCCTTGTACCAAATTCATGACTATCATACCTCAAATTCAGAAGAAGCCGCAGAAGGTCGCCATCATCGGTGCTGGTGCCTCTGGCTTAATAACAGCGAAGGAGCTGAGAGATTTGGGAGACATACAAGACATCACGATCTTTGAGATTCAGCCAAAACTCGGTGGAGTTTGGTAATTACAAGCTTTGCCATGAACCACCCTTTGTATCTTTACAAACGTTCTTACACACTTATATCGCCGTCGACCTTGTTAGGTATACCACAGAGGATCGCGGCGAAGATCTAGACTTATCAAGCTCATCTCAACCTCGACGTGATCCTTACGAATGGCCTTCAAGCTATCCAGGAATGCGTGTAAATGTACCGCTGAAAATCATCGAGATGAGAGACTTTCCTGCTCCGACCGTACCACAGCTATTTCCATCTGCCGACGTGATACGAGAGTATTTAGAAGCTTACGCTAGAGCCAGGGATATATACCGCCTTATCTCATTCAAGTCGAAGGTTGAGCATGTCCAATGGAACGCTCCAGCGCAAACGTGGACCTTAGTATCCCGTCATATGGGTGATGGAACTTTGGAGAGCCACACGTTTGACTCCATAGTGGTCGCAAATGGGCATTATGCAGTACCAAGTATTCCTCGAATACCTGGTGTGGAGGCGTTCAAAGGTACGGGCATGCAATTCTTTCGAAATTAACCTAGATAAAATTCCAAACACATTCAAAAATAGCACGATTTATACATTCTCATGATTATAAAAGAGGAGAAGATTTTTCACAGCAGAATGTCTTAATTATTGGAAGTGGTATGTAATTTTGACACATTATAAACGTGCTAGTTACCGTAACATATAAATTTCAACAGGGACATCAGCTATGGATATAGCCCGTGGTCTCATGGTACATGGGTCCAAGATATGGGTCTCATTAAAATATACCAAGTCCTGGGAGATGGAGCAATTAGACCAGCTAATTCATGCGACAAAGGCGTCCATCACCAAAGTGCCCCAAGTATCAGAGTTCAGAGATGGTGCAGTAATTCTTGTCGATGGTCAGGAATTGCTTGATATTGTAAGTAGAAATGTGCCTTGTTGTGTTTACGTGGACTTCTAAGGCGATGATACTAAATCTCTTTCCTGGCCATAGGAAGTTGTCATATTTGCAACTGGTTATATTTTTGAGTTTCCATTCCTGAGAAACGGTGGTCCGTTATCGGATTACTGGGTTCATAAACCAGACGAAGAGTACGCCACGTTGATTGCTGAGGGAACGGGATGCAATGTCGTAAGACTTGTTCTGCAAGTTTGCAGATTGTCAAGAATGGAAGGAAAAAATTGACTCTTCACTCTGTAGGTCAATTTATGGAAGAAAGTCGTATACGCCTACAATCCAACGTTGGTGTTTATTGGCCTGCCACTTAAAGTGCTTTCATTTCCACTTTTCGAAATCCAGGCGGCCTTGGTAGCTAAGCTATGGAGCCAGCAAATTCAGATTACACCAAACACTATCTCTGAAATTGTAGAGATTGAGGAAGCCGATGCTAAACATTATGGAGCTTCAGTATGTTTAGTCGAAATGGGAATTTGCAACAATTTTCGAATGCTTCTTTTTCAATTTAGAATCGAAATGAGAAGGCAGCAATGGTTATGACATTATTCCAGACGGTAAGTCGCAGAATTTGGTGTACTTATAGGTGACTGAAGGTTTAAATTATCCAACTTTGCCTGTAGGAATATCAAGACGATCTTTCATCATTTTTGGGAATCTGGAAGTATGATTATTCTAGAAGGAAGGAGTTTGAAACTCCTCATTTACTGTTTGAGGCCAGAAACAAGGAGTTGTATAAGTTGTAGATTCTTTTCGACAAGACAAGAAAATTTGAGCTCGTCAGTTGCTGATGTCTAGTTCCAGTGTTGCGTCCAAAGCAGGCGGCTCTGAAAAAGGGAGGAGATTAACGTCAAGGTAAATAAGGGGCAAGTGAATTCGGAAGTTGCCTCCATGATGTTTGCTTTCTGAGTTATTTGTCCTGATGCGGAGGTTCATGTTGAGAGTTAAGAAAGTCACTGCCTCATCCTCGCACAACCTCCAAGAAAGCTTCGAAGACTCAGAAGAATCAAATAACCAAGACGAATCAAGAGAATCAGCCTGCATCTGTGGCTAATCTAAAGATCGTTATGACACTCGTCCACGTTGTCTATCGCATCTTCCAAGGCAGAATTATTCATGGCTAATGAGTCTTTTGTATTTATAATTCGACGGCTCTGGATGGAGTTTGATTTGCTGGCAACCTGTGTCATAAGAACTGAATGGCAAGACTTTTATCCCTACAGCCCAACATGACTCCATGTCTGATTTAAAAGAAAATGTGCCCTCAAAACATTTGTCATTCCAGTCTCGTTGCTGCTGCTTGTCAAGTAAGTCAAAGATTACACGGGGCATGCAAAGGCGCAACCAGCAAGACGGATGAATTGAGGGCAAAGAGTTTTATGGAACACAATAATCAGCGGTTGGCCGCTCTGCCCAAGAAACTCCCAGCTACAAACAGAATATGGTCCAGTCTATAAACGTGAGGTATGAAAATGTTCATAATGTGTCTACATTATTTGTTCAACCGCAAGTTTCTTCACATAGGAATAGATTACAAGGCCAAAGGCCAACTTCAAAGGCACAAGCCAATGGCGTAGATATAAACATAAAAGATACCTTATTACTGCAATACCATCCGTTATGGCTGGAACTGGAGAGACTGAAAATGGAGAAAAGGTAATCGCCAATGCCAAAGTGTTGCGAGATCGACGGTTGGCTGTGTCCTTAACTGCAACTGACCACTCATACACTACGTGCTCCCACTGTATGAAGGTTTAGGTCTTTAGGTAGTGATTGGCAATCTATGGTTCGATTCCGTTGGGCGTTCGTGTAGTTTCAAGAATCAGTTTAACGTTACCCTTGCTCAGAACGTTAAAGAGAATATCTAGCTCACGGTAGTATATCACATCAACTGTCCACACGTTCGAAGTTGACCAACTTGCAGTGAAAGCATGTGACGTTTTTTGAAACTGAGTAAATCCAGGCTTTGCCTTAGGTTGTCAAGCCTAAATCTTAAATGACTAGTACACTTTATTTCAAAAGCTCTAAAATGAATCAACGAGAACAAGAAATCTTTATTTTCCAAACTTCACCTATGTGGTCTATTACAATGAAAAACATCACTGTCACCATCTTGTATTAATTTCGCAATAGTCCTTCAGATGCCACTATTAGCTTTTAGAAACTTCCACATCCTGCTTTCTGACGGTGAGATTCTCTTTTTGTCTCACAAAGGACCCATCCGCTGTGTGTACAATTCCACGCTTCAGGTCACGTTTCCACAGATATTGAATGGTAATCGTTACTACGAGACCGACACCTAACGACGCGGCAGTGTAGGAGTATCCAACAGCTATTAACGGACGTGAGACGAATGATTTAGCATTTGGCAGTATTACGGCAGTATTAAAATCCACCGGACTCACGGAAACTAGGAGCCGATACGGTAGGCCATAACCAAATCTGTCCAATGATAAATATGGCATAACTGGCGGAGTTCATAGCTCCAATGATCAGTCTAAGGTTGAGATGTCAGAAAGCATGTTCGGAAATCGTAAGTTTCATTCTTTAGACGCACGTTCTTTCAACCGGATCAGAGTCCACAATAGCAGTCAAATATGCCATCGATGTTGCAATAGGGGCTGATACGGCAGCTCCAAAGTATGAAGCAAATAAGAGATTGAATGGCACATTCCATACAGCCAGAATAGTCACAAAGGCAAATGACACAGCCATGGGATAAAATATTACACTGAAGCGGTCGTTGAAGTAATCAGCATACCATCCGGTTCTAAAATTGTAGTTCATTTTGTTTGATTAACTTCCTAAATCCTTTGTAGTAGCCAAAAAACAACATGCATCTCAAACGGACCACTCACACTAAGTAAGCAACCACGGTAACGGCATAAACTCCGGTGGGGTAAATATTAATTTGCCATACGGCATAGCCTCTGAATCAATGAAACGATAAGGTGATCTTACAGTAAAAAAAATCGGGGCTCATGCTGCTCTCTTACGGTGTAAATTTGAGCAAGAAGGACAAGTAGCTCCATGCAGTCGATGCAGAATTATAAATGGCATAAAGAGGTACAAAGAGCCAGAAGTGCCATCTTCCAAGCACTCGCTTCACGACACTCCAATCAAAACGTAGCTTTTCTTGTCGCCCATCCCTTTCCAGCCGAGAAACCGCTAAAGCAATTTCCTACAACAATGTTTTGTCAGTACACCTAAAGTAACAGACATAATAGCAAGACATGACGTACGTCTTTTGTGAAAAATCTCCATGTAGTCGTCTTTGGGAAATCTGGTATGAGAACAAAGCCAATGACTGCTGATGCAAGAGATATAAACCCGTCGACGACGAAAAGCCATTTCCAACTGAACCGAAACTATGGGTTAGACGTTGTCTTTCTACAATAGTGCCAATGCTTACCCTGCCAAGCCATTTGAGCCATTTAAGTTGGTGTACACCGCAGCTTGAAGGTATCCAGAAAACTAATTTTGAGATGGTGGTTATATGAAATCTGTGTTAGCATCGCATTCACCTTAACGATGGACTTACCATGGCACCAAGAGAACTAGTGACAGCAAACAGAGCGAATCTCTTAGACAGCTCGGTCTTTGTATACCATTCACCTGGCGAGTTAATTTTCAGTATTTTCAAAGCCTTCTGAATTTAGAAATCCCTTACCAATTAAAAAGATGATACCAGGAAACTAATGGTGAAATTTGCAAAGTGGTTTAGACAGGGTTTTGTAGAAAATGGCATTTTAATATTGCTTACATATCCAGCTTCTACCATCCCCAAGAAGAATTGAGCTACATATAGTTGTTGTGGGGTATTGGAAAATGCCTTTCCAATCGTAATTACAGCCCAGAACAACTCCAGAATCGGGAGATATAGTGAGGGCTTCACTCTGGTTAGAAGAATGTTTGATGGAATTGCTAGGCTACAAAGTGGTGGACATTGTTAAAATCCAAGCACGACGAAACAACTTAAGTCATACTCACACACAATAAGGGACGTTGAAACTCAAAGTGGCATAATTGAGTTCGTTGCCATACATGCCGAGATCTTCGCGCATACCAGAAACAAAGGCATTGTTGATGTTGTTCTGATCAAGAGTTTTGACGAAGTATCCGAAACAAGCATAGATCAAGATCCTAGAAACGAATGTTAAAATACCATGCGCGTGTGAAATGTTTAGGAAAATTAGTTACCCAATATCGATCTTACGGACCAATTTCTGCTCCTCAGGAGACTTGCTGTCAAAATCTTCATCCCAAAAGATGCTAACCCAACTCCTTCTTTGTATGCCAGTCTCCTGACTTGGTCCGATTACAGCCACCTTTGATTCCTTTTTGGACTCTGCAATTTCGGGCCTCACTTGAAAGGCCATCGTCGAGTGTGTTTCACCACGTGATTATCCTACTTGTTGACACTAGAGCTTTGGAAACTATAGCTTGGCACCAGACAGTGTAAAATTCTACGGAATACAACTTGCCAATGAGGTCCAAGACGCCAAAATATAAGGCTATTGTGCACTTACACGCCATTATACAAATGACGCGAAAAAATAACAAGATGACGATTACTGCAGTCTTTCGACGCGATTTACGAAATTCAGAACCCGGATGTCGCGTTCATTGGTCTATTAAAGTTTGTCAAACACACGTTCTAGAATGTTTACAGACTGCTGTCGACAGGCGATTGCGCAATTTGTGATTTAAGATTTGATTTACAAAGCATAAGCTGTGAATTAAGACTTTACAACAACTCAACCATTTACTTTCAGCATTGTTATAGTGGCTATCTTCTGAGCTCATCTTTCATAGCACTGATCAAAATGTCAACCCAATCAAACATCCCCCACAACCAGGAGCATGTAGTTTCTGTCACTCGAAAGCCAGGTCACTTGGCAGGGACCCGAGCTGATCCGGCAAAGAAGTCTCTATATGCTGCTGCAGGTGTAAAACTTGTAAACTTGACACCAGATATTGGTACCGAAATCGTTGGCTTACAAGTACGTATCGCCTTTACTTCTGGTTTAACGTCACACCGAAACATTCCATGTCTATATCTCATTCATCTAAACTTGTATACGTTTCACTGCTAGTTGAAGGATTTGAACGATCAACAGGCTGAGGACTTGGCGCTTTTAATTGCAGAGCGTGGGGTGGTCTTCTTCAGAAGCCAAGTATGACGATCTGTGCAGAACCCAAGATTAAAGAAAATTGTGACACCATTTCTTCAAATAGGACTTGTCTGTTGAAGAGCAACGTCGTCTTGGACTACGATGGGGTAAGTCCTAATGGTAGCTACTGGAGCAAGCCACATTTGCTGACTCAACAATACGAACGAACACTAGGCAAATTACATGATCGAGTTCCCGGTGTTGGACCATCAGCTGCCAACGATGTTCAAGTCATTCATGTCGACCAGAATTCAGTCCGTGCACCTGACTCTTGGCATCAGTAAGTTATTCATGACATACTAAAAGCTGATGTCACTTGAATAAGAACTGAAGACAATCGTGAATTAGGGACCACTCGGCCGACGAAGAGCCTGCGACTATTACTTTCTTGGTTATCCGAGACTTACCAGAGGATGAAGTCGGGGGTGACACTCAATGGGTATGACATGTTTCTCATGGCCATCAGAGTAGGCTATAGCTAATTGTACTACTCTCCTTGCTTAGGCTTCGCTTTATGCTGCGTATGATAAACTTTCTCCTGAATTCCGAAAGAAACTGGAAGGATTGTCAACGTTGCAAGAGGGGTCCTACTACCCACAGGATGACAGCTATGAACCGGCTCGTGGAGAGCATCCATTGATTAGAACTCACCCAGTCACTGGTTGGAGGATTCTTTACACCAATCGAGCTTGTAAGATCTCATGGACCGGGATACTTGACAAAATAACTGAATTGAATTTTTGTTGTCGATAGGGAACAAGCAAATCAAAGGTTTCTCTAAGGAGGAGTCAGATAATTTGTTGAACTTCCTTAACGAACACGTTGCAAAAGGAATTGAATTCCAGGTTAGAAAATCATGTGACCCAACGAGCTTTCTAAACATCATAAATAACCATTATAATCGATTAATAGGTTCGTTGGAAATGGAGCAAGAACTCTGTTGCTCTATGGGACAATCGAGCCACTCAACATCGAGCAACTTGGGACTATTATCCATCTAGTCGAACGTAAGCCACAGGATGCCGCTAGAAATTCTTTGCATTCATCGGCAGCTTCAAATCTGATTCTCAACCGCTTTATTTAGTGGGACTAGAGTTGTTGTAATGGGCGACCGTTCGTACTTCGATCCAAACTCCAAGTCACGAGCTGAGGCCCTAAACCTTCCAATCAATCCTTCTTGGCGTTTGGGCATCGCCAAGAGTGTTGAAGACATTAAGGGCATCAATAAACTGGGCGTCAAATTTAACAACCAGTTGAAGGGTAAATGGCAGATTCCTATTAAAGAGGACTCTAAATTGTAATGTCAAAGTCAAAGTGTGCTCAGAGAAAAGCCAGTAAAGACCAATACAAATTGAAATTCTTATCGATACGGATTTGCTTTTAGCAGTGTGTTTGCCCTATCGATATGCCTGACCTGTGAACGCGTTGTCGCCGTTGTCTCTTGTTGAAGTGCTGTTGAACTGTGACCGGTTCTAACATTGCCACCAAAGATGGAACCGATGGAACCGGTTGGGGACGTGTGGTGTTTGCTGATGTTGCTATCCGTTGCCACCGCTGCTAACTTTGTGTAATTGTTAACCTTGTTAACATTTTTCAATTGCCTTTGCGCCTGTTCATATTCTGTGCGACTGTTGCTTGTGAAGGGTGTGTAAAAGTGATCTACTGCGGCGATTGATTCGCGTGTTTTGTACTTTTGAGCACGAGAATTTTGGATGTCAAGAAACAAATGGGCTTATTACTGGCTATGCAAAGATTAGTTTTAGTTTTTTCCTTCCTCTGCTGTATTGTTTATGGTTTCAGTGACTGAATCCTTTCGATATAAAAACGTACGTATAAGTGAAAGTGCTACGTTTGTTGTCAATCAACTAACCAACTTCATCATTCAGAATTTGCTTTGCTCCCATTACTCACTCCCAGACCAAATTATTGTGAGTTTTTAAAAATCTTTCACCCTAAATCAAAACAAATTAAGAATTTCCAGATGTAAACTAAGAGATAATCCAAAAGCCAAAAGTGTCAGTTTCTTCCCCTCAGATAGGCACGACATTCCATTTGCTAGTAGTCGCCTCGCCAAATCCATCGTAATTGATCCGGTAAGACATGGGGAGGATTTGAACGATTGTGCCCCTATTGTTTGGATGAATGGCATTTGGACCATTGCAAAGAACACGGGGTTCGACTGGCAAGGTTTGATCAGTATAGGTGGGTGGTGGATGCTCATAAGGATCCTGTTCGACGGTATCGTTTCCTTTCGAGGTCAGTTGTCAGTGTGTTTCTCTGGGAAGTGGGTTTAGGCTTGCGTAAAAGATTCCTCTCAAATCACCTGTTTGCATGGTATGTGTGTCCCTTGATTTTTATGGCGACATATTTTTGTGAGTTCTCATATATCATCCTAGAACTCACAGATCATCCTAGAAGTCCGTGTAAACATGAATCAGAACAGCAGTTAGCTAAGAGCTGGAACAAGGAGCTGGAGGCCTAATACCAGATGTGAGTTGGATCTGAAGACCTCTTTGTTGTTATGGTGATCACTTGGTAATTACTTTGATCCTTTCCAGTGATGAAGCAGATATACCTTGTGACTCCTTTCTAACAAAACTAACCCAATGTGGCCTTAGCCAGTCCCAAGGCTGGTTTAGAAACACAGAGCTGGTTAGTGTTTAAGAGCACGTTGTATGTGTTTCTATGATAGGCTTTAGTGTAGATCTAGTGGTAAATTTCTAAATTATTATTGATTAAATGATTAGATTATAAGATTCATATTCATTATTCATATGATTTGACGCGTAAAATCACGAAGCAGTTATCACTCCATAATCGTATAAATAGGCTCCCAACTCCAAACCTCCAATACCACATACCACATCCTTGACGAGGAGGCACAGGAGAAACAAGCCAAAAGAGATCTTTTATATAGCCGCTTCTTATTGATGGCTGATTTCGTACCATACAACCAGCGCCCTGAATGGTCTGACATCGCTCCTAGAATTCAAGATGATGGGCCAAACCCGGTCGTGTCAATCATATACCGTCCTGAATGTAATTCCTATCAATTACTTGCGTTTCCTCTAAATTATTGGTTGTCCTCTTTGCTGTATTGAATCACTGCAGATCTCTAACATCCAAACATCAAACATCAACTTTAGATCAATCAGCAATGGACTACTTTCGAGCTGTGGCTCTTTCAGGAGAAAAGAGTCAACGTGTACTTGATTTGACCTCCTTTATTATATCGCATAATCCTGCTCACTATACCGTATGGTATGTGTTGTAAATCCACATCACATCATCATGTGTTTCCAAACAATCTGTTTTGTTTTTGCATTTGTAAAGAAGTGTCTAATCAAACCTCATTCAAATCGTATGTAGGAAGTGCAGACAAGACGTCCTGCAAGAACTCAAATCCGATCTACATCAAGAATTAGAATGGGTCACGGAATTGGTTGAATCACAACCGAAATCATATCAGATCTGGTAGATATCCACCTCTTGCATACCATTTTGTTCGCTCCCCTAAACGAACCACTCTCTTCAACAGGCATCATCGCCAAGTAATAATGGAACGTCTAAACGACACATCAACCGAAAAGGCCTTCCTAAACGACATGCTCCAAGACGATTCCAAGAACTACCATCTATGGACGTATCGTCAATGGCTGCTTACTCATTTCGGTGGTGCTCTATGGGACGATGAATTGAGTGACGTAAATGTGTTGATTGATCAAGATGTGAGGAATAATTCAGCATGGATGCATCGGTATTTCGTGCTGGTAAATCGGCCTGGTGGATTTGGTGAGAGTTTGGATGATGAGATACAGTGAGTGTCACAGCTTGATGGCCATTCTGGCACCAGATTTTCTTGTGCGTCAAGTTTGTCTTTTGACTGATTTATTTGTGTCGTGCTTGTAGGTATGTCATGACTAAGATTAAGCTGGCACCAAGGAACGAATCGCCTTGGAATTATGCAAGAGGGTATGGCTTGGAGTCTCTTTTGGGTTCTTTCTTCGTTCAGCCGTTTCTCACCCCCACTTTCACATATTGCAACCAATAAAAAGGATCATATCACACAACTCTAAGTCCTTGGACGAAATAACACCCGTGTACGATCTCGCAAAGTCGTACATAAACTCGAAAATCCCACAAGCTCTGTTATACCTATTAGATGTATACGAGCTGCAATTGGAAACGGGTGATAAGAGTGCTTTGAACTCTGCTCAAGAGGTAATGAACATTGAAACAATCTTGTTTGCTCCTTGTGTTAACATCTTTCCTACCTAGACATTGAACTTTTTAATAGAGCATGATCCTATTCGTGCCAAATACTGGAGTTATCGACATGCTGAACTTGAGAAACTACAACATTCGTAAATATTAAGATCATATTGTATATGTTTTCAATAATAATTCCTAAAAGAACAAAAGCAACAGAAATGTGGGTGTATTTCGATGAGTGAAAGCATGCTGTAGCTGATATCGGCCACTCTGAGGGAAATCATTTATTCGGAAAGTGCAAATAATGAAAGGATGGATATGGTGGAGAGGACAAAATTGTCTGGGAGACTCACTAAAAAAATACTCCGACGCGTATGGAGAACTTGAAGAGCGTCTTCAAAGTAAGTCTGCTTTTCCGATTGATGTTCAATAAGTCGAAAAATTCAATCCCAGTTGGACCCATTTTTTTGGGAACTAGGGAAAACATGTGGTTGTTTGGCGTTTGGTAAGCCTGCCTTGCAAAATGCTAGTCCTGCTGTGTGCTCCAAGACTGCGAAAAAAGCAGTCGATTCCCTTTCGATTGAATGCCAAGACTCCAACAAACACCACACACTGCTTGCTGACATCCAACTATATACCCTTTCATCTCGTGGTCCAGAAACTTGAAACGTGTCTAATGGTTTGGGAGTCGTTTTCGGAGAGGGTCGTTTGTCGATATAAAGCAAAAAAGGCGCAACACAAGGATGGCGCATGAGAACACTGTCAACACAACAAGACACAACGATACATACCACGGCTTACGATCTCGATCAGGGGTTCGGTTTCCATGACAATGTACAAGTCTCTTTATTGGCATCAATATTGAGCGAGGACACTGCTGGCAACCAACACTGTGAGACGAAAAACAGCGCTAATGAATGAGCAAATTGTTGTTAGCCAACATAGCGAGACAATACTCCTCACCAAGCACCATCTATACTGATGTTCCGCTGGAACACTCACTTTGATTGTGGATCCATCGATAACGTAGACACAGGCATAGAAGTTTCTTTAGATCGGAATCCAAGTACGATAATACCAGAGTCAGTCTCGTTCCAATGTCGATAAATTCGTATAGCCTGTGTTTGAAATACATGGACATGACTGTCTGCGAGTGTATTCGATAGCCCATCTAAACCATAAAGTCATAGGATAATGTTTGAGTGCTTCCATTCCTTCAAGAGTGATGTCTAAACAACTTCGTGGAGGTTTAGCTTCACAAATAAGCTAATAGGCTACGATGGCGAATGTACTTCACGTATTTCGGTATACACTCCTTCTACTTCGTAATGAAACGGTATCTGTGAAACTGGAGAAATCACGAAATTCGTAGACACGAAGAATCTTCTTTTTAACAATATATTTCTAAAGAAAGCAACAAAGGTGGAAGTATGTGCTTGCGAAAACTAAAAAGGGGATGCAAAATATCTGATGTGTGAGTCCCTCTTGGTTAATCATCTATTCTGCAACTGTAAATCATCAAAGAACGGATCTGTACAAGAAAGAAGAGTGTTAGAAACTTAGTAAAAACACGATCACCGACTCCGTTTGCATACGTTGAAGTGCCTTCTCGGCACTAATTCTCTTTTCCGGTTGATATTCAATAAGTCGGGAAAGTAAATCAATACCACTTGGATCTAGTTTGGGGACTAGAGCATCCAGCGGTTGTTTGGCGTATATTGGGAAGTCTGTCTTGTAATCTGGCAGTTCTGCTATTTTGGGCCATGACTAAAGACAGACACGTAAGCCGTTGTCTTATAACGGGTTTCGAGCGACTCAGATGTACCACAGAAACTGGTCATCAGCTACTTACCTTTTCATCTGGTGTTCCGAGCACCTTAAAAATTCGAAGCAGTTGATCTCGAGCAGAGCTTCCCGGAAATAATGATCGTCCTGAATAGTGAGATGCGGGTTGGTCAAAGCACAAACGGTGTAAAAGGTGTAACAAGTCATAGTCTGAAACAGAAGCTCACCCATAGCCATTTCTAACATTCAAAAAAGTTGGTGAGAAGACGAGTTGGTCGTATGCAACCGCATTGTTCTTCATGCGACACAATTTTCTTTGGGCACATCTTTTTTGTCAGCACAAGCTTACCAGCAAAAATACAACCAGCAGACCACAGATCAATGGACGTAGAGTACTGCCTCGAGCCCATGAGTACATCGGGAGCTCGATACCATAATGTGACGACTTCATGAGAGTAGCTTCGAACTGGGATTCCGAATGCTCTAGCAAGACCGAAATCTGCTAATTTTAGTTCCAGTTTCTTGTTGATTAGCAGGTTTCTAATTGGAAGCGTTGGTGTGGGTGTGGGGGAAAAAGGCTGTAGGTGCTGGTTTATGGGTCCACACAACACCATGATACATACTGTGGTTTAAGATCTCGATGCAGTACTCGATTCGCATGACAGTATTCGATTCCCTTGAGCAGTTGGTACATCAGGAGCTAGAGTAAGTATATTGTTGTTAGTCAACATTATTAGCTGGGGAAGAAAACGTTGCGGGTTGATCCGCCCATGCAGGAATACAATCAGCAGCATGCATACTTTGATTGTGGGTACATCGATATCGCCGGCATAGGTATCCAAGAACTTTTTCAGATCTGAATCCAAGTACTCGAATACCAGGGTCAGCTTCTTTTCGGTATGGATGACATCGTATAGTCTGTGGTCGATGTAGACGGGAATGAGTGCCTGCATGTATATACGATGGCCCATATAATGCATTGAGATACCTGACAATGTTTGGGTGTTTCAATTCCTTTAAAAGAGATATCTAAAGCCATAGCGGTAGATTAGACTTGTAGACCTGAGTACGATATAAGGGATAAGGCTACGACGGTCAACATACTTCACGGATAGCAGTACAAGGGACTCCTTCTTCTTCGTTATCCAACCGTATCTACCATCATTCGGATTGTGTTTTGTAAGCTTCAAATTGATGTCGAGCGACAATACACAGCAACCCACCCTTTTCAGAGCGACAATCTCTCCCAGATCCTTGTTCTGTGCTTTATATACAATTCCATATGTTCCTATTATAGTCGAAGGTAAGAGTCAATAGGGCTATCTTACATTTGAAAATTTGGGGTTTATCTTCAAGTACCTTCGCCCAGTTTCTCAATTTTCTGTAATAAGAAATGAAAATAGACTGTTAGTGCATTGACCTAGATTGCGCATGTAATCGGATTCTCATACCTGATACTTTTCCATCTTTGGCTATCTTGCAAAAAATGTGGAAGTGTTGGAACCTTAGAGACGATGGAAGATATGCCAAAAGGGATCATCAGACAACGCCGCGTCAAAAATTGAATGTTCTGTAGTCATATTCTCCTGGACGTGTCGGAGCGTGTGTTCCCACGGTCCATTCAGCCAAAAGAGCTTGAGGAGCACCATCTTACAACACATTTCACGAATTAATGGAGATAATCGACGCGTAAATTCATTCAAGCTTGATATATTTCAGATTTCAGTTGCATTACACGTGTTACTGACTGTTCAATAGTGATATTCATCTACGACTACACTAACTGATCCTGTTCACAGAGGTACGTCACCGAACCGGCAAGAGATGTCAAGTATACGCTTTAAGCACCACCTCTCTCTCACTGAGCAAGCGAATGCACAATGAGCATCCAAAACCGTAACCAGTTGTACGTGATAAACAACCGCAATCCTCTACGCAAACCACCGACACGAATATCAAAAGTGTCTTGTCCACCACCAGTGGCAGAATTACTCAACCTCGTTATGCAAACCCCTCCACAACATGCAGGCTTTCGAGTCACCAGTCGTCTGAGTGTCTGCCAATACGATGGCACCTGCAGCATCCGCAAAACTGTGGTTGCTTTTCTGCAGCTTCAGGCCATCTATAACTAGTTGAAGAGGTACTGTTTCTTGTGTCCTGAATGCGTAGGTGTGTATCGTTCTGGGGTTTCTTCTTCCTGTGTTAGGGTATCCATTCATCGCATCGTGATTATCGTCCATCTTTGGCATCAGCCTTGTCCGTTTTCTGGCCACTTTTAGATCTGTGTTTACCAGTTCTAAAGTCCCAGTATGTGACATCGACGGTGTATTGATCATTTGGTGTATCAAACCAGTTCAGAAGAGAGCCGTGTAAATCTGGTAGCCTCCAGTATATTTCCAACAATCTTCTCCCTTCTTTGCCAATTCCAGATTTGCCCTCGGATCCATAACATTAAACAAATCATGAACCACATTCAATAAAACAAGTTTGTAACTCCGGTATCAACATATGACGTTCTCTACTGAGTGCAACCTCGAGCTGAACTCTAATTCTCCACTACCAGCAGACCGATAATAATTTGTCTCTCTTGAGCAAAGACATTGTCACCAAGATTCTGGCAAATGGTGCTTTTGAATCTTGATCATGTCATCGTCGTGCTGACTCTAATCGATTTCTCGCTTTTCGATACTGACCCCGTTACCATCATTAGGAGAGCTGGTGCCAAGGCGGAATACATATTAGGTTGCATCCCATGATGTAGCAGACCCGAATCAGTTAGTTGTTGGAGAGTGCATGACACCTCACTAGTCTTTGACGTCAGGCACATGTTAATACCAAGAGTCCAGTATTTCAGTATTGCTACTTTCACATCCTCCCAATACTAGTCCACTTTCAAGCAACGAATGCGTCCACTCGGCACCGGAGGTCCGCTGGCAGCAAATGGACAATTTGAAAGCACCACAGCAAATCTAGCAAACCGACGAGACTTGATTGAAATCGTCAAAGAACATCCATCGTGGTGGCAAACAATCTGTGGATGAAGGAATGGTTTGAGTGTTTACACATGACTGCTGCGAGTTTTGGTTACTTTGCGATAAACATCCGCGACAATTATGTTATTCAGCTTTCATGTGGAATTAAAACTTATACTGTACTTACCGGTGATCCAGCTCTGCTCTCTTTTGTCTACTCACTCCTTGTCAGCTTCGAAAAAAACACGAAGTTCACGGATAGTTCTCGATAGGTTGTTGAAGGCGTCTGAATTGGAAGTATCGTAATCATAGATCTGTGCAAAATCTATATTTTTGAGGTATCTCACATCCACTTAATTCACGTTTGTTGAAGTACAACTTTGTGAAGAGCAACTGGGTTGAAGTTCAAGAGCACAACGCCTCAAGGCATATGGGCTTGATACAGTAGGCATTTGCATAGCAAATGACGCGTCAATCATGTCTCTTTCGCAATGTGTCGTCGCTGTCTTTGGGTTGTCTTAAGTAATCAGGTGACTGGATTCTCTCCTTGCCGCAAATCGCAACAACTCTTTAAAACACACTCCAAAGAGAGGGACGAGGGAGGGAATCCTTTTGAAATTTACTGTACCGTGGGCCATCCAATGGTTGACCTTGGGATGGAGGCTTGCCATCAACTGGATCTGGTTTGAATGCAAGACTAGAGATGGCTCCACATCTTGACAATTTTGTCAAGAACAAGATAATTTGCCCTATGAGTAGAGTCGCTGGTTTGGGCATATCATTCTTAACGGTTGAAACACACTGGGATAGAGGGTCTGTCTCTATGATGGTGCTCCGTGTCGTGAAATATCGCGCATGCCTTAATCCTTGCTTTGATGAAGATTTCGCATCAGAGAAGTAAAGGAGCGTACTGGATGACGTTATGGTATGTCATGGCTATAGGCAGAGGATCTTATCATTCTCGTATTCACAACGCACCTGAATTTATATGTTTCTCTGCATTTACACTCTTTATCCGTCTGTCTCATAGGCTAGTTCCTGGTGGCGTTTTTAGCTAGATATGTTGTCTTCGTAGAGGGTCTGTCTGACATATGCAGGTGATTATATTCTTGCTTCTCCTGTATTATCATGCCTTTATCTCCTCGAAAATGTCAACATCAGTGAGGTGGTGAATCGAGAGATGAATGAAGTGGGAGGAAAGGATGGGATGACTTTATGGGCCTAGGACTATGAAAGAAATCAGAGAAGGGTTCCCATGTGGCCCATTTCGCCATTCTCGTTGAACTCGTCAGGTTCGTTGTTATGCTCGAGCACCTTGACATCTTTCTTATAGACTACTTGATTACAGACTAATTGATTTGAGATGTAAGTGCCCGATAGCCGCACTGCTTGTTGCACTACCACTCACAGATCTTTCTATCATCACCATCAAGTCTAATCATACTTCTTCTTGGACCCTGGATTGATTTGCTGAGGAACTAGAAGAAAGCAGCTTTCTCGTGATTTGATCAATGATCCCTTGGATCAAATATTGGACACTTTGCACTCTCAATCATGACCCACTTTACAATGGATCTCATCAGCGTAGTTCATTGTTGTAATTTTAAATGATAGCACATCTCATTCATATTAGTATTGAAATCAAGCAACGATTCTAAGCGTGTTTGGTTCTGAAGCAAAGTCAAGGCGGGAAGGGAAGTGTTTTATGCACCACAAAACGAGAAGGAGACATTCACTCTTCAAATCCAATGTATATAAGATTCATTACACGTGCTACTGACTATTCAATGGACTAGCATCCATTTGCTGTTTAAAAAAACTACACTAACTGCTACTGTTCACAAAACCACAAACACCAAACCGGCTCAAGATACCAAGTATACATGTTAAAAGAACCACTCTCTGTCTCGGCGCAAATGAATGCACAACTAAAAGACCACTAGTAAATACTACACAATCCCAACCCAATCCCTTAACACCCAACAGGGAGATCAAACGCCTCATGACCACCACTGCGAGCTGATTTACCCAGGCCCCTGGTCGCGAAGCCCTTCCACAATACACAAGCATTAGCTCCACCAGTCATTTGATTATCAGCCAACAAGATGGCATCACGAGCATCCACAAAACTGGGATTACAGTTCTGTAACTTGAGTCCATCTATGACTAGTTGGAGTGCTAATACGTTGCCACTTAATGGCTTCTTTGGTGGCGGATGTGTTGGGTATCGTTCTTGCGGTTTCTTCTTATGGTTGGTAGCCGATTCGTCATCGTCGTCGTGGTTATCCTCCTTGTCGTCCTTGTGGCTACGTTTAGAGATGTGTTGACCAGTTCTAAAGTCCAAGTAGGTATCATCGTCGGTGCTTTGATCGTTCAATGGAGTATCAAACCAGTTCGAGTCAAAGCCGTGTACATCTAGTAAGCTCCAGTATACTTCAAATAAGATTTCAGCCCACACTTCACCCTTTTGGTGAACACCTGCGGACGAACAAAGATTGTTAATTTGCAGTCGAAGCATTAAAAAGAGATGTAGTAAAAACACGGATGGGAGCACACTCACCCCAATAACCAGGCTTCTGAATATAACCATAGGTAGACGGATTGGTAGATTTGGATGTTGAATACTTAAATTTACGAATACCACTACCTCCGTTGGCATAACTACCCATATCGAAATCATCGTTTCGAGTAGTATCAGGAGTCATACGAAGTACTGTAGCAATAAAATCACCCCATCCTTCTCCCATTCCACCAGATTCTCCAAATCCTAGACATCCAGAGTTGGCGGGACCACCTAAAATAAGTTTGAGTATATGTGATTTAGTGCACTTGTACATGAAGTCAAACAAAAAACGTTGCTATCAAAGCCTCAATTCACCAGTCAAACGAATAGTCATTCCATGAGAATATTCGTGTACAATAATGCCACCTTCGAGGTCACCATCACGGTTTGGATGTGTGATATCCCAAACATACATTCGCATACGACCACGTTGACCATCCGGTGGTGTTGCGAAATTGGCATTGTTGTATCCACTTCCATCTTGAGCATTGGCAACTACAGCATCTATAGAAAGCGAAAGGAAGAAAAGGGTCAGAATTTATATAAATGCATTTTGGTAGGGCACTTTTTTCTTCCTGATCAAACTCAAATCCCAAATCCAACGTACCACTACCACGACCACCTCTCCCGAAATTCTCCTCCTGAAAGTTCCCAGACTTCTCATCAAAACCATATACATAAAACAGATCATGCAGAGCATTGACCCAATAAAACAAGTTGGTAACAGCGGTATCAATATAATGTGAAGGCTCTCTACCCAAGTCCAGCTTGTAATTAAACTCTAAATTCCCACCCCCATCAGGCCTATAATTATTCTCCCAATTATTTCTTCCCTCCAGATTCTCCTGAGCAAAGACATTATTACCCAAAGTCTTGGTGAATCGTTTGTTTTGGTCTTGATCGTGCCATCCTAGTGGCGACGCCAATTGATTTGCTGGGTTTTGCACACTGACTCTCTCACCGTCATTAGGAGAGTTGGTGCCAAGAGGGAAGACATTGTAGGATGCATCAGACACCCAATCAATTAGTGAGATTACAGATCCAGATTCAGTGTCGATGTGAGCGTGATACCAAGAGTCAACCATTTCCACTTCCAGATCCCATACTAGTTTGAGAGTACCTTCAGATGTTTGAATGTACTTAAGGCGAGCTGGGATGTCTGATACAGCCAGTTGTGGAGCCTTGATTATAGTATGTGGTTTGGCTTGGGTATCGTCATTAGTACCATCGTCGTCATTAGAGGTAGCAGCCTTTGCATGCTTCTTCTTCCTGTATTTCTTACTGGTGCCAGCACTACGTTTCTCTACATAACTACTATCCACCGCAACTTCAACAACCTCATCCACATCCACTTCCAAAAAGCGAGCTAAAGCCATGACAGCATCAGAAGCACTAGATCCAGGATTTGTTGTCACTCGTTCAGACTCGACAGATTTCAATTTAATAGCCTTATCCGACTGCACCGTTAAAAAGCCCGTAACCTCCTCGTCATCAGCTGTATCCGAAGTGTAAAAGGAGGAGCCAAAAGAGATAACACGTCCATCACGATCAATATTTACATTAGCTACACCATTAACGATTTCTAGATCTCCCTGCAATTGTTGCAAATAGACATGGGTGACTCCCGTATGCGACGAGACATGCGACGAGGTTACAGATATGGAGTCGAGAGATACACCTAGTCGTTCTGAGGCATATAGTTTGGCTATATCGACAGGATTGGTAGATTTATCGGGTATATTTATGTTTGCGAGGTTCCTTTGGAATGGAAGGAACGATTGCAAAAGTGGTGTTTGAGCATTATGAAACAATCCATGCTCATGTAGTTGGGGTACGGTAGGTGCGAAACTTGCACGGCGGTGAGCATTACGTCCAGTATTGGATGGAGTTGTTAGAGCAGCCGTGGATCCCAACAAAAGCAGAGTCAGGAGATGTTGTTTCATCTCAGCGCTGTGGCTGACTGGATCGATAAAGAAAGTGTAGTGGTGTTAGTACTAACGTTGTAGTCGAAATCACTTGTTGAGTACAGTACCTATATGTTCTTCCTTTTTCCGATAAGTGAGTCAGATATTAAAAAGTCGAGCTTCAGAGATGCCTTGTGATCGAGGTCAAAAGTTACGCAATTCGCGACTACTTGGAACGTGTGAATTCACGTGTTAGAATGGCGCCGAACACCAATATAGAGCATTTCAACTACAATTTCAAGTGCTTAAACACGTAGAACAAACTTGGAACTGTCTCTCCGTCCGTTTGCGACCAAACATGTAAAAAGCCTCTTGTTGAGAAAGTTGATATGGCACAGTCAGCAAGTAGCACGTTAAAGCGTGTCGAACGTTCTTCTAAATAGGCCTCCATGTTCAGCATGTCGCCCAAGATACGTTCGTTGGCCCTCCAAGCTTCAAGCTTTCAAAATCTATGTTAGAAATTGCATCAAGCAGACGGAGCCATCCCATAATCAGACCCGGAAGGACGACAGCACTAAGACGTTTACACTGTCGGTTAACAGGCATAATGTGCTTTTGAACGTCGTTTGGTTCCGTTTGGTTCAAGTAAGCAATCTTTTCCAAACATCTTGGTCGCAAATGGATTAAACGCAGCAAAAGACACGTAAGCTAACATCGCTTTCGCATAGGCTCATCGCATTTGCAGACGAATCAATCGCTTTTACTCAAAGAATTCACCGACCGTCTCGTGTTTTTCTTGACATTTCCCTTGACCTGAATTGAGATGGTTGAAAATTTTACAACGGTGGCAAGCACCCGTCTTGGGATTCTGTCAATTGGTAAGCTTATCTACGTCGCAGAGGGCACGTCTCTAGTTGGCATCAGCTCTCCTTGGAATGATATGTTAGGTGCCGTTCCACGACATGTCAAGTGCTGCTTGTTGATGTCACTCAATTTTTCTTATAGGAGGCCCTTCAAAACAAGCCTTCTACATCCCATCAAACACATTCCAGGCAATTCCGGTCCGACCATTCGAGTATAAAACGTACCTATCTTGCACAACTCACAACGAGCAAATCTATTGCATCTCGGACAATGTACTCACACTCTTCAGATTCGATGCCACAAGTCTTCAACTAGTACCTCAAGCACCGTTGAATCGAGACCCCATACCTAATTACGGAAACGTGCAAATGTTTTCAGCAGGATCTGGAATGTACTTGTATGGAGGGATGGATCCACCGCTATTGTCCAACCTTGATGTTCAGACTGGTCAAATCAGAACGTTGATGCCACTGAATATGCTGTCGCAGCGTGTTGGATTTAGCGTTGCTGCTATCAATTCGCAAGAGGTGACAAGTCAAACCCACCTGGACCTCCCTAGACACGGGTTTTCTTCCTCACAACCATTCTCGTGGTAAACATCAAACACTGACTCATCACACAATCGCTCCTATAGGTTCTCGTCATGTACGGCCAATACGATGAAGGAGGATATCCAATTCCCAACAATGATGCAATCTACAAGTTCAGCCTCACGAGCAACTCGTTTACACCAGTGGCAACAACAGGCAATGCACCGCCACCAGGATCTCAGTATCCTACTTGTGTGAACTCTAGGAATACTGTCTTTGTGGTGGCTAATGATGCTACTGGAATGGTAAATCCAACTGTTACGAAAAAGTTGCAACAATTATGGGTCTTGCTCAGCTTCGTTTTTTAGCCAACGGTGTACGAACTGAATCCCTCTACAATGATATGGACGTCGTTTCCAAAACCAACGGGACAATACGCTCCTCAATCTGGAACTCGTACTGGTGTAGCATGTCTGCCTGGAAACTACCTTGCCATGATATTTGACCCGCCAGCTGTATATTCTTTAGACTATGTGAATCGACAATTCGTGCCACCTGGAACTGTAATTGGAGGAGGAATACGTGGCGGTGGTGTCATCAATCCTTCGCCAAGTCTTGGACTATTGCCCTCTAGGGGAGCATCACCAGCACAATCGCTTAACGTATTCGTATCGCCAACGCCATCGTTCAATATCTTTGTATCGCCAACACCGTCGTTCAATATCTTTGTATCGCCAACACCGACATTAAATGTCTTCGTATCGCCGACTCCCTCGCAAAATGCATTCGCATCGCCATCACCAACACTTAGTGGTTTCTCACCAAGACCCAGTAATCTAATCGTCCCATCTAGTATATTCGTATCTCCATCTCTAATAATCTTACCATCAGCTAGCCCTTCGTGTACTGCAGTAGTTAACGGTAATCCAACAGCCTGTCCTCTCCTAGTAGCAAGCGTGCCTCGTATCCTGTTGCTCACCGTTGGTGGTATCGGAATTTTAGCAGCCCTATCAATACTAGCTGTATTGATGCTCATATATCGTCGTCGCAGCCAGGACATAAATAATCTAGAATCGTATCCTGACAATGATTGGAATACTGGTGGTCGACCATTGTATAGTGTGCCACCAGAAGATCACGGATACAGTGGGGTAGATGTGTCTGTTACTCCCCCGTCTTCACGACAACGAGTATTGACTCCATACTTGCCTGCAAGTGATGTTGCGGTGTCACCATTCCTTCGTGAAACTAGTGGCTGTCGTCGTAAGAGTCAGCCGTCCTTGTCTTTAGCTTCTCAGGCTGCATCACCACCTATTTACGTGCACCCTGAAATTGGAGAGACGGATGAGGATATGATTCGTATGCAGGATCAGTTCCGTGAGATGCAGGAGAGGGCTGATGAGCTTAAGAGGGATGAGAAAGGGAAGATCAAAGCTTAGCTTGGGTGTACTTCGTGCTTGCGATTGTGTCCGTTAGGGGGCTTTTAGTGGTGTCTGTGTGTTAGTGAGTCCGCAACCACAAAGAGTTACATGGAATAGATGTAGTCTAGTTATAGTGATTGAATCATAGTCTTATAATGTAGCTTTTGCAAGAGACGCAACCTGAGCTACAATTGCCCTAGGTTTGTGGTTGTAAGCAACAAAAAACGACGTCGCACTCTAAATGGACGATCTTCGACACTGAAATTGATATCGTGATAGCATTACCGTAGAATCTTCACGAGCCTAGTATGAAAAGCGGGATGGAAGTCAGTTCAAAATGTAAAGAATCAATTCTCGTATTGCAATGACGAACTAAGAACCTATGACAGTTGCCAGGATTCGATCTACTCGCTCCTATGGCTCCTACGGGAAGAATTCAAAAACGAGTGATGGAAATCTCAATTGGTGATCGTATTTCCGTCGCCGTCACAGAATGGTAATAAGTAAGCGTCGCTATTGGTTGTCAAAAACCCATGCAGGTAAAAGCTAGATATGTAAAGAGGTGAAAATCAAAATGAATAAAGCATAGCGTTGGCATGTAACATCAAAACAGTCCTCATCGTGCTCTTCATGCTTTGATCTTCTTTGAAGTTACCACGACGCGTCATGAATAGGTAGTTGAATGGGGGCAAGAGACAAGGAGTAAGAACGCGTATATTTATCGTCCAGATTCCTTTCTTCTCTGAATAGTGTGTTCGAAAAGCCCAGCGCAATTCGTAAGCACCTTCCATTAGTAGCAAAAGCACATAAATCAGTCTCAAACAACGAGAGGAGGAACAAGGACGATGACTTCCCTGAATTCACCTCTACTTCATATTCCAACCAAAAAGAGAGACGAGGTAGACTTTGCGGCCTCTTTTAGGACGTATATTCAAACCGTATATCAAGAAGATGCCGACAAGTACAGTGCCGAGATTGGCCATTTGAATAGATTACGACAGGATACTCGAGGTGCCGGCAAGGATTTAACGGGTCGAGATATCCTGTATCGATATTATGGACAATTGGAGCTGCTCGACCTGAGATTTCCCATTGACGAGAAGAATGTCAAGGTGCTCTTCACTTGGTGAGCATTACATATTAGACATTGATCATTTGAGATTATTATAGATATTTATTGACTGGAATATTTCATAGGTATGACGCTTTCTCAAACAAGACGGTATCGCAGTATTCCATTGCTTATGAAAAGGCGTGCACCATCTTCAATATTGCTGCCAGTACGTATCAAACCATGTACATATTCAACTTTCAGATATTTAAAACATATGTTACTGTTAGCCTGCTCTTCCATCGCTGCTCTTCAAAACAGATTTGAAGCAAGTGGACTGAAAATGGCATTCAACTACTTTCAAGCGGCTGCTGGTCTCTTCACCTATATAAACGACAACTTTTTACATGCTCCATCAACAGACCTGTCTCGTGACTCTATAAAGACACTGGTAGATCTCGTTTTGGCTCAAGCTCAGGAATGCTTTTTGGAAAAAGTCGTCATGGAAAAGAAGAGAGGTATTCTAGTTGCCAAGCTTGCTGCACAAGCTTCTCATCAGTACACTTTGACTCTGGAAGGATTGGGTAATGCTTCAGTCAAGGGGCAGTTTGAGAAGGCTTGGGCTGACCTAGTCAGAGTATGTATTTCTGTTTCACAGCATCATGTGCACACGTGTTGACTTGTTTTTGCAATGCAGGTCAAGGCCAAACACTTCCAGGCCATATCAATGTATCATAAAGCATTACAATTAGAAACCGAAAACAAGTATGGAGAGATTGTAGGTCACTTGCAACTGGCAGAGATATATGCCAGGGAAGCACAAAAGTTGGCTACATCCTTCCAGAGCTCCTTCCCATCCTTTACCACAACATCATTAAGCACCACATCATCAGATTCGGGATCAGCTGGACAGTCTACTACAGTAGCAGCTGCTCTGGTTGAAATCACAAAACTAAATGTGAATGTGATTTCAGATCATAAAACTAGAGCAACAAAAGATAATGACCTGATATATCACGAAAACGTACCGAATCCAGATACTATACCTGCTGTAGACAAATTGGCAGCCGTCAAACCAATCACGTTTGCTGAAGTTTGTGCTGGCGGTGCAGCCGATATACCCAAAATAATTGGACCCGATATATTTGCCAAACTGGTGCCTTTATCAGTACACGAATCGAATTCGGTATATTCTGAAGAAAAGGATAAGCTTGTTAGAGCCGAAAAAGATAGGGCTATTTCCGCAGATGGTGAATTGCAAGCTTCATTGATATCTATGGACTTGATTCCAATACTAGACAGATTGAAACGGTTTGTGAAAGGTGCTGGAGCTGTTGACGATTCTGCACGATTACCAGACGAAGTACGTGCATGGAATCAAGATGTTAGAACTGCTGAAGAATCTGGAGGTACTCGCACAGAGGAACTAGGATCAATACTAGATACTCTGAAGCAAAAAGTACGAGAAGTACTTGATGATATCGGTCGACTATTGGATAAAGAACAGAGTGCCTGCGAAGCCATGAGAGTAAAATATATGGATCAATGGACTCAAGAGCCATCTGGTCGATTAACCAGTACATTAAGATCCGATATACGTCGACATCGTGAATCTTTTGATCAAGCTGCTAGTACCGATACGGCTCTATTACAACGAGTTAGTGAATCTCGTCGCGAAATTGGTGATTTAAGACGGAATTCAGATGAATTAGAATCCATATTTGCTGAAATCGTCTTGTTAAACAATACGACGACATCAGGAAAACAAGCAGCACCTGTAGTTAGCTTGCTAGATGACGATGGTTCGGCTTCTGCTGGTGTTAGTAATGGTAAAGGACTAAATACTTTGGGAGAGCAGATGGTTGTTGAAAAGTTGGATCAACTCTTGTCTCGGTTACGTGGACTTAAAATGGAACGTGCTGAGATCATCGAGGATCTCAAGCAGAAGGTACGTGTTACCTTGCGATGAAGTCCTCAAGTGACTCTTGAGTTTCGGTATGTAGGGACTTTTTTGTGCTCAACAACTACATTCCTTCTTAGACTCAACAAGATGACATTGCTTCATTATTGCTATTGAACAAGAACAAGGAGTCTCAGATATTTATATCTGAGATAGCCAAGTTTAAACCGATTCAAGCTCGATTGACTGCAAACTTGCAAGCTCACCAACAAATGTTGCAAGAGTTGGGCAACGAGTACGGAAGACTACGAGAGTCATCTAGTGGACTCAAGACATTAGAAGCTAGAGATCGCCGTAAAGTCAAACTGGTTGCTGAATGGCGTGAATACTATATGAGATGGGTGGAAACTCGTGAAGGTTTGAATCGTGGTATTCAAGTAAGTTGATTTAAAGTTCCGAAATTATCACACGTTTTGAAACTAAGAATACATCAATAATGTACTAGTTTTATTCTGGATTGAGTGAATTGGTCGATGGGCTAAAAGACTCTGTTGTTACGTTCGTCAACAAACGAGATTCCGAACGAACTCAACTAGTTAAACGTATTGAAGATGATCAAGCAGAGAAGGGTCAACAGGCATTACGAGAGCAGCTACGGAGGTTGAGTACACAGCCGTCTTCTCCAACTTATCACCCTCAACAAGGGCCTCCACCACCACAACCACAGCCGCAAACTCCTCAAGCACCCCACTATCCACCGCAATCACAACAGCCACAACAGCAGCAGCAATCGTATATACCCGCGCAGCAACCCTCATATGTTCCCTCTCAACCACCAAGTATGCCTCCAATTCAGGCATCATATGCACCTGCTGCACCTCCACCACCAAGTCCATATGCATCATCTCCATCGTATAATAGTAACAGTAGTCAACCTCCGTATAGTAGTATGCCACCAGCCAGACCTCCTTCGACGCCACCAAATCCGTATGTATATAATAATCCATCAAATTTGCATGGTGTGCCTGCCAATCCTAGCCCATCACCAGGCAACTTTGCACCATCATTAGCAACTGCCACGCCCCAACATGTTCCGTCATTTGCCCAGTCACAGTATCCAACGTCAGGTTACACCAACTTTGCGCCTGCAAATTTGGCAGCGCCTAATCCTGGTGGAGCATACACAAACGCCCCTCCAACAAACTCTGGCAACTCGTATCAACCATCTCAGCAACAGCTTCCGACTGGCGTACCTCCTCCTCAACCGTTTGTCAATCAAAATGTCTATTCACAGCAACAGCAGCAGCCGTCATCGTATTTGCCGCAACCGAACTCCAACTATGCTCCACCACCAACGTCAGTCCAACAACAGCCGAACTCATCGTATGGAGGCCCCAACAGCAACACGAATCCGCCATCAGGATCAGCAGGATATAGTAATCCATATCCACGCTACAATACACCTCAATATGGGGCAGGCGAACAGCAATACGCAAGGCCTCCCATTAATGCCAATGTAAGTTATTTCGAATCATTTCTGATGTTTTGGGCTGAATGTGTCGTTCGGCGGTTGAATCAAGGTTTTTTCGATGGATGGGGAACTGAACAAAATAACATGAATTCTGACATCTCGAATGTGCTTTTGGATCTATTAGATCAACTCTGGGGCCCCACCTGCATCCCAAGCAGGATATAGCCAACCAGGAGGTTGGAGCTCACAACAGCCACCAGCTTCCAGTGTATACAGGCCTCAACCACCCACTCAACAACCATCATGGCAAGGTGGATACCAGCAACCAGGCTACTCCGCACCAGCAGCAGGAGGAGGCGGTAGTCAACAACAGCAGGCACCCTATACAAACACTGGTAACGGAGCATATCAACCAGCCTCGACTATTCAGGCATCGACAAACGGGGCAGCTCCTATGGGTACATCCTACTCAAATCCCGCATATCCTGCCAACGGGTATGGGTATGCAGGTCAATCACAGCAACCACCTCAACAGCAACAGCAATATGGGTATGGTCAACAACAGCAACAACCAGCCTATAATCAACCCCAACAGCAGCAACCAGTCTATGGACAGCAACAACCGCCAATAAATCAGGGACCACCTGGATGGAGGCCTCCGAGTCTTATGGATTGAAAAAAGCATGAAAAGTTATGAAATAGTAGATCAAGTTGTAAGCCTCGCTATTTAAACAAAATAGTTGTCATGAAATGAAATATAAGTTGCTGTATTGTTATTGAGATCTTTGTTTGGTTGCGTTTCTATGCACTGTTCAGGCAGATCTTGCGCTTTTTGCCTGGTTAAAATTTGTGGGGAGCGAAAGTTGACAAAATAATTAGGAAGAAGAGAGGTGAGGGAAGTGGAATCAGAGTAGAGGAGAGAGCATCAAGAAACTATGGGCAAAGGGGGCAAGCAACAACAAGAAGCCTCCCTCAGCAAACGAGTGGCATTAAACCCAAAGACATCAGCATCGTTTCCTGCCGCAAAGAATCTAGCTTCATCACTCCCGGACAAGCTCCTATCCAGCAGAAATAACAGCAATGGACACATATCACCGGCCGCTGAAGCATCCTCTCATCATTCCTTACCCCCCTCATCGACATTAACACTTGGTGGCTCCAGTCTTCATCAAACACCAAACACGTATTGGACGACACTCAAGAAGAGAGGTGTATTGCTCAAGAATAGTAGAAAGAATGCGGGATCTGCTGAATCTTCGATACGCAAGTCTATTAGGAGTTGGTTGCTAAAGTCTGTGAGGAGTGAAACACCTGCACTTGTCAGGTTTCAGCAACACTATTCGTCGGGGTTTAACGATTGGGTGTTTACGTATATTGGGATATTTGGAACTCATGAGGTATGGAACTCAGCTGATAGTGGTGCAGTGGTGGGCTGTTGAGCTTGACCGCAAAAAAAGCGCAAAGCATCAAGGAGTGATCACTCACATGGGGTTTCTTGCAGGCCTACTTGACATTATTACCAATGCTCTTCTTTGCCGATGCTGACGATGGTAGTGAATATAACCGCCATCACTTTGGAAGAGGCTTGCTCATGGTTCTAGCTGCGGGTGTTTATATCACTGGACTAGTGAAGGTATTTGGTCTTCAATCAATTGCTGTCGGATCAACTTTTTTGCCAACCAATTCGTTCTCAAATCAGGACTATCTATGCCTACCACGTCCACCATCACCGCCACTAATCCGAATGTCAACCTCCTCAACAACACATCTCGAATACGGGTTTCCATCAACACACAGCGCAAACGCTGTCTCAGTGTCATTATACTGTATATCGTATCTCGCTTTCTACATATGGCCTTCGTTAGAATGGACTCTTACGCAATGGATCTTGCAAATTGGGTTGGCGAGTCTCTTGGTTTTATATGGAATCACAGTACCCATAAGTAGGATCTATACTGGGATGCATTCTATGACGGATGTTGTTGGTGGGACTATTGTCGGGGCGTTGATTACTGTTGGGTATATGATTGGATTGGAGCCTTTTGAGAGGTGGTTGAATGGTGGTGTTGAAGGTACGAGTAGTCAATTATTTTATGATGGCAGGCTTTTTTGCATGAGGCCCAACAAAAACATACTTAACCAACAACTTCATATAGTTCCAGTAATACTATTCATAATATCAATCCTCTCATTATGGATATACCCAGACCCACATGATGCTTGCCCATGCTATGACGACTCGGTATGCTTTGCATCTGTAGTCTGTGGTTTCCTGACTGGAAACTGGGCTGTAAGAGCATTGGGACACTCTTATATGGCACTATCAAATGACGAAGCGCTGGCCGCTATCTCTTGGAGTGAATGGAGTCGTATTGCTGGGTTGAGAATGCTTGTTGGTATGTGTGATTTGGAAGTGTGGATCTCTACCATGTCCATGCTGTTCAATTCTTTTTTCTTTTGCTGAACCCTCTCTGCATTTGTCTTAGGTGTCATTGCTGCAATAATATGGAAGATTGTGTCGAAACCTGTCTTCAAGGCAGTGTATAAGACTTGTGGAGTGCCACATGAGCGACCACAGTAAGTTTGAGGAGTCGTTTGAAGACAAGAGCAAAAAGGACTAACTCATTCTCACTATTTAGTTCTCCCAACGGACAATTCAAGCTACCCAAATACACCACCGACACATTCGCAAGATTCTGCTCATATTTCGGAGTGGGATATTGTGTTTCTTTGGCAATGCCACTTGTGTTTAAGACTGTTGGTCTTGTGCATTAAGAAAGAGAGTTTGTTTGTGAGAACCCTCCTTTGAAACACCTTCAGCTCTTATTCTCCTCGTCAAGGAAACATTATAAAAACTTGATATTCTTTCTAAAAAGTAGTCGTTTGTCTTTAAATATAATCTCGTGCTGTGTATTATGAAAAATGTGTCTTGTTGTGCAGATTACGATGCAAACTCCAAAGGAAGACAATGACGGTGAAAATTGATGCACTTGTGTGAGAAAAAAAGGAGAAAAGTTCATTGTGTCATCCTAGAGTCGGCAGCCCATCTCCATTCACTCGAATGGAATCTGGGTGACATAACTGTCACGACACGTGATTTCTTGAGACTGGCATTCTATGGTTTAGACAATGACATGATTGCGTTGAGAGTACGGGAAAATCAAGGCAGTAAAGCCATGCAATTGACTTCAAGCCCAATCAATCAATAGACCCAGACTTTGTCAGTTGTACACCACTGAAATGGCTCCAATGATACTAATTCATCTACGATTTGGAAAGTAAATAACGACGGTTACCGACAAGATACACCACCAAAAAATGGACTATAGTTTCCACCTAATATACTCACTTGGATGTGGTAGCAATGTCCGAATCCTGCACCCTAGTCACAAAGTCTTGACCAAAGTAAGTGAACTCTCGGTACGAGTACTGGTCGCAGCCAGGACGTTCCTCGCGACTCGTCCGAATCACAAGCTGCTTTTCCGCCGCACCACAAAAACCTCGTCCCATTACATGAACTTTGTTGCCTATTATAAGAATATTCTGTATGCAAATTACAATGTGGGTGTGATGAATCAACAATAATGCGAAATTCCATGCCAAACATTTTCGTACATGAAAACAAGCGGTGTACGACCTCACGGCTTGTTTCAACGTCATCCTGCTGCTCTAGTCCAGTCGGCAGACTCTCTATTAAGACCAGTTGTCGGTCCATCTTCCATTGGATTTGCTTCAAATTCTGGATGATTGGATGTAACAACATGCCGTAGTAGATCTTTCTTGGTAATCAACCCAACCAGACGATTGTCTACTGCCACAATGACATATCGAAGGCCTAGTTTGGCAAATAATTCTAATACCAGTTCGATTGGATATCGTGGTGAGACCGTCATTCTATGGATTAGGGGATATGTGAGCATTGGCAATAGTAGCGACCAAAAAAAGGATCCTACAAGTAGCTCCTATTGACTTACGGAGTCTGATCGATCCATACACGCATGTCTACATGAGGAGCCTCATTCCCTGAAAGCTGCATATCACTGAAGTAGCAAGGACTAGATCCAATAATATCAGATTGGAGTCTAGCTTGATCTATTTTGTCGAGTTGAGAAAACGAATATAAGTGTAAGTGCGACAAATGTGGAAAGAAAGATCCTACATATTTTGAAAATGAAAACACATGTTCCTGCTTCCCACCACGACTTTGATCCGTCACAAAACACATACCTATAGCATATCGCATTTCCGCACGACCAGCATATCCAACAAGACCCAGTCCAGGAAAGTCAGTGACGACAGGGAATCCTTTATAGTCTGTAGTCTTGAGTAACTCATCAAGTGAGTTTATTGTATGTCCTGTTGATTTTTCAAGCAGAGTGAAGATGCAGATTTCTGAGTTTCAAGCTTTTCAGCGAGGCAAAAAAAGGTATAAGGGTTCACGCGAATCACCTGTTGCGGTAACAACTTCCAAATCCTGCACTCTAGTCATGATACCGGCAGCAGTATCACGACCACCATATTCTTCTCGCGGATCCAAATACGGATACGAATTCAATCGTACCAACGCATCGTATATACCACCAGCTCCAAACGCATCTCCAACAAATTTAGCAACCATGATGGTAACCATGACAGGCAATATATACGTCAAAGCACCCGTAAACTCAAACATGATGACTGCTAGTGACACAGTCATCCGCGTTACTCCACCCAAGAAGGCAGCAGCTCCGACCATAGCATATGTTCCTGGGGTCACGCACTGTGCACCACCAGGTGGACAACTACTGAATATAAACCACGTTGGATTCGTTTCTTGAATGTATTGAGCCCCCATTCCGACTACTCGACCAACACATGCTCCAACTGCCATAGATGGTAGTAAGATTCCTGACGGAACGCGTACACCAAATGTGACGGTGGTTAAAGCTGCTTTGACTAGAGCTGTTATTATTAGAAGACCAGCTGTGACACCTCCTTGACTCTTGGTGCATAGACCGTGAAAGTCTCCTTCTACTTCTTCACATTCTCGAAACAGGTTGGCGAGGAGGTCCACTGTGGGTACTCGTAAGAAACGAGTGTTGAAGCATATTATGGAAGTGATGACTGCTAGTAGCACGACTTCGGATACAGGTACGAGTCGAAGCCATGATGTTCTTCGAATCATGGCTACTCGCAAGTTCTGGACAAAAAGGCGAGATAAGAGTTGATCATAAGCCATACATTTCGTTTGACACATTTCACACATACCATGCGAATGAAGTAAGCCCCATAAAGACCCTGGGATGTACAAAACAAGTCAGTCGCTCGAACTAACTCAAACTTGCAATGCTGAATGTGCCTTACTCCCAGGACTCCAAGAAACACAAACAGAAACATCTCAAACCCATGCCAATTACGATCATAGGTTACTTGAAACAAAACCTTTGAATTGAGACGAGTGTGAGCTCAGGCGCCCACGACACAACACAAGGATCTTTTCTACCATCTTGCCCGTCCTAAACGGATTCATCAATTGCAGCGTTATAGCAGCAATCATGGCTCCAAAGAAACTTCTCCACATCGTCTTGTACGGAAAGTAATAAGAGACTTCCTGTTTTGATGGCAAGGACATAAGGTTAACTAGACATCCATCTTGCCACAGTACGATATTTTTGCTTTACCTCCAAACTAAACAATACACCACCAATAGGAGCACCAAAAGCGACAGATATGCCAGCAGATGAAGCTGCAGATAATATTTCACGCATTTTGGCTTCATTGTTGGCATACTTGTCGAATATTCGCGGGAGGATATTTCCTAGACAGCATGCTAGATGCACATATGGACCTTCTTTTCCAACTGATAGACCTGATCCGACTGATAAGACGAGTCCCAATGTTTTAATCTTGATGGCGTGATGATTAGATAATACAGGGGAAAACAAGAAAGCTCCAATAATGTCATATTACCAGTAATGTCCATCCACCAAGAAACGATCTTATCACGAATCCTCCCAGTATGGTCTTGATTTCAGGTATTCCAGATCCAGCAGCGTATCTGAAACAGACGACAAATCGCTGTCAGGAAACTGGATTCGCTCCGCACAGAAAAACAAAACCTATTCCAAGTTCTCCCAGTACACTTACGGAGCGTAATTCTTAACCAATATAGCACAGATACCAGCAAATAGACCACCCAATATAGTGAACATTAAATATTGCATTCCCCATCTACCAACATCAGTCCATGCAAACACTTGTCCCCATGTGACCCATTCGTCACATTCCTTGTATTCTAGAAAAAGCCCAAAAATCAGTTCCAGATCACTGTGAAAGCTTCTAAATCACCAACACATTACCTCCAACATGCCAACAACAAAACTTGTGGTTTAGATAAAACCCAGCAGAGCAAAATCCTTCTCTCGTATCTGATAGCCATGCTGTAGCGATATCAATGCTACCAGCAAGTAAGCCCATTAGTAGACCTGCGAAAAAAGGCAGGTCAACAAGAGAATAAGTTGTAATCAACATTAGGCCTCACCAACAGCCCCAACCAACAACCATGCTTGAGAAGCATCAAATACACGAGTCCATTGACCCTTCCAGCCTTCTAAGGACATGAGTTTCCGAACTCGTTGTCGTTCTATATGTGTGTTTGGGCCGATTGAGTAAAACGAGGTCCAATATAATAACTTAAGGCTGTCGAGCTGCACCTTTCGCGAAATCGTAAATCCAATCTGTTTGAGATGTGATTTTGAATTGGTCAAGTCGGGCAAAAAGTCGAAGAACGTCCGTGCATACCAATCGTAGTAAAGTCCTGATAAACAACCCGTCTTCCAGTTCCATCGGTCATCCAATCGTTACTAGGTTGATCGTCCATTCGAACCTATTTGAGACAGAGTTTCAGTATGAAGCTAAAAGGACACCGATCTCTGTACAAACATACCCTGAGCTGATCTACACTTCTGGGCACATTCAGAAAGCCAATAGACGGCCGTTTCTTCCGTTTGAGCGAAGCATCGAGCTGCTGACGTCTATATATATAAGCATGCACCAAAGTCAGATCCCGACCCGACATTCGCGTGTCAAATAAGATCGTCCCGTAACATACCCCAACATTCCAACATTTTGAGGCAGTCCAACGTGTTCAAACGTTATAGGAGAATCTCCACTATCGGTCGATGGCCGTATAGCAGAAGCAGCGATAGTGTCCACCGCAAGGGATCTACTAGTACTTGGCTGTCCTTGGCTGTGATATTGCTGGTTGATGTCTTGATCTTGCTCATCGTCTTCGACTGCAAACAAGACAGCTCGTGACTCGTCCGAGTCCATTGGCCATTTACAACAACTGATCTGTAGGATTATAATGATGGCATCAAAGGATGCTGTCGTCCTGGTTTGGAATGGCGGCGGTGTTTGGATTTTTTGAAGAGTTGGACGATGCGATTGGACCTATACAGCCAAATATATGTACTTCAAGCTACGGATGACATACTTTTACGCGTCAAATCACGTAAAATTCGTCTTGTCCCGTCCATTTGACACGTTTTTCACAGAGCGTTCGCTGGACAATGTCCGATTTTGCTTGGCTAGAAATCTTCTTGTTCCTTTCAGTACGTTCGTGAATTCTCTTGAATTTATTATGTTTGGATAGAACTGCAAACTGCAAAGTCAAGTGAAGTTGTCGCGTTGTTCCTCTCTGTAGTAAGTTCATGCATGCTTCCAAACTTTGTCAACACTTGCAAACGCAAACTTGCTTAAATAGTGGAGCGTTGACACTTTTTGTCTCTCGGTTAAGGTTTATATTGAGATTTCTGATAGGTGCTAGAATTCGCGATACTCACGCCCTTTCTTATAGAAACGACTGCTTTTGCGTCTTTACTTTTGATGCTTCAAAGGCAACGTATATCGAACGGCATCAAGCTCAATTTTCCTGGAGCATTTGGTATTTTAATTCAGGCAAGCTACCTTGGAATTGGTGTCGACTATTCGACATTAGGAATTCACCGACATCAAATCTTCCAACAGGCATGATCCGAGCTGCCTCCATTCTCAGACGACAGGCTCTGAATGCCATAGTAGAAGCCCCATCACGACCTCTAACGAATCTAGAAAAGGGGCTGGAACTAGAACTAGCTACCATCCAAGTCTTTTCTCAACTTGGATTCCATCTTCGACATGTAGGAGGAGCTAATGACAAGGGAGTTGATCTAAGAGGAACTTGGAATATACAGCCACCACCATCACAACCACCACATGTAAACGTCATAATACAATGTAAAAATGAAGCGTCCTCAATCGGCCCCAAATCCATTCGAGAATTCGAAGGCACATTATCCAAAGAAACCGGGCTGACTCTGGGCTTATTTGTATCCTCACGGGGCCTCACAAAGAAATCCATGCAAGCTATACATGCTTCGACTTTACCTATTGGATTTGCTACCCTAATTCTAAATAATAGTAGTTCTCAAACATTGCTGAAGGAGTTGCAATTCAATCATGCAGCTCAACGGAAAGTGATGCCTTCTAATATAGTACTGGCTCCACGGTATATACAGGCTTCAGATGGAAGCTGGACGAGACAAGTTGTTATTGTTGCTGTTTAAGGAAGTTGTGAAGATTATGTAGATATTGTAGAGAAGATGTAGCAATAATGACCTCGCAAAATTTGCCACATATAAGGTAGTTGGGACCCATTTCGGTGACCCCGTCGACAATGGTATATCAATTTTTTACACCTTCACCGTGAAAAGAGACATACTCAACTCGTAACTGCTGTACTGTCTAAGGTTATAAAAACTTATTCCTTGGTGAATTAGAATTCCGTTGTATTACAACAATACTCGATGCATTATGATACTGAGTTGGTCTCCTTGCATTGCGGCATCGTTTTATCCAAAATAACAAAAAAGTTGGTTGACGTCCAGCGCTCAACAATAAATAACCAGCACACTATGCTCTTCACAACCGAGAAGCCCCATGTGGTGGTGGCTGTGCTTCGTAAAATTGTTGAGGAGGAGGAACCCGCCTTTCAATTTCATGCGTTGGTGCCTCATATTGCTGCACTTTAATAGACTGTGCCTGATAATCCTGTGCTTGAGAATCCTCTCTAGGACCAGTCCAATCATTATCCGGATATGTTTCCTCCGTATCGTTCACATCCTGACGACTACGAAGCAGTGCCAGTATGACTACGAGTATGATGGATGCTATCGTTACTACCCCTATTATACCTATAGCTATAAACACTGTTTTGGGTACTACAGGTATTTCGAGTAATGCTGTGCGAGTAGCTGTTGCTCGAAGACTTCCTACAACGTTTGGTGTTTGGAGCATGGCTGGTGGCTTCGTTGGTGAGATGCCCATTGCATCTAGTGTTTGCGTTTGGAGACTCGGTGATGGTGAGAAACCACTACGAGGTGCAGCATGCGATGGAGCAGATACTAATGGATTTAGTGGTGGACTGGGAGCTATCATCTCTGAGGGTCTTAATCCAAAACTTGGAGAAGGATTTACACCACCTCCCACCGCACCTGTTCCTCCCGTGACAGTTCCCACAGAGACAAACTGCTTTTTCACATAGTCGAGAGGATATATAGCAGGTGGCTCATGTACAATAGCGATGTAGTCTCCTGGCAAGCATGCTACACCAACACGTGTCCCATTCATCGGAGCATACTGTCCAACTGGTTTCGGGAATGACGTCCATGACATTGTTGCTGGATTTAGTTCGTATATCGTTGACTAGAAAAGACGAGAGATGAGTTTTCAGTTCACAGGTTGAATTGCCGTGGCCGTTGTGTTTGTTTTCTTTATACCATTCCTGTGACATCGTTTCCAAGCACAAAGACTGTTTTCCTAGAGCTCAAACACGTAGGATATTGAGCTCCAGGTAGTGGTGCGGTTCCTGTGGTATTAAACAGCGTGAAGGTGTCGGTAACGCTGCTGTACTTGTATATAGAATCGCTAGCGGGGATTGGATTTCCATATTCGTCGTCGAGACCATACATGATTAGACACTATGTGTAGGATGGTATAAATTTTCAGTGGCCGATCTGGCATGTGTTTTTTGGAAGCAAAAAAGCGGTCATGTTACCAGCCCATACCTCGTTCGGATTGATGACTGCAACGCTAAATCCAGTACGTCTTGACGGTATGTTCACCGGCACCAAATCCAGGACAATACCAGTATGGATATCAAGACTTGAGAATAGTGGTGGATTCAGTCCCCCATACATATACGTCTGATTACCCAGTGCAAATATCTCGACATTGCCTCTACCAGGTATCGGATCTCGGTTTAAAGCAACGGTTGGCAACACTTGACAACTAGGGTCGTCCATTCTGAAAAGAGAAGATACGTTGTCTGAGATGCAGTGTGTGGTTCCATTGAGCCTGCCACAAGACACGTATTTCGAATAGTCGAATGGTGCGACTGATTGTTCCTTTAGTGTGGTTGATGAAAAGCAGACGGCTTCCTTGTTTGGCCCTTTTAAATTCAAGACAGTTCAGTTCTTGTCAGTTAGAAGCGAGATGCAACGATTTGTACAGCAGCTTGATTGAACGTCGATACAAGATGAAACGGTATAGGCCGGAAAAGAAGATTCAGATTCCGGTACACACCAATTGATAGAATGCCAGAGCGTGACATTGAAACGGTGCCTGTAAACTCACTCATGGTGTACTGGAAATTTTGACGTGATAGCCCAAGGAAAACGCAGAGCCTGATATGGATGTGGGTGATTGAAGTGAGAAAACAGGCGTTTGAAAGCTGTAAACCTTCAAATTGACGACAGACTACTCAAGTTAAAAGTTGGTTCCCGTGCCAACCACCTCAACCGATTTGATTTTTGTCTAGCTTGTTGAGCGAACTCTTTTGCAAAATGTTGAAAGAGTTAAGCGAGTGTTTCCTGTAGCTAAGCAAAACTTTCACTGCCGCTGCGAAATGCTGGAAGTCACCAATTCCATAAAACGCGCGCGAGTGATGGTGAGGTTGGAGCTACTTGGGTTCAAGTTGAACTTTATGCTCTTGGAGCTCCTCCTTCTCTAATTTTTAACCAACAGAGAGCCCATAAGGCGTCTGAAGTAAATGAAACTCATATTTGACCCTCGTTCGCTTCGTTTCCTTTGTCTTGCAAGTTGAAATCCCTATAGCGGCAATTTCACAATTGAGAAATCAAAGCTTGAGAACTTTCGGTCTGTACTGGCTTTGAGTGAGACAAGCAAACATTTCACATTTTCAGCTCTTCTTATACAAGTATTAAGCAAGAATTCATATGCTTTACGTTCCGATATCATAGTGTGGCGACGGGATTTTACTGCTGCCTGGTCTTAATCCACTACTAGCATGCTTTTCAGATCGTGAATGCTCATTTAATCCTTCTATTTACTTGCCTTGCACCTCCAAAATCATATAACGGCAGCAATTTCTCAAAATGTCAAGAAAGGCGAGCAGGCTCTGCTTTGGATGCAAGTTAACGAAAGTTGAATTTGACATCTTCTTCATACACAAAAATCAAAAATATAGTTTGGATTTACCAAAAAAGATTATTACTACAACATGAGTTCACTACATTCTTGATCCAGCATTAAGTTTCAAATCATAGAAATTCAGGAAATTGTGGCCAAGTTGTGTGGTAGTCATGTTCTTAGTGTCGTTTGTCGTTAGTGTAATTAGAAAATACTTTGTAGTCGTTGTTACCAGCTAGTTCCGCATCTCGTTGTCACTTGTTTTGTCACGATGATTTTTTTGTTTGCCTAAACCCCACTTAAGTTGCTAATTACTCACCATTTTGTCTCGATGATTTCGCAACAGTTTCTCTGGTGAACCCCTGCTGGGGCAACGGCCCATTTTGAAATTATACTACTTTAAGTCCCCACTTGGTTGTGGCAGACTTGCTTAATTTCCGTAATTACTAATCAAAAGAGCGCGGGAGATCGACTCCTACACATTTTTGCAGATATCAATCTTGTTCGTTTTGGTGATGCAAGAAATGTATATTAAAGCGATTTACAGCTATAATCTACACCAAAAAGCACCTCTACATTCATAGACCCCAAATAGGATCACCCAAACGACGACGACCGACAAGTTGTCGTGCAATACCCTTCATGATACAGAATCCAACACGGCGGAAGACAAAGTTCTGAGCAACTATACCCGAGCAGATTGCGCGTGAGCCCACGCGGCTTGAAAGTGTCGTAAAAGTTCTACGGCGTCGGGAGCAAGGTAACTCATGGTGTCAAAAGCAAATGGCAGGAAGCCAAATCCAGCAAATCTAGCTCTGGAACTTGCACATTTAGAAGGCCTGGTCGCGCCTGTGAAGGTCAAGTTTTCGCTAGATATTCTTTACGCCCCGGGCTCAAGCAAACTACCGAATGTGTGTTTTGTTATCGCAGGGGTAAATTGCTTGCCATACTTCAAAATTTCAATAGCTTAATTCAAAAGAAACTCTTTAAATGCTGCGTGGGGCGGGCCTCGTCAGTTTGCGCGCTGTTTGATTCCATCTTTCATCTTGGCACATCTGACTTTTTGTGCTTAAGATTTTGCAACCTTGGACGAACTGAAACCTGGATTTGTGGTGGATCATTGTACTTACAAGTGTCATACTCAGCAGAACAGGCCTCATCTCTTCGAGATGTTGGTATGCCATCAATTCAAGATCAGTTGGGGAGCCATGACCTCTCAGATGTCCAATTCCATTCAAGAGACTCTGACGAACTCCTTCCAGCACACAGTCAAATCCTCAAACACGCTTCAAACGTGTTCCGAGATATTGTGCTTCGAGACGACATCCATCTGGATATCGCTATTCAGGTCGACTACTCGTCTGAATGCGTTCGTATAATCTGGCATATATATATATGGAAAACAAATGACTGAATGGCTTCCCAGGAAGGCAGAACAATCTCATCTACGTCTCGAACTACTAAGAGCTGCAGATTACCATGATTTGCAGACTTTGTATGCAGCCATTGTAGAAGAGATCTCTATACGAGACTTCAGCAATGAGACCATCTTGGAATTGCTATCTTTAGGATACAAATATACTAGAGACAACTCCTCTTTGAAGGCCGCTGCTATCAAGTACATTGTACATCTAAGGAACCGCGTCAGTGTCACGAAATCAGAGGCATTCACAGTATGGTCTGGCAACGCAGAAAATCGTGCTGTGCTGTGGGAGTTGATGCGTGCAAAATGATGTAAGTCGAAGAAGGTTTTTTAGATCCTTTTGATCAAACCATTTTTTCAAGTCATGGACCCTATTGTAGGGTAAAACATATGCTGTAAATTCAGAGGTATCGCTTGTAAGGCATATAAAATCGTGAGAACTTTTCATTATCGAACTTCCTCTTGTGTCTTGCTTGTTTTGTTGTTTTGCTATCGACGCGACTTGAGCTACCGGTTCTAAGGAGACAGGCATCTGGGACGTGTATATTGTCCATCTCCATTCTGCTGGCTATGTTTAGTGTATTGTCTTCTACTGAATTACGACTCGATTCTTCCAAACTCAACAAGAAGTTGTCGCTCGAGAGTTTCGGTGGAAGGCGGCAGAGTCAAGTGCTGAGAGAGTAGATCCAGATAGTTTAGCATTGTATAGAGCCACTGGTATGTACCCTGCCCGTTAGTCATTGCTTGACATCTCAGTATCTGCGACCAAAAGTTGGCAACATTTACATAAGTTGTCGATTCTCCACCATTCGATCGAATGACACTTCCAAACTACTCAACTATCTCACAAAACTACTCAATGTTTTACTACTAGAATCGTATAATGTATGGAGAACTTGCAATATGTGTATTAGGCATTTACATTTGCTTTATAAAATGGGGCGAAATGCAAGAACGAATCACCACCCTGCCCTACAACAATGGCACAATTAAATTCAAGCACTATTTATTCTTGAATCTGGCACAATCGATCATCGCATCCCTCGCATCATCCGCATACGTGCTCATCACAAAACAAGGAATAGGCAAAATATCACGACCACTGATATACGAGTACATCCAAGTATGCGTCATGCAAGCCATCGCACCCCAATTCGGATATGCAGCTCTGAAACATATAGATTATCCAACGGTTATATTGGGCAAGAGCTGTAAACTGGTGCCTGTCATGGTTGCTGGGATTGTGCTGCATCGCAAGTCGTTTGCGTGGTATAAATATGTGGTTGTGGCATTGATAACAGCTGGTGTATCGGGGTTTATGCTGCTGCATGATCAAGAGAATACTAGTAAGGGTAGTCAGAGTAGTAGTGCATATGGACTGTTGCTGCTGACATGTAATCTATTAATCGACGGAGCCACCAACTCGACCCAAGAATCCATGTTTAAACGTTACCATATAAAAGGCCCGCAAATGATGTTCTTTATGAATATCGGACTTGCATCCATCATGGCTACATACCTCCTCATAAACCCATACACGTCCGAAATATCAAACGCAGTTATAATGATGAAACAGGATCCATCTCTAATGACAGATATCTTGCTTTTTGGATTGTGTGGTGCATCAGGTCAGCTGTTTATCTTCCATACACTACAACGATTTGGAGCAGTCAGTCTGGTGACTGTCACGGTGACACGTAAAATGCTGACAATATTATGGTCTGTGTTCCGATTTGGACATTATTTGAATGCTGGACAGTGGGTGTCTGTTGGGCTGGTGTTTATTGGGATACTGGTGGACGGGTATGCGCCAAAGGAGTATGTAAAAAAGGAACGACTGGAATTAGGACAAATGGATTCTGCTTCTAGTACTGATGCTATACATGCTATGAATGGTGATATAACAGCTGCTACGAATGGTTTAGTCTCGAACGGGTCTGTCAACCAGCAAACGAATGGTCGTGTCAAAAGTAGTATTGATGCTGTCACGGAAATGAAACCGAAACGAAGGACCTCTGAACGTATACGTAGATCACGACAAGTATAAATTATAACGCATTATTTTGTATAAAAGACCCTGTTTGCATTCATATAGATACATGGTTTGGAATTGATTTTGAAGTTTGAGCTGACACGTGTGTGATATATTTGTTTCAGGGCGTCAGCGCTTCGATACCTTCGATATCACGTAGATAACGCGTCTGAAGAAGAGAACCGTCTTGAAAGCCTGCCCAACGCTTGACCAAACTCTTTAACAAACTTCACACTTCTTCCAAAAGCAGGATACGCAGCTTTTACGATGAAATGAATGCCGCTGCATGGGCTAGCAATAGCAACAATGCGCCTCATAACAATGGCAAATCTCCTCCTGCCACAGGAGATCTCTCAAACATAATCACCAGCCGAGACTTGGACTACATCTACAATGCACTCTCCAACACCGATACCCAGATGGTCTCTGTCGCTGTCGGCCTATCACGTGTCCTCTCGGTGAATCATCACGTATGCGCTACTGCCCTGGCTGTCTTGCTCAAAGAACGGGTGTTGTTGCCATCAGTATGTGAAATGTTGTTGAGATTCAGCTTGGTTCTTTTTACGTTTGTATTTAACATGTTTTTCAACTGTCAAATAGCCTATATTGAGGATCCAAGCTCTCTTCCTTCTATGGTATTACTTTCGAACAACACCCGTATCCCAGCACCCATTCCTGAAAACATTCCTGGACTACTCGGATCAGTCCACGGATGGAATGTCCAACAATCTGGCTATATCCTGGTGTGAGAGATGGGTCGTGCGCTCTATTCTCTATGAGGAATACACTCCTGTAAGGGCTATAATGTGTTGGATTGCTAGACCTTCAACTGTATTAATGAGGCGATTTTTTGGGCTTTTTTTAGTTGGCATCAGTATCAGCACGCTCCCTTATAGAACGCATAACACCTTCTGAAGCAGTCAGAGCATTACTCGATCCAAATTATCCGTCACTGCTTAAAGAGATGCAGGAGCAAGTAGACAAGGATGCTCGGAACCTTGCTCCTGGGTTTATGCTGATATCTCCTGAGCCGTAAGCTATTGCAATCAAATTCCTGAAGCAAGCAGAATTTTGTAGTCAAAACCTTGAGTTTTTTTGCTTTGTAGTGGCGCACGCGAACCAGCCCTAGTCGAAGCCCTAACAGCCGCAAAACAATTATTCGAAGCCGTAGGCCCCGGCAACCATTCTCAGCTCCTCGGGTTCCAACCAAATGTCGATCCTGGTCCACCACCACCACTGTCATTCACGAATCAAGTGATTTGGATTGAACCGAAAATGCCGATACATCAGTTAGAATGGGATTATAATTTAGGGATTGATTTGGCCAAGAGGGATGAAGCGAGAAAGTTGATCTTGTTGGGGTATTCCGTGCCGTTGAGTATTACGCAACTACAGGTAATGTGAAGGGGAATTGAGTTCTATCGTTTACGATTTAGTGAATGCTTTTTTGCTGATTGGCATTTTACCTCTTTTTCGAATACAGAAAATTATGAGACAACTAGAACGGCATCCGAAACTAGTGTTTGATTGTGGTCTATCACCAGACAAGATACCGGATTTGGTTGAGAACAATCCTAATGTCGCTTCTGAAGTCTTGATTCGGTTAATGGGGTCTGCCAAAATCTCAGAGTATGTCCTCAAAAAATGGCGTGGCAAGTGGTGCAACCACATTCCACGTTATTAACCCTCATATCATCTCATAGGTATCTACAAGTACTAGTCAATGTCAACATGTCCCTCCGATCCATGGAAGTAGTGAATCGACTGGCCACATCATCATCTGGCGTTCCCCCTGAATTCATTCACTTGTATATAACCAACTGTATTCAGAACTGTGAAACTATTCGAGACAAGTATATGCAGAATCGGCAAGTTAGATTGGTAAGCTACTTGCTGTGGTGATGGATTGAGTTGTGCTTTGACTTGTGTGAAATGAAACTCATGTACGTTGTCGTTAGGTGTGTGTTTTTTTGCAATCCCTCATACGTAATCGCATCGTCACGACCAATGACGATCTGGTCGAGATATCGACATTTTGTGTACAGTTTTCGAGGATTCGAGAGGCTGCGGCCTTGTATAGGCTGTTGAAGAAGGAGGAAGTCAAGTGATAGATGTAAATGAGTGTATTTTTGGGAGTTTTTTGTAGGATACTTTACGCGTTGTATACTAGTTAACATTGCATATGATTGGTCGTGTTGTAGCTGGGAAAAGCTCGACGTGGGTCCTTGTCATTGATCTCTTGCATCGTGTCATTCGTTTTTGTTTGCTCACCGAACTTGCAAGCTTCACCACGAAACATAACAGCTCTAGTACCTAACTGCTCGCTTATATACCAACCAATAATTACATTCAATGGCTCAAGAACTAGGTGGCATCCACCAGCCTACACCATCATCTTCGTCAAGAATGAATCGTGCCAGTACCAACAACACAACACCAGCACCCAAACCAATAGACACAAGCATAATAGGATTCATTCAACGTCTCTTCAAGGATAATTTCATATCTCCGTTTCTGATGGGACTGTTTATGGGAACTGTTGGTAAATCAACACAGCATTTGGATTCATTTGAGAGTTATGAGCTGGGATGACTTACATGGTTTGTATGATAGGAATGGTGACAAAACGACGATGGGATGTTGGATTTGATGATGTCGTTATCAAGAAGGGCAGGATTGGATAAGTTAGATGCTTCTGTAACGGTGTGGGATGAATCGCGAAAGCCAGGCATTTCGCATTGTTTGTAGATATCTCCTTTTTCAGTCTATTTTATTTTTGATTCGCAATTGCATTATAACTTGGCTGTCTTGGTGTTGTTGTGGTGTTGGATGATGGATTGTTGAATGTTGCAGCTGATTACGTTAATTCAGTCCAGCTCATCATTTGATGAGCTGAATAATGCCTGATACGGTCGTGAACATCTCATACTGTCAGTCCTTTGTGGCATATCACCAAAAGGGATCTGAGAGAGAGAAAAAAAGGTCAAGGCTTTTATGAATATTCTGAAACTCAAAATCAGTCTTTCAAACTACACGATTACCTTGTACTTTTAGAGAGCCCCGTGACTTGATTCTGCCATTCCCCGTCATTGAATGTTGTCCCTCCCCAAAAAAGTAGGTCTTCAACATTATAGATCTGCGAAAGCAGCCAACAATCCTCACAGGTTTGGATTCCCCCACACTTGACATGGAACATCTTGGATGATTCTCAAAAGGCGATGTGTGTCCTGCAAAACGACTTTGCATCCGTACAGGAGGAATCAAGATAACGATCCTAGTCAATGTGAAGGTGGAGCAATGCAGTTGATCTGGTGTTTCGTTGCCATCAGATGCTAACGTGCGAAGCAAAGAAAACAACACAATATTTGGGAAAACTGGATGGGAGCCAAGAACGACTCAAACCTCCTTCTGCATATTATCCACTATCGAAGCGAATAGATACCGTGTTTCGGAGCTCCCTTTCGACGACAAATCTGTTGCAAGTCGATTTTCCAGGGCCACCTGTCATTGAAGTCTAGAACGTCGTTTCTCAGAAAGCAAAAAACGAGCCTATACCGTTATAAATGTTGGATGTTTGTATGGAGCTTGCAATATAGATAGGTCTAATGAAGTGCAACAGTAAAAGTACTGGTTATGGCCATGTCTTTTCGCTCCCTTTTCACTTCTCAGCAATTCAGCAATATCCAGTTCACTGTTTAAGCCATTCCTGGAGACGGATGTGAGAAGCCACTCAACTGGTTACTTGGAGCCAAGCACCGAAATATTCAAAATCATCGGGGTTTTGAAGGCAGACCCAAAGTCCATTGAACTCAGGGACGTCATGCACTTTTTGCATTCAACACACAAACCTCACTTAAAGACAGCACATCAGAGACAGTTCGTCCATCACTGGAATCCTCAAGCATGTTGTATGACTATTCAAGAACTGAAAAGCACACGTTCGCTTGGTTACGACACCTCCTTTCCCTCTGCAGTTGTTTGATATCGTTTTGGTTGACGCAAAGCGTTCATCAACTGGCAAAATGAGCTTTGGTGGTAGTTTTAGCACCGTATGGGATTTCAAATGAGTTTCGTATACTATCGACAGCTATGAAAGCACGACTATCTTCTATTAGAATTCAGGCACAAGGGATGTTTGATGTTCAGCAAAAGCGAGCAACATGAGCAAACCCCAGCTCAGAGTCCTATACAAGTGCAATGATTACGAGAACAGATAAAATGCCTCTTTTGAGGAAACTGTCCTCATGAAATTGAAATGGCTTAAGCGGCAGCAATCTTCGTTCACCCAAGCCTGAAGAATTCCAAACACACAAGCAATCTTGAAGTCATCCTTTTCGTGTTGATTACACTTTTCCTTTATTTGAGAACCAAAATCATCTCGTTTCAGAATGCAAAACGGTGTATGAAGGCAATTATGAAAGTTGCAGCTGATCACTTAAGTTACGAGTCCCGAAATCATTATGTTCCTAACAATTAGACAATCCCCATGACTACAGTACATCGCATAGAGTCATTCCTTCTTGGCATCTCAACAAATAAGGCATCTTTTAAACGACCAAAAAAAGATGTGTTAGAGGCATTTGTATCATCTGTGTCAGAAGCCGGTTTTCAATCGAGACGATCATTCTTTACCTTTGAAGAGCCTATGACTTCTCCATCCCCACGACTGAGTATTCTTAAACAAGTCCTAACAAGACCCAAAACGATGTTATAACCAAGCTCGAGTATTTGCGAAAGCAGCAAGAACTTACAGGTTTAGATTCCAATACATAGCATCGAATCTTTGATGACCCAAAGAAGATATACATCCTGAAAAACACCTTGCATTCAACTCGACGATCGAGATAGTGAGACAGGCGATGAGAAGGAGGTGCAAGTAACGGATCTGGTGTCTCGTTAGCGTCGGGTGCTATAATTGAAGAGCGAAAAGACAATCGTTTTAACGCGCATGATAACGAGCTGAGGGAGATATTCTTGATATTTACCCCATCGCTGCAGATAGATACCAAGTTTAGGAATCCCATCGACGACAATCTTTTGCAAGTAGATGACCCAGGACGAACCGGCATAATAGGTCGTCTAAAGTACAGTGTTGTGAGTGAGAAAAAAATCGCTTATATTCTGGGATCAGAGCATCATACCTTGCTATAGAAGCGACAACCACCATGCAACCTCCTCAAATCCGTAAACTCGGCACCAAATCGAAAAGGTGGGAACTTGATTGCCGAATGTGAATACACTGGTTGTGACAAGACATCACTTAGTCGCCGGCCATCAATCTTGTCGGTGTCATCTGCAGGCACAATAGCAACATCTTGTGAGCTCAGCCCGGCTAAGCTAATTGGTGATGACGCGCGTGCGTCCGTTATATCTCGAGTATCATATGCGAGACCTAATTCGACTAGGTCGTCTGGTGATGATTCGATACGACATCGAAGCTCTTGTTGCACCCACAATGCACGTTGGAGTACTCGTTCGGGGACTGTATATGGCAGGATGCTATTATCGTCTCGGATCGCCAGCAAGTCCTGATAGGAATAAAGTGTCAACCGACGACTTGCAAAACATTATGACATGGACGTGCTATATATACTCACCTCAAACTTGAGATGTGAGAATATTGAACCATGACCCAGCATACGACGATATGGATTTGGTTCATCCACCTTGTAGCGCAGAGAAGTACTGGACTCTGATCTAGCCTCAGAGTCAGTCGATTCACCATCTTCTGCATATTCGGTGCTATGATCACAAGCACCTTCATGCAGCATTTCACCACCATCGTCCATGTCAGTATGTTCATCTACTGGAGTCAAGGGTCCAAAGAGTACAGCAGCAGATGAATCAACCAAATTATCATATCGAGTCGATTTTGGACTCAGTGAGTCACTTTCACCAATGAAGAGCCCTTCTATGGATACTCGCATTCCACGTATAGGTGTTTTGGGCGGTGTTAGTGGCAACCCTCCACTGACTTTGGCAGCAATTTCAATCCTACTACTGCTCTCGACACTACTGCCATCCACATTCAATGATTTACGTTTGGCAATGACTTCCTTAATGAATCGATATCGCTCCATTTCTGATGGTACGTAAAAGCAGTCTGCTGCTAGTATACGTTCCAACCACTTGAGTGGTAGCACAGTCAAGACGTCTTTAAGCTCGTCATATCCGTCACGGCAAAGTTTCGTAAAGCAAGCGTCAATTATACTATCCGAATAAGTTCCATAGTAATGAGCATCTGCAAATTCGAAATAATTTTGAAGCGTCTCTTTTGACAAGTCCTCGTTTATGAATTCGACACAGGCTTCACATAAATCCTTGTCACCAAAAAAAGCCCCTTGAAGTTCCATGAATCAAAGAGTCAGTTAAGTCGTTCTGTAACGCATCTTCGATGAAACTGATATTCTCACCTGTTGCTAGCAGCGCACACACATTGCGCATGTTTATCCCCATTTCAAAATGACCATAAGTTCGAGCGAGTACAATTGTCATAGCTTCCACAGTTACATTAGGATCATCAAAGTTGATTTCAATCGTATCTCGATCCTTCTCTAGCCATGGTCCTTGAAGCATTCCAGAAAAGTAGTCGTTATGGCATAATACTAATTTGTGAAGCTTCCACTCATGCTTCAAAGCTCGAACCACTACATCAGAGTACATCCCAGACAAAAACCCATGTTGATACCTAGATGCAGGTAAAGAATCAATGAATAATGAAAGCTTCAAAAACATCGTTTCGGTCCAAATCAGTGAGCGACCGTGTACCAAAACCAACTGAAATCTCGACTCAAACAATTGGGATGTTTACATGATGTTGGAGAGACGTCGAAGGTTCTCAGTGCTACGGTGGGAGCTGGTCGGGTCTGAATGTGATTCACTGAGTGATGGCCTAGGTGTGTCTGGTCTCATTCGACGAAAAAATCCATCGGAGGAGTCCATGATTTCTTCTGGAGGTGTGAGGACTTGAAAGAGATCCTCCATTCTTGGGGGTTCAACTATCTTATGCGTGCTGATATTGTCGTTCGTGCTTCCTTGGAGCTCTCTTTGTCAGTCTACAATAGTTGTAATTGTGGTTTGTCGATGTTACGTGTGTTTGAGAGGGGTTGAGTGCAAGAACGCAAGAGATGCTCGGAGGTTGGTTTTGGCCATTGTTGGTGGTGGAATAGTCCCAAGATGAATTTTAATAGTAAGAGAAACTCTTGAGGATGAGTTCATCTCTGCTTGACCTCGACTATTCGAGAAAACCATGAATATGAAAAAGGTTGCTCAGATTCACCAATTCACCTCGTTCCACTTTGATTTCGATCATCGAGTCGTTAGATCTGGATTCATTCTGCTAATCAAATTGTGGAACGAACGTCACTTCAGTAGTAAAATCTCCCGAATATCGCACACGGCGTCAGGTTCAGTGTTTCGATAGTCAAACGAGCACATATTTACAAGCACGCAGTTTACAGTTCAGAATTGGCGTATTACGCGTCAAATAGCTTCCAATAATCGCATTCTGTACGTGCCGATGCATTTTCACCTTCGCTGCAACTCTGCTTTTCACACTTGCTTACAATGGACTGAGCGTTAGCTTGAAGCTCTTCAGAAACAAACATGAGTAAAACGATTGTCTGGTTTCGGAAATCGCTTCGAGTACACGACAACCCAGCGCTGCTTCAAGGATCTCTGAACTGCCAGAACCTCTATCCAATTTTCTGCTTTGATCCACATTATGTATTTGAACGAGCTATCGGTGTAAGTTCTCGCCCTTTAAAACTGTTCCAACGATTCTCACTATTTGGATTTACTAGGTCCGCCGCTGGATATTCTTGTAGGCCATCGATCTGCTTCTTGTCTTGAAAGCTTGAAAGTGGCATCTCGTCGCATTGAATTGAGACTGAGATTCGCTTCCAAAACGACGTCATTCTGAAGTTGACATCTTTTCATAAATGATAGGCTCGAAGCTCTACGAGACCTCGATGCAAATCTACGTAAAGTCAATTCTCGACTGTACGTGTTCCGAGGAGATCCAATAAAAGCCATGCCAACCATTATGGCTGAACTTGGTATCAATCACATTGCTTACGAAATTGATACGGATACAGAATACGCAGTCATGCGTGACAAGAAGGTCGACGAAATCGCTAAAGGTATGGGTGTTAAAGTTACTGCGGTACTGGGCCATACCATGTATGATGCAAAGGCTGTTGCCGCCAAAAATGGTGGTAAGCCTCCTATGACGTACCAGAGCTTCTTAAAGGTAGCTTTGACGTACTGTAAGACACGGGCTCACGGAATCTGACACTTTCTTCCTCGATTTTTTTTGCAGGCCATATCATCCATGCCTGATCCACCAACCCCTCTCACGATGCCGACACGTCTACCTCCACCAGCACCAATCGACATGATGTCTGAGTCAGTTCCTCTCCCTGTGCATAAATCGGAGCTTCCACCAACTCGAGACACGACTGATATTGAAGCTCAGAAGAAGCTCTTTGCATCACTTGCTGGTCCAAATGGCAACTTTGATGTCCCAACATTGGAGGAATTGGGATTGGTTGAACCGCCAGTAGGTGAACGGTCGCCTCATAGAGGTGGTGAGTCTGTTGCTTTGAAGCTACTTGATGCTTTTATTGCCCAGAAGAAACGAGTCGCCAAGGTAAGCAGTTTAATAACGTAATGTAGCTGGTGACTCAAGTGGGTTTTCTGTCGTTAGTTTGAAAAGCCGAAGACATCTCCAGCTGCATTTTATCCTAATGCTGACACGACAGTTTTGAGCCCACATCTCAAGGTATCGTAAAAATGTGTTGTTGTGAATGCTCACCAAGATCTCATACTCCCCCTGAGTTTTCAGTTTGGAAGCCTGTCGTGTCGCCTATTCAGAACCAAAATCCTCCAAGTATACCGCGAAGAAAAGTCCCACAGCCAGCCTCCAACGTCACTCTTGGGACAGCTACTATGGCGTGAATTCTACTATGCCGTCGCAGCCTTAACACCGAATTACTCAACCATGGCCAATAACAAGGCTTGTCTATATATCCCCTGGCGAGACACTAGCAAGGATGCAACAGCAGCTGCTCACTTGAAAGCATGGTCTGAAGGAAAGACAGGCTTTCCATGGATTGATGCCATTATGAGACAACTAGCCAAGGAAGGATGGATTCATCATTTAGCAAGGCATTCAGTTGCCTGCTTTTTGACTCGTGGTGATTTATGGATTTCGTGGGAGCGTGGTGTTGAGGTTTTTGATGAGCTGTTGCTAGATAGTGATCCAAGTCTGAATATTGGAAATTGGTTGTGGCTGTCTGGTATGTCGCTTATTAATGTTTTGGTGGATTGTCTTTTTTTTGCTCTCGCGGAGCTTACATTTCCCATCCATACCATACCACAGCATCTCAATTCTTCCACACATACTACCGCGTTTACTCACCAATCGCATTCGGCAAACAATACGACAAGGAAGGCATCTTCATCAAACGATACGTCCCAGAACTATCCAAGATGCCTGAAAAATACATCTTTACACCGTGGCTAGCACCAATCGACGTCCAGCGTAAAGCTGGTTGTATAATCGGAGTCGATTACCCGAAACCAATTGTAGAGCACGATGTAGCTAGTAAAGCAAACATGGCTAAAATGAAGGAGGCCTATGCCAAAAAGATTTATGGCTGGACGGGGAATGAGGTTCATGTTGCTAGTAATCCGGCTATGGGAGTAGAGAGTAAAGAAGGTGGTAATGATGGTGGTGATAGTAGTGAAGAGTCGCCTGATGATGGTGAACGTGATGGTGCGGAAGGATCGGATGATGAGTTTGATCCGGTGGTTAGGAAGCGTAGGAGGCATATGAGTGCAGTGTCTGAACAACGTGCTGCCAAACGTCCGAGAAAAACAAAGTAAAAAATTCTTTTTGCTAAGTAACTTAAAATTTTCTTCTCTGTATCTGTAAATTCCCTCTCTTAAATCAAAGACCCTCTTGCGTTTAAAGACGTGCATTTTTATTGCTGGCATCTTATTACCGAGTTTCCTACTATACAACAAAGGTGAATAAGCGCACGGCAAAACGAAACCAGCCCACTCTAGTGTTTCTAAACCAGGCTTGGGACTGGCTACGGCCACGTTTTGAAAATTTCAAAACGTACACTTGCTTAACCACTAGGAATAAAAGGAAAGTAGACAATAGTCAGTTTACTAATTTAAATGGCAATAAAACGGCCTCAGATCCAACTCTCATCCTATAAGATCTTGCATCACTTCCTAACTAGCTGCTCCTCTCATTCGACTTTGCATAGCCTGATTGGTTGACAGTCATGTCAGTCAATCGTATCAACACTGTTGCTCTGCCAAAGCAGACGTTGAGAAAAATGATGATTGGGAGCCTGCCAGCTGGATTGTGGCAAATCTTGAGCAGCTAGACCAGTCTGATTGAGAGTGCAGTAGATTGTAAGCGCTTGAGCCTTTGCTAGCAATAATAGTATTTGAGAGAATTGGAATATGTTACATTTGCTCATAATAAATTCCTTGAACAAATGGAAATTTGTTGCTTCCTCGCGGCATTCGTGGTGACCTTTGAAACGGAGATTTGTGGCGGACGCAAAAAGGCCATTTTCGTTTACTGGACAGTAAATCAGACTTGAAGGAGGGCGAATCTGGCCTGCTTAGAGATGAGAATGTCTGGAAATAATAGCTCGTCTTTCAACAGATGCCTTGATCATCGTGGGGTCGCCGGATCGGTTCGGCAAAAGTAACGTAGTTTTACCAAGCAATTCGACAATGAAACGAATTGGAAATACGGACCACAACTCTCAACCAACAAATTTCTGAGCTTACTATTACAACTCTTTCGTGCTGGTATCTCACCCTCTCAAAATCTCTCTGTCTCTGTCGTCCTACTTAAACAACTAGAAAACTGCATTGCGCTAATGGCACAGCATCGACCAGTGTTGAATGTCATTAAATCTGGCACGTTTCGAGAAGGAGGCGGCTTTCAAGTTCGTCGGGTAGGCGGACTTGTTGACCTTACTTGGTTCAAATTCATCATACTCATGAAAATCACATTTTGCAGCCATTCCCAACACACACGTTGAGCCATGTTGATCCCTTCCTGCTGATCGATCACTTGGGGCCAGTAACATATGGTCCTGGTCAAGCTGTTGGGGTCAGTGAACGCTTTGCATTCCCAGCATTAATTCCAAGACCTCATAATTGTTTGCATTAGGCTCCTGATCATCCTCATCGAGTACGATTCGTTTCATATTTCATGGAAACTGAACATTCCATTTTGGCTCCCTCCTGTCCAGTGCGAGCTCTCGCTAACCACCAACACATTTAGGGATTCATCACGGTTTCATATTTACTTCATGGAGAGATGAAGCATCGAGACTCGGCTGGAAACTCTGGAAAGCTCAGTCCTGGAGACGTGCAATGGATGAGGGCAGGCTCGGGCATCGTACATAGTGAGATGCCAAGTGACGAATTTGATGAAACAGGCGGATTGGTAAGCGATTTCCAAGTGCAAGATATGACTCAAAGTCTAATACTCTTTATGTAGTCTGAAGGCTTTCAAATATGGATCAATCTGAAGGCAGAACAAAAGGTATGGGCTTCACTCTTGCCCTTCCTTCCTTTCTGAGCGAAAGTTGTACTCAACCCCCCTTTATGGTAGTTCTTGCCACCCTTGTACCAGGAATTCAAGGGATCTAAAATACCGAAATATGAAAAAGATGGTGTATGGGCTAATGTGATTGCTGGGAATGTCTATGATTTGGAAGGAATTGTTGTCACGGATACTCCAACCGTTTACGTTCATGTTATCCTTCAAGCGGTAAGTCATGTTGATCGTCTTAGATCTATGCACAGTGAACTAATATTTGCTGAATATAGGGTGCATCATTCAGCTACAATGTGCCACACGCTCTCCAAAACAACTTCAACGTGATGTGTTACATCGCTTCTGGTGGTATGAGTCCTTGCAAGTTTAGTAACGTGGAATTCCGCTTAACAAATTTGTTCCACAGAGGGCTATTTTGGTGGTGATCCAAAGGACTCTGAAGGAACCTTTGCTAAAGAAGCCGATCTAGTCCAATTCTCTCGAGAAGATAAAGGGGCTGCTGGCAACGATAGCTCTGTTGTCGTATATAACCTAGATTCAGCTTCCAAACCTCTATCATTTCTGCTACTTGGTGGACAGCCATTGGACGAACCTGTGGTCAGATATGGACCGTTTGTGATGAATACAAGAGAGCAAATTCAGCAAGCCTTCCTTGATTATGATGACGGCAAAATGGGATTGATCAAGGCAACTGTGGTCTCGTGAGCTGTTTATCGCTAAACTAGTCTCGTAAGCTGTGTTTTGTATGGCTATTGTTAGTTTTAAGTTTTAATCAAACATGTCGATATTTTGTGATGAACTGTGACGATTTTTTGCATTTTCGCTTCTAAAAGCCTCACTCTGTGTGTCATGCCAAATTGCCCTCTTTTTCCAAACGGTGGGATCTTAATGTGATGATTTCGGGTTGGGATTTCGCTCAAAAAAAATCTCCGAGAAAATGGAAGTTGATCACCCAACTTCGCCCTTCAGCCGACAACTCAAAAAATTTAATACATTAATGTCATCTAGACCAATGACGGATCGAGATATGCAGACGGTGGTTGTCACTGCTGCATTAACAACATCAGCGTCGCAGCAATTTCTGGCCCAACGAACTGTGCAATCCAATCAAGTCGATCTTGAGCAATCAGGACAAGATGTACCAGCATCAGTAGCAGAGAACGGATCGATTCCTTCGGTGCATACGAGTACGCTGACTAAACGGCCATCCAACTTGAGTCCAACGCAACAAAGGCCATCTGCGGCACATTCACGACGAGAATCTAGCAGTCATTCATTATTTGGTGGTTCTAATAAAAGAGCCAAGACCGATACCGTGCTGGTGACTGAAGCATCGAATGCGGAAGGAAACAGATCTATATTTAGCGACTGGAGAAAAAAGTCACCGTGGAATGAGGGGCAAGGACGATCAAGACAAAATTCCAAATCTGTGAAGGCACCGGAATCGGACTCGGATAGTGACGATGACGACGACGATTTCGGCAGTTCGAAATCTGTCCTTGCGGGTGTTATGGAGAAGGAGACGTTCAACAATCTACCAACTCCAACAAGCCCTACCATTCAAATACGGAGCTCGCCAAGAGTATTGCCCAGCCATCGAAACAGCCCAAGCATGACACCCATGAAACCATCATCAGTATTGGGAGAACAACCGATTTCGTTACCACCGCCACTATCACAAGCAGCATTATCGCAAAGCATCAATCTCGAGATCGGCCAACAGCAGACACCAGTGAAGAAGACCATATTCGATTGGAATGAACGAGATGCCGATGAAGGCAACGGTGAATCGAATTTCAATGAGGGGAGTTGCTTTCAGTGTAAATGGTGGACGAATCTTCCAGAGTGGTTTAGAGGAAGTCTGTCATTTATCATCTCAGTCAGTGCTATCGCACTTCCAGGAGTTGTTTCGCATTGGGCATACCAGGATTCACTGTCGCTTTGGGATGTTACGTTGAGTCTATGGTCGCTATTCTTTGGCATTAATTTCTTTGTATGGCTTGCGTCCAAGTAAGTTCCACACCAAACAAAGGCATAGAATCATCCTTTTACATAATGTCTGCACTACAGGTACATCCTCAACGCGGCAATCAACATTGCTCGAAAATACGTCGGTCTACGAGGCCAAGATCGTCTAGAACTATTCGCCTTCCTCCGCCCATACTTTTCCAGCTTTATCGTCTCATCAGCATCTTTCGGCTTATGGGCAAATTGGATTGCGCCAAGCATATGCGCCACATGCTCATTATGGTGGGTATCCCAATTCATACTTGGAACCCTCCTCACATCCCTAGTTGTCCTCTTTGAGAAATTGGCACTCCACGTAATAACCGTTCGATTCCATGCATCAGCATATCAAGCCCGTCTCGTATCCAGTCGATTCGCCGAACGAGTCATTGATACACTCATTGACGCTAAACGGAAGGCCAGAAAAACACGTTCGTATAAGCCAGAGAAATCGAGTAGCTATACAGACCAGAATTCTGCTGCTGTAATGGCTGTGACTTCTCTACCGTTATCGGTACCTATATCGATTATTAAGCAGTTGGCCAAGCAGGCTGAGAGTGAGAATGTGGGAAAGTCGCCGGATGAGGCGAGACGGGTTGCAAAGAAATTGTTTGATTTCTTGTCGGATGGGAAGGATGAGATTGTGAAGGAGGATTTTCGTAGACGTGAGTTTTTTGACTTATACAGTCCTCTTGATCTCTGCACTGTGTACTTTTTTGCCTTACACGATTTCAAACTCATTCCTAAATCACTTTAGATCTTTCTCATTCAATCGTGGATCAAGCATTTGAATTATTTGATGTGAATGGCAATGGGTCAGTGGACAGGAAAGAGTTAAAAGACTGTAAGTATTCGCCAAGCGTGGGGTTTTGTTCGACAACAAGAGTTTGTCTGACAAACCAAACCCCTCTACCAGTTGTCGTATCCGTCTTTCGAGAAAAGGCAGCAATCCTGAAAGCTCTAGCAAGTGTCGAAGACTGCCTCTCGAAACTGGACATCCTCCTTTTAACACTCGCCGGCCTCCTTCTCCTATTCGTGTGGCTAACAGTCTACCAAGTCAACGTTCTCAATTATATCGCAACCATGATATCAGCAGCACTATTATTCAACGCCGTGGCCGGATCGGCTGTTAAGTCAGTCATTGATGGAATGGTGTTTCTTTTCATGTCACATGCATATGATGTTGGAGACAAGATCATTGTTGATGATGTCACGTATGCTGTGTTGAGGGTACATGTGTTGTCGACTATTCTCAAGAGGATGGATGGGACCGAGGTTACCATGAGTAATTCGTCGTTGGCGACAAAGACTATTCAGAATATTCGGCGGTCCGGTGATATGTCTGATTCTGGTGGGTCTTACTACCATTCACAGATGCTTTTCCTGCACCACTAACTCCCATCTTTCTTAGTGATAATCGACATTCCAGCAGACACGCCGTCATCAACGATAATGGAGTTCAGGGCCAAAGTGCTAGACTGGATTCGTACCCAATCGAAAGACTTTACAGCGAAATGTGACATGTACATTACAGATCTCCAGCTCAAGGACTCGAATAGTATAAAGCTGACTATAAGCACGCAGCACAAGGGCAATTTTATGGATGGTGGACAAAAGATTGCTAGAAAAACGAGGTTGATGCTTTTCGTAAAAGATTGCCTTGTTGAGTTCAAGATTAGTTATCATCCCAAGACGGCATGAAAAACCTGGAATAGGTCATTGTGCATTTTCGTGTTGGTCATAACAAGTACATAGTAACAATATTACAATAATATTTAAATAATGACTCTCACGCCTCATATCGCGTCTGCATACACGAAAAAATCAAACCTCAACGTGATTGGTGTGTAAAAACTTTGAGGGTAATTCCTGTTGTTTGTGTGCTGCACATCGGCATCAACAAACTCCCCAAACTATTTTCGTCAAGAAAGAAAGCTCCAAGGAATATATACAAATAATGTCAGCTCAAGGAAATAAGACTGGCCAAGTCCAGGCTCAGGTGCGTTTGACTCTTTAAATGACAATTGCGCCGAAAAGCAACAACAATCAGGATATGTTGTGGACGCGTACCTGAAGTTGGAAGTGGAAACGACAGGAATGCGAAAATAGTCGAAATGATGGAGTTGGAAGGCAGGAAAGGATTGGGGTACCGACCGCAAGTTGAAAATTTTGATAGGAAGGCTGCGACATCAAACCTCAAGAAAATCTAATTGTGGAATTTAGTTGAACAGTCACTGGATCAAAGAAATCTTCAAACCAAATAGCAATTAAATGCTCACTACTCAATTTTATTTAGGTCGATGAAGTTGTAGGAATCATGCAAAACAATATCGAGAAAGTCATGCAGCGGGGTGAAAAGCTCGAATCTCTTCAAAACAAGACTGATGATTTGCAACAAGGTGCTTTGCAATTCAAGAGAGGTGCTACCAAAGTTCGTCGACAAATGTGAGTGTCATTGAACTTGTCTCTCGTGAGTTTGATATTGACTTATTTTTTTTTGATGATTAGGTGGTGGAAGGACTTGAAATTGAAGATCATTATCGCCGTCATTGTTATCGTCATTCTTATAATAATCATTGTTCCTATTGCCAACGCTCTCAAGGTATTGGACTACACCTCTGCACTGAGTTTTGGGTTGGTCTTGACACCTGTAACTGACATTCTCTTTCCTTGACAGCCCGCCGCATCCAACTAAACATACCCAAAACAGTCAAAATACCAGTCAAATAACGTCGCTCTTTGAAAACGTTATCATGTTTCTAAATCTCATATATTCTCTTTGTTTTACCATTCAAACATAAATTCATTTCCCAAAACCATTTAGTACAACATTTTTCACAACTTTGGTTTAAATCCTTCAAGGAACACCAACTCCTAAGCCCTGCCTGAGTCATCTCTGAAAATTGTCTTCAGCCGCCTGTTTCCAAGTCCCACCGTCTTACAAACACCCCCGTATGCAGGGAGGAATTCAGTGTATCTGGCACTGCATCTGTCGACCGAGCAGTTACTTACAAAGCAGCATCTAGAATAGTGTGCAGGATTAGGACAGCACAGTTGTGCTTCAATCGTCGCATTACCTTCAGTGAATACTTTCCTTTCCCAACAAATCGTCACAAGCCATTCAACAAAGAATTAATCACCACTTTTGTTCCAAATTCAGATATATTCCATTTGTTACCATTCAAAACATCAATTCATTTCCACAAACACATTGCATAACTACAACTTGATTTCACAACTTGGGCGTCACTCCTTCAGGCATCACCAGCTTATAAGCCTTGACTGAATTGTCTCTGAAAATAGCCTTCATCTGCCTGTTATCAAGTCCCATCCTCTTACAGATAATCCAGTATGCAGATAAGAGTTCAGGGTATCGTGCACTGCATTTGTCTACTGGGAAGTTGCTTGCAAAACAGCATCTGTAACACAATAATAATGTCACAGCGTTAACTGAAAGGTGCTTATTAATCGTTGTCTATAATGGGGGGTTTTTCGTCACCTGTCAGGACCAAAGATCTCAACACAATGCTTGACAAGGACTCCCAGTATGGAGTGAGAAATTTCTTCAGCAGTAGGTCCAGCATCGGTAAATTCTCCTGAAAAAATGAATCGTATTGAGTTCGTACAATGCAAATCGACAGCAACGTCAAAAATATCTGGAACCACGCTGTTGCAAACTCACTTTTGTGAAATTCGGTTCCTAGGACAGGCATCAGACCAGAAAGTTTTGCGTAGACATTCGGATTTCTAATATTGTGATGTTTGTGAGTTTGAGCAGCCACGTGCAATGTCATCAGCAACACTCTTTCGCCTTGCCAAACAAATCAAGGCCAAAACAAGGCGAACTACAGCATGTAAACAGCACTCACGATGCTAAAGCCTTCATACCCTCAACCCACTCATCCACAACACTCTTATTCTTGCCAGCCATAACAGGGCAGGCCAAATGATCCAGCACTATAGTTACGTTTGGGAAGTTTCGTGCTAGTTCAGCGGCGTCCTTCAACTGGTACTGGTGACACATTAGGTCAAAGCAAAGATGCATTTCATTCAGAGTGGCGAAATTGGATAGGAATGTGGGGTGCTTCATTGTCTCCGGGTCTGCTTTGCGTTTAGCTAGTTGGTATCGTATGCCTCTGAAGGAAGGATTTTGGGCGTGGCGGAGGAGTTCTGCTTTAACGTACTACATAGACAGTGTTAGGGAAGGTGTCACGCAACAGAATAGAACATGATGATGTTGTAATTCCGGCTCTACTCCGTCTACCTTTGCATGATTCAAAACCAACATCAAATCAACAGAGCACTCACCTTAGGATCCTTTAACATATCACTATGAGAAACAATCCCAGCTCCAACTCTCATCGTTCGATCAGACGCATTTGTCTGGACCCATCGTGTTTCACCAGCCTGATCAGATTCCTTCCACCCGCATTCGACATAGACTGTCCCGTCCAAAGGTATGTTGCCTTCGTCCAAATCATCGTATAAGTCAGTCAGGAGGTAGTTCATCATCATTGGCTGATGACTGCCATATGTTCTCTCCATTTGCTTAAAGAGGAGAATAATGGGCTGAGTAAGGTGCGAAAAAATAAAGAACTGGTTGAACTAAATACCACTAGAGATTTATCGATATCTTGAGCACTCATGGATTGCCAACCAAATGTCTTTTGGTCTGGTCTTGGTGGTGGCAGTGGTTTGGCAAGAGGTTTACGACCGTATTTTTCTAGTGGGAGGTACGCAAGACGTGAATTCGTACGTCTCCAGTCCGTGTTGTCCCTGCAATAGTGTGAAATGTTGAGCAAGGTGTCAAATGTAGGTTATCTTGCAAAGGTTTGATGCAAATGTATCTACCAGAAATGGTGATGGCAATCAATAATGCCGAAATTCAGGGATCTAATTTCACTTATGGCCTTCTTTGCTGACTCAGAGACCATGTTTTCTTGAGTTTGCTGAAGCGTGGATTTTTGATTCAAGAATTGTGAAGAATTTCCTATAGCGATCGGAGGCACTTTGGAGACTGAGAGTATCAGGAAACCTAAGTTTATGAGGTTATAGGTGCTTACCTTTCACGCTTTCCGGTTGTGATGGCTAGATCAGGCTATAGGTCCAAAGGTTGCTCAAAAAAATACCAGTTACACACGGAACATGACTATTAGATCTATACGTGTTTCTCGAAATATATACAAATGCGTGATAATTTACTGCTCTCTACTATATTTGTCATTCCTGTTCTGCTTGAACTGATCCGCCACTCCATGGTCAGAGTACATTTGCCTCCACACAAACTCTTCAGCATACTCGTCTCCAATTACACAATTCTTACTACACGTATACACTGCCAGTGTACCCCAGTCTAGAGCGTTCACATCAAGATGGTTGATGTCAAAATGATTTAATAGTTGTGGCATCACTTGAAATTCAAAAGCTCGAGGTGATTGACATTTGGGACATTGTTTTATGTGTTGTGATGTTGGGAGGTCGAGTTCGGATGGCCATAGTGGTGGTATTGGGTCAAGTGCCGAGGGAGTTACGCGGCAATATCTAATTTCAAAGATTTACATCGATCGTGAGAATGATTGTGTTTTTGTTGCAACCACAAACCACACATACCTCAAAACTTGCTCAGGCTCAAACGTAATCCTCTTCTGAAACTTCAGAAACGCTCTATCCACCCCGACTTCAGACTCATCATATTCTTCCTGTCCAAACGGAACCATAGCTAACGATCCTTGCTGGTCACTGCTGTTATTCACTTCAACACGATTCATCCCATCCCGTAGTTTCTTAATGGCGACATCAGGTTCGTCTTCAATCACCATTTCGTATTCGGATAGTAGATAGTTTCTGAGAACCCTTTCATCATCTTCCAGTACTTTGGTATTCTGTTGCTGTTGACCACATTGTGATTTGTGGAGCCCTTGTGTCCAGTGGAATACCTGATGCTCTTTACCACAGTAAGAGGCTTCGTGGCATTTGCTGCATTGTTTGGGACCTGCTAGGCCACATACTTTACACTGTTTGGCTATTTGGTGGACATTTGTTAGGTTTTTTTGTTGTCCATTCTTGAGGTTGATGAACGAAGTACCTCGATCTCCCACGACTTGATGCTTTTCATCATAGTAGTCATTAACTTGTGGTAATTGACAGCGAAACACCTTAAACCTACGAAACATATGGTCAAAACTTGAATCAGCATGCTTGATCAAAACGGTATTTTACGAGTTTCTCCAGTCTCTTCGATGACAAGCACCATTTTTACAGCAAAACATGTATATGCAGCGATGATAAGCTTCGGCTGGTTCCTTTTCAGGTGTATAGATCTGTGAAAGTGCAGGACATTAGTTTTTTTTCCAGCGTAGATGAAGGTTGATCTGATGAAAGACACTTACTTGCAGTAGCAGGACCATTGGATTTCGACAAGTTCCGCATGATGCACGTTCAGCAGGCAGTATATGATGCGGATTGAGCCACAGCTATATGAGCGAACGATGATTTTTAGGTAGCTTCAAAAGTCTTGTCAAGTTTGATACGTACAGGTTGTCCTCCAACTTTGGAGGGGAAATCAGCTATATCTGGCTTCAGGCTACCAGGATTCACCTGTTCTAAAAACCCTAGTTGGACGGTCATCGCATTGAACTTTTGATGTAAAACAAAATCAAATCTCCTTTAGACACATCAACGGTGAACTTAGAAAACCTCGTATCGGTCGCTCCTGGTAAGTTACTCCATTACTTTAATACATCATTACTTTAGTTTTTACTTTCGATATTAGGGAAGTAATAGAATATACATCTTGTTGTCTCTACCCTTCACCACCAGTGGTCCTTCGTTTCTTCTTTGATGGTTTCCTTACCGCAGCCACTGACTCTTTACCACGTATTATACTCCTTTTTGATGGTTGAGCATCCTTGGTTGGTAGGGGTTTAGGACTTGGTATCTCATCGTCACTACTTTCGATACGAAATGCTTGGGGCGACGCTGCGGTCGTGACGTTGATAGTTCAGGAGGAGGTGGTGGTGGGATTGCATTGTTGCTGGAAGCACCACCACCACCTTCCAAGTCTAAATCTTCCATTGTCTACACATTAGACTCATCACGGTCAGTGGGTCGGCTCGTTGACGAATTGACCTAGAAACGAGCCTACTTCAAACAACGAAAGGTGAATACAATTATCAGCATCCATTACCAAAAGTGAAGCCTCACTAGCCTCTTCAAGCTCATGCATATCTTCTCCTGACAGAATAGCTGTCATAGATTGAGATATGATTCCTGTTCGTACATACGATAGAATGTCTTGTCGATGTTTCTTTAATGGCCTTAAGTTGTCATCTAATAAAGCAGCAACTGAAGGCTTTAACAGTGCAGAACGGCTTAGCCGATCATCCGACACCATCTGAAAAGATGAAGCTGTAAAATTTCCTACATCTTCCGCCTCTTCGCGGCAACAGAAACGCATGGGTTTCCATAATCGTTTTACAGCTAAGAGTACTGACTCATCATCCGGGATACCGCACGCATACATTCTGGCTAGATTTACATTGCGAGCTTGTGTAGCACCAACCCAAGATTGAATGAGGAGTTGACAGAGAGCAACCAATATACCATCAGTCATGACAGATGATACACCTGAGCAATCACAAGTGCGCAACTCTAGCGTGATACGTTCCGGACGAGAAGTACCCAACCACTCGTCAGCGAGGAGAGCTCCGTCAGAGCGAATCAGACACTTTTCTGTGGCTTCTAATACTATGCCGTTGTTGTCTATACTAGCGGTGACTCGGGCATGGCACGTGGCTCCAAACAGCTCTATAGAAAACGTATCGAGCATCTCCTTGGCTGACTTGGAGCTTGCAGAGAGTCCACACTGACAATGATTCAATACAGAGGATGGATCGTGAAGATTATAATCTATAATGCATTCGGTAATGCAGGTCTCTCGTCTATATTGACACCCGACGTCTTCGTGAAGACAAGTGACGTGGCATAGATGCTGCATACACGTATCACCTAATTCACTCAGGTGACCTGAGAGGCATTGATATACATAATTTCAATCCTCGAATTTAATGTATTTCTCGTTACTATGGAGTTTGAACCCTTCGGACGTTAGGTATGCTGACAGCCTTTGTTCTTCTGCTCTCCAACTTTCAATGATACAAAGGTAAATGGTGCGCTGTACGTTGTTGAGACTGTCAGGATCCAAATAAGACAGCACTGCTTGATGACCAACGGAATTCACGTGAGTGGGATCGTGATTGCAGGTAAAATGGTGTTGCGTTCTTTGATGGAAACGAAGACCCCCTTACTCGGTATCAACGTGAATCCATTCAATTCCAAGTAATCCTCAAAACGTCCCACTATCTCTTCAAATTTCTGGTAATAGACTTCTGTTATTGGTATGATATTCGTGTTCTAATATCTTTCCTCGTTTCCACCTCGCATGGCATGCTCTACGTAGGTTATGGTATTGTGGAGGTCCATGTCTTTTGCAGGACGTATGGTCCACTCCACAATACGTACACCGCCATGACTTGCCAGGTTCAGGCAAATATATAACTTGAGGAGCTTCGGTGCTAAGGTTTCATCTTGAGCGAGAGAGTTGATGAAGGCCCATTGTTGAGTTATGCACCAACGATGATCAATGTTTGGACGTTTGCCTCTGCAAGCTTTATTCAGTTAGTTCAGTGAGATTTATGTTTAATGTTGGATTTTTCCGAAAACGTGCAAGCCGGATACCTAATGGCAGATGCAAATACCTGAATTAAATCAAAGATCATTGTAGTTCACGACAATTTCTACTACTCAAAACACCGTTTCTCCCAGAAGAATGGAAGCGCTTTTGTGGGAAACGATTCTTGGACAACTTCGCTCTGCTGTCCATACTTGATGATCTAAAGGATACTCACGTAGATCTAACACGTCCTCAAGAGCACAACGAAGAGCTATTATAGAGGTCACCATGACCCACTGCCCGATGTGCTGCCCAAAACACAACACTGTAACAGCGATCTGGATGCACCACGAAGAATCAAAGTCAGCTTAAAGCAGCAGCATGAACAGCCTTTTTTCATAATTCGTTTACCTGGTTGAATTTGTTAGTTTTGGACGAGTCAGTTTTTTTATCTTGACGTAAGAAAGCTAAGTTGCATCTCGTGGATTTTGGAAAAGTTTTACTTCTCACCACATTGCGAGCAGTTTCAATTCCCAAAGATGGATATGGGACTGCCGAAAGAAGGCACTATGGACTCTGATACCAGTCCTGCTAGATCTGTAACTCAGCTGTTGAAAGAAACTGGAGCTGTCTCCAACGAACAGCCTGTCCAATCAAGTCCACAGTCAACTAATTCGACACCGTCGTCGGAATCGCTGAAACTGCCGACCTCATTGAGTCGTAGATCCAGGCGCAATTCCGCTGCAAAGTTGGATGTCCCAAGTATGTAAAATCTGTCATTGATCGCAAATGTTGAAACACAACGCTTTACACATGTGTTCAATCTAAAACCGCTGTTTAATCTAGCTCCCGGCGATGAAGATGGTGTCAAGATACAAGAACTGGACGAGGTCTCATGTGCTTCCGTCTTTGTAGCTGATGTCAAAGAAACCACCGACGGGGACGATGTTGGATCAGGAAGAATGTCTATGGCATCTCTTGATAGTTCTGATCCTAGGATGTTGAAACTGAATGACTGGAAGGTAGAAACAATAGCTTGTTTGCTTCTCGCTGGTGACCGGCACTAACTGACGTCGTTCAACAAAAGTATTCAAGATTCACCGAATTTCAAAAGTGGAGCACACTGGTGCTTATATCGAGTGCTGCGGTGCTCGTTCCACTCAGTACAAATATATATTACCCGTATGTACGGTTTGCTTGTCGCCAGCCAATGTCGCAGAACTTGACTTTCCCGCACTACAGTACTTGACTCTGACAGCTCATTCCTTTAGAGCTTTGATTACCATCCAACAAGAATTCAACACGACAGCAACAATGGTAAACCTTACAGTGACATGCTACATACTGCTTATAGGCTGGGGTCCGATATTATGGAGTATAATAGCAGACAGCAAGGGACGCAAAATCACATACATCCTGTCGCTATTTATCTTCTTCATAACAAGTATTGCAACTTCATTCTCAACGTCGATTGAAATGTTGCTGGTGCTTCGTGTTGCTCAGGCTATCGGTGGATCGAGTGTGTTAGCGGTTGGAGCTGGTACGGTTTGTTTCTCCCAACACTCTTTTTTGTTTCTCCCAACAGTCTCTACTCTTGTTGTTTCTTCCAAGACTCTCTACTCTTGTTTGTTTCTCCTAACAGTCTTTGCTCTTCTTTACTCATCCTTCTGTCGTAGGCACGATATCTGATCTCTTTGCTCCTCACGAGAGAGGCACAGCTATGGGATGGTACATCTTAGGGCCTCAGATCGGGCCGCTAGCAGGCCCTCTCATAGGCGGGGCGTTCACACAGTATCTGGGATGGCGCTCAATCTTCTACTTTCTCTCGGCATACAGCTTGATCGTACTCTTAGGCATGGTATTCCTTATGGACGAAACACTCGTCCCCACATGGTACGACCCAGAACGTGATCCGAAAATCACCACCTTATACCTATTGCGATCGTCGGGATCGAAACTCAGCAACCCGCTCGACACATTTAAATTCTTGAGATACCCACCGATATCGTTGATGATACTGAATTCGTGTATCATATACATGATTGCGTATTGTCTTGCTACGTCGTTGACGAGAGATTATCAGATAAAGTATGGGTTTAATCCGTTTCAGGCGGGTTTGGCATATATTCCAATGACGATTGGGAACTTGTTGGGTACTGTGTTTGCCGGTAAATTGTCTGATAGGGTCATGGAGGTATCGTATTATTAGATGTCGTTAGGTTTCGTCAAGTGATGTTCTTATAATTCAATTGTTTAACTAGGGCGCTCGAGTCAAACTCGCTGAAAATCTGAAACAAGATAGAACTGCCTCGGTTCCTGAAGCTAGATTAAAAGGTTCTCTTCTTACATCTTGGAGTAAGTATCTGCTTCCGTTAGCAGCCTAAAAGTGTATTGTCATGTCTAACTCTTGGCTGTTAATGTAGCGGTTCCAATTGGATTGCTGTTACATGGTTGGACAATTGCACTAGGAGCACCATTTTATGCTCCAATGTTTGGTAAAACACTTAGCAGAAGGGGCTGTACAATAGCGCAAGTTGCTGATGCCTTTTTGAAAACTTAGGTCAATTCATTTTTGGAGCCGGACAGATGGCACCGTTCGTGATTGGCAACACCTATCTCGTCGACTGTTTCGCTGGTAAACATAGCTTACTACCTCACATGTTTACACCAGATCAAAGTCTTACTAACCCAGTCTCAATTGTAATCAGGCCACTCAAGTTCCATAATGGCACTAAACAATGCACTACGAAGTCTCGCTGGCTCAATGTCTGCTCTCTTTGTCACACCTCTAGAATCAGCACTGGGACCACAAGGAACAGGATACCTATTCACATTATTGTCTGTCACTTTCTTATTCGCATACGCAATCGTGTTTTACGTATGGAGATATGGTGAACAAAGCAGGCTGCAATACCATCGATGGAATCATCATTTGGATGCTAAAAGTGGTTCATCATCGCCAAAGTCAACTACTGCTGGAGTTATGTATTATGGTCCTGGAATGGAGGGTACCAGAGAAAGAGTCAGAAGGGGTTCTGTTGCTGAGATGTGAGGAGACGCTTTGTGTATATCTGTAGACGGGCTTGTATATCCTTTAAAGAGGGGATATTGCGAACTGCATCAAATATAATATAGAACCATTTCTTTGCATTATATACCCGTAAGATCACGCTGAATGGCTTCCTTGTCTGTCAATTTTTTTGGTATGATCCGTATGATGATTGGCGACGCGTTTTAATAGTCGTTGCTTTGGTCGTCCTGAGTTTACTGAGTTTACTAGCAGTAATTCCAATCTTCGACGCAAACTCACCAAAACAAGGAAACATCTAATAATGAACCGGAAAGCAGTAGTCGAAACATACTTTCGAGAAGTGCTAGATAACAAAAACGTGGATTTGATGCCTACTCTTTTCACACCAGATGTAATATGAACTGGCCTTTGTCAAACATTGTGGGTTCTGAAATTCCACGAGACTTACAACTCACGCCATGAAAAGGTAAAGATGCACAGACCTGGCGTCGAATGGTCGTCTCTTCAAGTAATCATGCCAACACTCGGTGCCGGACTCTCTGATTTCTCTCAATTCCATTCCGAGTTGTCGAACTTTGTCATCAGCGACAACTTTGTATCCGTGCAAGTGCATCATACGACCGTAATTAAGAACGGAGGCATGTTTAGATCACGTCTTGGATCGTTTAAAGTTGAGAAGGATACGCCGTGTACTTGGAATGCTATTGCCAATTTTAGATTTGTGGATGGCAAGATTGCTGAGGAGTGGGTGCAGAGGGATGAGGTTGATATGGTGATGCAGGTAGCGAAGGTGCAGTTGTATCCATTGTAGGAATAGTTTGGAGTTGGGGGTTGGTTTTAAATGTTTATTAGATAACTTCTTCAGGAGAAACCGTGGGACAGATTTAAAGTATACGAATTACAGATATGATGTTATAAATTTAGCATTTTAAACGTAGTAAGACACGTCTTTCGACGTGATAAAGCGCGATTATGTGAGGCTTGTTATGCCTGTTGATCACTTCAATGATTCATCCGTCAGACGAAACAGTGCTTGCCAGTGTGCTGCAGAGTTCATGCTGAGGTGCTTTGCTAACCACAAGGGCGTGAGAGGCGAGATGAAAAAATGCTCCAGAGTTTGTTCAGCTGTGATGTCTTGATTTCGTTTGTCGCGGCGACAACTGCCAGGTATTTTAACAGGATAGGTTCTAGTTTCTTCCGTTCTTCAATGAAATCGCGTAAAGTGTCGATCTTGTCGTATCTGACGTAGTAGCTGCACTGCGGGTTAATGCGTCACTGCGTCAGTGCTTGCTTTGTATGGTGTGTGACTCTTTTTTTTGTCGTCCAAATCACCACTCATCGAATATCCATTAAGCTGTAAACAAAGAATCTCTCCAAGTCCTAAACGAAGAAGACGATGGGTGATATTACTGATTACGGTTTCGTTGGAGGTTGTAACTGCGGAAATGTTCGTTACAACTGTGAATCTCAACCACTGCAGACTTTGGTGAGTTTAAGAGCGAAAGTGTTGGATTTTAACGTTTAATATGAGTATTACGAGTCTTAAATTGATGATTACTTGCCGTCCTTCGTTGGTCTTGTGTCTTTGAACCAAGCTCATCAACAACATTTTGTGACTCACATTGTGCATTTGGGGTTTGTTAGATATGCCACTGCCAGAACTGTCAGAAGGTACGCTTCTGTCTTTTTTTGGAACGGAAGGACTGAGATGGTCTGGATGAGACCCATTCGATTCCAATCTCAGAAGTTTCTAACACTCTTTTATCTCCTTTATTCAATATCAGACAAGTGGAGGCCCATTCTCGGTAAACGTGATCGTAAAGAAGAGCGATGTCAAATTCACAGGAATGCAAAGCCCCAAAGTTTACACGGATGGAAGAACTGACTCTGGAAAACCAGTCTACCGAGGATTTTGTCGTAAGCACTTGAATCGCATCTGCTGTTGTCTTACTGAATTGATTAGCCAACACCCTATATTCAATAGCGGACTGTGGAAGTAGCTTATATTCAGCACTCAAGGCTGCACCAGATATAATGATTATCAAATCTGGAAGCATTGATGCCGATTACAACAACATTATCAGACCCAAAGCCCAGGTTTATACGAATTCAAAGCAACCATGGTTTGATCATACGGTTTTTAAGATGGACTCTAAAGCTAAAATGTAGACGTGAACATTTTGTTTGGAACGAACTAATTCATAATTGAGTGCAAACGCATGTTTTTGGGCTGAGCAGTTGATGGAAGAAACTTTGGCACGTCGAAAACGACAATGTAGGCCATTTCCTATAAATGAATAGTGTGTTCAACCTCAAACCATTGACAAAATGTGCCGTTCACACGTGTGCAGTGTTGTACGACACGCGAATAGTAAAGTCCTCATTTTCTGACCCGCTGTTGACGCACTTGCAGAAAAACAGCAACTTGTTATAGGCAACCAGTGTCAAGCACCTAACGACATATCTCAGTAAAGAACTAGGCTACACTCAAAGGTAAGTCTTTGCTTTCTCAGTATCATCCATGCACGACATCACATGCTTTGCCTCATCGGGCAATTTGAACCCAACTTCTTGTTGCGTGAAGACCACCTGTACATAACGGCACACTAACTGACTCACCTCCTACACCACAGATGACTATCACTGGAGGTTGCAACTGTGGCCAAATCCGCTACAAGATCGACAATGAACCCCTAACCACAATCCTCTGCCATTGCAAGAACTGCCAACGAACTAGTGGCGCATCCTTCTCTGTGAACTTCATTACCATGGCGGATAATCTTACGGTTACCGCGGGCGAGCCTAAACTATATGAAGATAAATCCACCGACTCTGGAAACTCGATGAGTCGGGCATTCTGTGCTAATTGTGGTATGTTTGGATACGAACATGTCTGTTACTTGCCTGACATTTTTGTGTTATGAAAATGCTGGAGCAACATACCTGCAGTGTTTCAACATTATGTAATGGTGACTATGCTGACATGACTTTTCTTGCTTCTTCTCCTTGCGTACTACAGGTAGCAGCTTATACTCAGTTTCCAGTACAAGTCCAGCCGTCCGAATCATGAAAGCTGGATGTATCGATCAAGATTGCATCGACTCTGTAAAGCCATCGTCACAGATCTACACTGACTCCAAGCAAACTTGGGTCGACCATGAGACTTTGAAGCTTCCTTCAAAACCCAAAGGCTAATTGTGGTAGGAGTGATGGTGCTGATGGTGTGGCAAGGGCGCTAGATTCAGAGGCAACCTTATAAGACAGGGAAACCATGGTGTTGGTTGGTGTTGGTTGGTGTTGGACTTTAATTATTGTAACAGCAAGCAAGCGAATATAGCTTCTAAAGAAGCCATACTGAGCGTTGTTCGTCAGCTTGCATTTCACGAGTCTTTTAAGTGAACTTGGTGTGATAAATCTAAAGTGCCAACCTGAGCGACAGACACATGAATGTTAAAAGTTTATACGGGATTGCCGAAAGAGAAAGCGAATATGCAGGCCGTTCCCAGTAAGTCCTTATTAGTTCTTTGAGTCAAGCGTTCGCTAACTTGAAGTTTCGTATGACACACGAACTGGACGAACTCGATTGCCGCACTTGCAAAAAACAGCAACTTCATATAGAAAGCCAGTATCCAGAGGAGAGCCATATATCCACACTACACACGTAGAGTATGTCATTAAGTTCCCATCATTGCTGATACACTTCAGCATCGCCATGTCGATCAATTTGTTCCCCATTCTTGCCGACCTTCCTATCCTACTACATATCACAGCACCAGCTTTTCTCACCTTTTTCAACATCAGATGACTATTACAGGTGGTTGTAACTGCGGCCAGATCCGATACAAGATCGAAAACGAACCAGTCAGAATTACTCTCTGTCATTGCAAGAACTGCCAACGAACAAGTGGAGGCGCATTCTCTGTCAACTGGGTTACGATGGCAGATAATCTAACTTTTACAAGTGGAGAGCCTAAAGTATATCAAGATAAATCTACTGATTCTGGAAACACGCTGTCTCGAGCGTTTTGTGCTAATTGTGGTATGTATGGATATGAACACATGCATGACATGCATATTGTCACTTGATTTATTGTTTATTATGATGGTGTTGGAGCAACATGCCTATTGTGGTCCAAAAAATTTCATTGTCGACGACGCTGAGATGTATTCTTCACCATATCGTTCGCCCCGACAGGAAGCAGCATTTTTTCATCGTCTAGCGGCAATTCAAACCTCCGAGTCATGAAAGCTGGATGCTTTGATCACGAATGCATCGATTCCGTAAAGCCATCGTATCAGATATACGCTGACAGTCGACAAACTTGGTTTGACCCCGACGCTTTAAAGATTCCTTACAAGCCGAAAGGGTGACTGTAGGGAGGAGTGATGGTGCTGCAACACTGTCGTTAGCGCCAAGGGCGGTACCTCATGAAAGTGCAGTAGACGATGGCGGTTGTTGATGGTAGTTGTCGTTTGACTTTGATGATCGTGACGACAAGAATGAGCAATACAGCTACTATTTATAACATCCTACACCTCACGTTGCATGTCAGCTATCTCTCATCGTCGTCAATGTCAGTTACTGGTTGCTTGACTCAGGTTGTGACAGGTTTAAAACTGCAAGCCTGATTGCAAGGCGCCGCAAAGCAAGGGCCCAGATCCACGAATGCTTTGACTGGGATGATTTGAATTGCAAACGGCGATGAGAAATAGTGGCTTAATTATTATTAAGACACGCAGAAAAATTTCCCCTGTTATTCCGAAAACCTAGGACCCCTGGATGAGCCTTTGATCTGGAGCTTTGAGAGTATTTAAGTCAGCTTTTCTTCAAAGTAACCAATCCAAGGAACATTCATTTTACGCCTCCAACCGCATCTCGACTCTCAGGTCCCATAACCAAATCAAGGTATGTGTATGGTCAAACTTCTGAAGATCATCCAAACATCCGGACAGCGGCATGTATCAGTGAGCGTCTAAAAGGAGATCCGATAGTAGCTAACAGCTTCCGTATCGCTGAATGTCTAGTATGACTATCACGGGAGGTTGCAATTGTGGGGAAGTTCGATACAGCATTGAAAACGAGCCGCTGGCTTCAGTTCTTTGCCACTGTCTCAATTGCCAAAAGTAAGGGCTCTTTGCCTGCTCTTTCAATTCAAGACATCGTTTATCTAACACTGTTGCTGTATTAGAACAAGTGGATCTGCATTCGGGACCAACATTGTCGTTTTAGCTGGATCATTAACAATCACACAAGGAACTCCCAAGATATATGAAGACAAGTCATCTGACTCTGGAAACGTTAATACCAGAGCTTTCTGTGGAACTTGTGGTAAAACAGAAGCATCCGAATCCTCGCAAACATACAAAGCTTGATGCTTACACCGTTTGTTTTTCTCAACTTTCCAGGAAGCTCTCTGTACTCCTTTTCCAGTGGAAACCCACACATCCGGGCAATCAAAACCGGTTGTATTGATCATCAATACATTGACAAGGTGAAACCAAGTGTACAAATCTTTACGGATAGTAAACAAACTTGGATCAGTCCTGAAGCTTTCGGAATTGCTTCCAAGCCAAAAAACTTGTAAAGTTGACGCAGTGGTTGCGACTTGTGGTGACGAGGAACGCAGCAACTATGCGAATTGTAGTTTGCAACAATATAACTATCAGACTCATGTTGAAAACGAAATTTTAGGTTCAATTAGCGATTTGCAGATGACTGGTACTTGCACTCGTATGTGTAAATCTTGACTTGAGCTTGTTTTTCACAAATGTTGTTCGTGATGTTGGAATTTCATGTAAGAGGAAGGAGTGGTAAAGCGTGTAGATGAGGTGCAGTGCTTGAAAATCACGTCTTGATACGGTCCCTATGGCTGTTGAACCAATCTTGTTCAGTCTCTTTCCTTTGACCTCCAATCAGAAACAAATTTCGCAAGCAGCAAGCATTCTCTCCAAGCAGGACGAGATCGAGATCGAGAGGATATCGAATAGGCAAGATCAGAGAGAATATCGCCACCGTGTCGAGTGTCTCCATCTCATAGCAAGCTAGTATCTTTTGGGAGCCAACACTAACATTACTTTCGAGTCGGACAACTTGAGGAAGTGAGCCAGTGCTAGTAAAGGCAGGCTGGATTCGCAGATAGGAATAGCAGACAGGCAGCCATGTCCTCATACGTTGTAAAGCGTGGCTACACACTCGTCAAGGAAGATGGACTCAGGAGCTTTATGTGGCCAAAGAGGTGGCTCCTTTTACGAGAACAGACATTGACTTTCCATAGGAATGAGGCAAGTTTATGCGTCTATTTATTGCTGTCATATTCCTATATTGCAGACAGGCTACCCAAGTACTGCTCCTTGCTCTAAATCCAAGAACATCTTGGCGGTGTGATACCCGCGCCATGCAAATACTAGCTGAGACAACAGACAAGAGGGTTTGACTTTGTGCTGCCGACATTGACAGCAAAATCGCAATTGGAATGAACTTAAAACAACTTCTAAGCAACTTATCCAACGCTTAGAACGCCTATCAAGCTGTAGCTCTCATCTTTCTCAAGGAAGTCGAATCAGTCAACAGAGTAGAACTGAAACCGTACTGCTTTGAGATCATGACAAAGGACAAGACGTATTACATTGCCTGCAAGAGTGACGAAGAGCTATACTCTTGGATTGACGAAATTTACTCGGTATGTTTAAGACGGTTGGAGGTGGCGATACAACAATGCGACGACGAGTCATAGCTAACAGTTTGTTTTCTATCATGCAGAGATGCTCACCAGCTGGAATATCAGCTCCTTCCAACTTTTCACATAACGTTCATGTTGGTTTCGATGCAAACAGTGGCTTGTTTACGGTATGCGGTGTCTTGCTTTATCAAGTGACGTGTATACCATAATAGTAGCCATCAATACCAAGAATCATTCTCTCCTGTATTCCTTCCTTTCGCTAACACTTTTATCTACCACAGGGCTTACCAAAGGAATGGATTGCTTTACTTGAAAACAGTTCCATTACAAAGGAAGACATGAACAAGAATCCACAAGCAGTATTGGACGTGCTGGAATTCTATACTGAAAACATGAAAAAGGATCGTGCTGCTGCATCAGGTCGATTACGATCACCGCCGAGTCAGAGGCGAATGGATTCCAATGAAAGGCCGTATAATAGTAAAGGTTATGGCGATGAAAATGGATATGATAATGTATCGCAATCATCGTCATCGCCTTATGGATCTTCATCACCACAATTACAGGTAATTTGAAGGGCTTCAAGTTCTAAAGGCTTCAAAACGTGTTGACATATATGATGTTAACTGGTCGTTTTTTAGCACGTAAACACCCGAGTAGTACCACCACCACCACCAAATCGACCAGCCATAGTACCACGTCCTCCTCATACCATCGACAATGGTACCATACCGACATCCGGACCACAAAGACTACAACAAGACCGCTACCGAAATGATTCACCAGCTCGTAACGACATGTATGATTCCCGTGACAGAGATGGTGATGTGAGGGATCGTAATAATGAACGTATTGACAGAGAAGACTGGGATGCTCGATCACAAAGATCAGATGTACGAGACAATCGAGGTGATAGAATGGAAGCACCAGTTCGACGAGCACCACCAGAAGTTTCACGACCTGTTGATTACGCTAATCGAGCACCGCCACCTGAAGTACGAAGACCCATGCCAGACTCTAGTAGGCGTCCACCTGAACGAATTGAACCACAACGAGTAGAACGTCCAGAACGTGCTGATCGAGGAGATCGTAATATTAATAATGGTAATGGTGATATGAATGGTGATGAACTGATGAGATCAAAATCTCGAGAAGATCGACCTATCCGAGACGAAAAACCACTGTCACCACCACAACAAGTATATGAGGAACCAGCCGCCGTAGCAAAGAAACCAACGAAATCCGAACGAATGTCAACAATGACTGAAGCTGAAATCATGGTGAAACTACGAGGAGTAGTATCCAAGAACGATCCAGCTCAAACGTATTCCAAAATCAAGAAAATAGGACAAGGAGCATCTGGATCTGTATATGTAGCACGAAACATGATTAATCAAACGACAGTAGCCATCAAACAAATGGATTTGGCTCATCAACCACGTAAAGAATTGATTGTGAATGAAATCCTAGTCATGAAGGAATCTCAACATCCCAATATTGTCAATTATTTGGACTCCTTCCTTGTTCGTGGTGAATTATGGGTTGTTATGGAGTATATGGAGGGTGGTCCATTGACTGATATTATTGATGCTAATCAGTTGACGGAGGCTCAGATAGCTACTGTGACTTTTGAGGTAAGATTTTGTGTTGTTTAAGTTTGGTTGAGTTTGTGTTTTGGTGATGGCATATCAGTGTATGACGCCGTTGGAAAAAAGTAGTGTTTTTGTTCTCACTAATCCTCCATTCTTAATAGACATTGAAGGGATTGAATCATCTTCATATACGACAAATCATTCATCGTGACATCAAGAGTGATAACGTCTTGTTGGATTCTGAAGGCCACGTCAAAATAAGTAAGTTGAGCAAGAAAAGGTTGAGCGTCAATCATCAATTAACCGCACATCCTCGGTTGTTTTTGTTGCTTGACCAGTGGTACCCATCCCATTCGTCTTACCACGCACTAACAAATCATCACGACCCAATTTTTACTATTTACAGCTGACTTTGGTTTCTGTGCAAAACTAAACTCTGAACGAAACAAGCGAGCTACCATGGTCGGAACACCCTATTGGATGGCTCCAGAAGTAGTCAAACAAAAAGAATACGGAGCAAAAGTAGATATTTGGTCACTCGGTATCATGGCCATTGAAATGGTGGAAGGTGAACCACCATACTTGGAAGAAGAGCCTCTGAAAGCGTTATACTTGATTGCAACGAATGGAACACCAACGCTGAAAGCACCTGAAAAGTTGTCTGGAGTCTTCAAGAACTTTTTAGGAAGATGTCTTGAGGTGGATGTGAATAAGCGTGGGACTAGTGATGAATTGCTTATGGTGAGTGTGCGGGATCTCAATTGAAAGGGCGTAAATAGTTTTTTTTGCTTCTGTGTTGGTGATGACAAAAAAAGCAAGCGCAATGACTCGTTATAATTACAGGCACTCTGTCTAACATTCCCTTCCCATCATCTTAGCATCCTTTCTTACGTCTTGCTGCTCCTCTCTCTTCTTTGACGCCGCTAGTCAAAAAGACCAAAAAGCTATGAGTTGCTCTACACAAAAGAAAAAGCTAGCCCTTATCTGGCCCACCTCAACCAAGAAATGGCGTTGTATAAAATTCATTTGCCTGCTTTTTTTAGAACATTCAATAATCCCCCATCATCTTCTCTCAATAACTCGTAAACACCACACACACCACACATACACCCCTTTCTCCACTTTCGATATAAAGAGACCTCCGGACATAAAAACAAAATAACTTTGTAAAACTTTCTTCCTAGTTAGAATAAAAACCAGTTGACAAAAAAAAACCTGTTGCAGTGTTGAATACACTTTGGAATGTTTTCCGAATGATTTACATGAACCAACCATTGTTTTAGAGTATTCAAAATACGTTATATAGTGTACAAATTGCTTTTCCTCCCGATAATATTTACTTAAGAAGCCAAACTAACAGAATTTATTATGATATTTTGTTCGTCCAAAGCCTTCCTCACCTTCTTCCTCACAGCCCCAAATCATCAAGATCAAGCAAATTTATATGTGGAGACTTGTTTAATGATGCCAATGACTTTTTCTTGTTGACGATGCTATTGATGTGATTGTTGTTGTTGTGGGACAAGACATCATCATCATGCACATGAATATGATGTATGTCATCATCGCTATCATCATCGTGTAAAGATATGTCTGGTTGAGATGCTAGTTGTTGCTTGAGGTCTTCGTTTTCTCTTGTTAGCACGTCGATTGTTTCGACTGCGTCTTGGTATTTTCCCTATTTGGAAGAGCTAGATGTGAGAAATTGCGTATGTAGCAGGAAGCAAAGAAAATCCGAACGCAATAGGTACTTACACTAATAAGCATCAATTGATCTTCAACCATGCCAACTTCAGTCTGCAATTGCATTTGTCGTTTCATTGCTGCGTTGAGCTCGAGACTTAGACGGTCTCGTTCTCGTTCATTGGCCATCTGAAGCTTTTTTAATTCTGGACCAAAAAAAGTGTAATGGTCAAAAACAAGATATCATCACTATGAACTCTCTCATTCCCACACATCGACAAAGCTGCCACATCAAGTAACATACCCCAATCTCGTAATGGAGATGATCCATTTGTAGCTGTTATAATGCTATTCGTCAATGTACCTGGACTATCTTTGTTTGGTTGGTTTGGTGATAATGATGGCGAGTTTGGCGATGATGGTTGCAGTATGATGTCCACATCACCACTACCATTGAGCAAGTTTATGTCGTGTTGTCTTTTCAATTCTTCTTTTGTTCTTTCCAGTTCTTCTTTTAACGAGTTTATCTATTGATTTATGAGTTTTGGTGAGAGATGAGGTGCAAGAAGTAAGAAAAAAAAGATAGGCCGAATTGTATACATACCACAGTTCTCATCTCTGCAGCATCAGCTTGTGTTTCAGTTTGCAATCTTTCGACTTCCATCAAGTGTGTGAGATTCATTCTGTCCAGTTTCTCTAATGTCATGAAAGGAGCGAAGGTTGGTTTGAAGATCAAAGCTTTGATAACATCAGCCGGCTTTTTTGTTGTTACCTGCAAAAGTGAATTCCGTATTGGCCAGTTGAGCTACGACCTTATGCAATTGTACTAGAAAGCAAGAAACGAAAGCAAATCAGTATCTCGAAGAGGCATCCGATGTACCAAAAGGACGCAGATCCGTATCTGCCAGGGGCAGTCCATGTTCGAAAACAGAGGCTCTTCAATTTGTGCCCACGATGAAGCTCTGGTTGCGAAACTTCCACGTCACGTATGGTGGGCACAGCAAGCATCTTCCACCCAGATGGTTGAACTTACATTTGAGCATTTCATTTTCATCTTGCAAGTCATGTAATCTTCTATCATCTAGGATCTTGCTTTTAGCACTGTTAGGCGTTCCCTACATCACCGTTTGCATGTATGAGCGTTTTACGTTTTGATGAAGCACACAAACACCAGCAGAGAAGACATACAGGAAGATTAGCCAGATTAGTGTGTATGGTCAATGGTGTTATTGGAGGTTCGGGTTCTAGCTTTGGCGTCTATTGAATCCGAATCAAACCAATGTGTGTTAGCAACATAGAAGGTCGAGCTTGTTGAATTGCGCCTTACTGGAGGAGCTATGGACAATGGAGTCAAGTCGACCTCGCTCACTTCGTCGGGCTCCTCTTCCTTGACGGCCTGCGTCTCGGCTCGAAGCATTCTCTCTGTCTCTTGTTCTTTGTAAATGTGTGTGCAAGGAAGCAAAGACCGTAACATGTATCTTTATTCGTGCCATTTCGTTATTTTATATGATTTATACTCAAAATAACTCTTATTGTCGGCTTAGATAACTCTACTATGGGGTCTGTCGGCCACAATGTTCCAACATTTCACCACATTGTGTAAAGGTGTTGGACGTTTTATGCCAATGAACTCTTTTGGCGCTTCGAATATGTGGAATTGATGTGAAACTCTTAGAATTGGTTCTCAATGTGGTATTGAATCCTCGGCAGTCTTTGGGATTCTTGTCAGTTTGGTTGCCGCGTGCTAACGCAAGTTCAACGAGAATACGATTACGAAAAGCATGGTTTTTTTGAAGGATTGAGAACAAGTGCCGAGCAGCCGAATTTTACTACAGAGTTTGCTTAATTGAACTGTCTGGCAACGGCGTGCTAACGATCAAGAATGATACTACAACAACGTTTGCTAACAGTTGAGATTCCTCAAGATATCACAAACCGAAACCTTGAAAAATACCATTGCTTCTTGAGTCTTTGTGAATTGGCGGGGTGCTGTGCTTGGCCAAATATCGGTCCTTTCTACCTGAAGGTGTAGCGCTCAAAAAAAAAACCGGTACCCCCGACACCTAGTGGTGCCTGAATCCTTTCCATCAATAAGTCGAATGGTTAGGCCTTGGTGGAAACAGCCACTCGATCTGTTGGCAAATGTCAGACCTTGCGGCATATGGAAGAAGTGGAAGGTGAGGGACTATAGCACCAGCAGCACCACTATCTTCAGGTCATGGTACAGCTTCTTGGTTTGCTTTTGGATTTGCAGGGGTTTGCTGTGAGGAAGTAAAATTGGCGATCTTCAAGCCTTACGCCTCATGGTGATGCTGGACACATTACTGCTTTCATCCGGAGTGTATCTTCGCGTACGGGATGCCATCGATGTGAAATACTATCGTGACTTGGTATACGTGTCGGTGCTGCTCCTTTCAAGTCAAGAGGTGTTGTTTTCATAGTGACAGTTGGACGCTGAGTGCTCTTCTTACATCGTATCTCCTATACTGAACCATTAGCTGTATCTTTCATGTATGTTTAGACAAACTGAATGTTTAGACAAACTGAAATATAGAGAACAAAGGTCTCCAAATGCTTTGAAAGTTTATAAATTGCATTTGCGTCCTGTTGTTACAATTTTGTACTTTTGAAGAACTTGCTCTAGTTCTGTGCGTCGATCCCATTATCCGTGAGCTTGTCATACATCGAGATTGGGCATTTGATTTTCAATGCGTAAATAGGCGTTTGAGTGTCTGCCTCAAGTGTTGAACTTCATTCTGTTATAAAAGTCTTATAACAGCCAGACTAAAACTTCTTACGATACAAAAGCCGCTGAGCGACAATATACCGTTGAGTTCTCATTAATCAGGATCCTGCTTGACGCCCTGTGACTCTGCCCAAACAGTACGAGTTGGTGAGTTTACTGAGTTTCCAGTGTCGTAGTATATATGTAGCTCATTAGATGTCAACTCTAATCTATTCAATTTTAATATTTTAATAATATCTGGCTATATTGTAGTCGCCTCGCTCTGGCGCGAGCCGTGCTTGTCCAAGCATCACCAGTGTGACATCAAATGCCAACCAGCAAGGAGCTCTCAGACGGACTGGGCATTCACTATGACTGACTTTGACACGCTCGTTTCAAACTCGAAATTCGACATGCCAACACATCTGAACTCGGTTGCGCATCTTGGAAGGGACAGTCCAACATTACAAGCATCAATTGTAGAACATGCAAAGTCAACATCCATAGTAGTGCATGACACGATATTATCGCTGCTACAAGAGTTCTTGGATCTCAAGCGAGCTGAAGGATCGAGTGTGGATAAGGCTGTTTATGAGGGCATGGATGTTCAAGGTTTGTCTCTTGACAAAATTACGGCCATTTTCTCGCTTTTTTGCCCTTCATGTGACTTACACCAACTCGAAATAGATTTCATACGCAGACTTATACGGCAGAGACCTAAAAGCTTCGTTGGGTAAATTGGATGCGAAGTATAGAACCCCTACGTAACTGTCACTGACGTTGATAACTACTAGGCCTAGCGACACTACGCTTTTGCGCAATGGTGTTCGTGCAAACGGCATGCATTGGCTATCAGTCGGCACAGATCACGAGGAATCGATACATCTAGTCGACTACCTCTCATACGATGAAATGCAGTTGTCCGCATTGCTCGGTAGGCCCGAACTTTTTTTTGGCAACCACTCGCTCGAGAGCTAAATCATTTTTTACTGTCAGGAGTATCTTCTCCTACGCTATTTATTAATAACGGATCTCGTTACAATGAAGCAAAACCTGGTCAACCCGGTACTTTTCAACACGATGGAATCTATATAGGTCTGGTGGGAGCCAGATTTGAGCACTTAGACAAGATGGATTCTCTCTACATGATCAAATCAGCACGTGAACAAAGCAAACTAGATCATATGTGGAATAGGTTTTATGGTATTGACTCGACGAGTACCTGGACTCGTCTATCAAATGGGATACAATTCAACATTGCTGCATATAAGAAGAGAGTCAGTATACCTATTCAGCTTTTGCTACTGGAAGCAGAACGAAGAGCTCTAGCACTGAACCGTTACGCGTATGTACATCTTGTCGGCCTTGGTTTAGGAGCTTGGCAGATCACAGATGAGCAACAATACTGGTTTGCTGAAAATGTAGTTGAATCTATCAAGGAGTTGAAGTTACCACATGTTGGAGTAGTGGACTTTAGCTGGTTTGACAAGGACCTGCCAGCTAAACTGGATTACCCTCGTACTGGTGAATACGCCAATGGCAATAGAATCAAACTCGTATTTTCACGTAGAGAGCCAGCTGCTTTATTGACCGGAGACGATGCGGATAAGCTGGTTGTGGCGTCGTATGCGTGGGATGGAAACTCGTTTGCTGGAAACGAGTATTGGATGGGATCATTATCAGGATCTGGAGATCCAGCTGCTGTGTGTTGCTCTACCATAGGTGAACTTCAGAATCCTTGGATTAATCCTTGGATGACGATACAGGTGCTGAAGTCGTAGTCTGATGGGACGCTTGCAATAGGAATTGCAGCCGTACATGTATCAAATCCCTGCGTAAACATATTATAACACTAACATAGGCTAAATTGAAAGATTCCCATGCACGTTTTCAATGAACGGTTTCCTTTTAATGCGTAGCAAGACAATCTAAAGAGGCGTAGCAGTGGCAACGATCTAATACCTCCAATTTTATTCTTAAGCGACTTTGCTGCCGAGCACGGGCGCTCCTCTACTTGCAAAATTCGTCACAATTCGGGTTTGCCTACCACAGATATGAACAACCTTTATTCCAACTGTGACAGGAGTCAAGAGCTTCGGTGCAAAGTGAATGAAGTGGAAATCTATGTATACACATGAGTGCTGTATCATTACAAGGGTGCAACCATAGTGTGTGATAGGGAGTATGTGTCCATTGGCAATGAGCCATGTCCAGCACGGCGTGATCCACTCAAAGAGGCGAGAAAATAGAGTCAGACACTCTGACTGACAATACCGCAATGAATTCGCATTCTTTTACCTATCTCCTTCAAGAACCCATCACTTTGCCACCAATGTCCCTGGTTCTCTGATGTCAGTGAACGTCGGTACCACAATGGAGAAGGCCAATATCGAGCGTAAACGCTTTTCGACTGCCTTGAATCTCATCCTTCCCAAAAGATAACATCAGCAACTCGTATTGGATTACTAGGGCAATCGACCTTGTTTGAAATAACTGGCAGACACCAGGATGAGGAGCAACAAAATGGCTCCCCCTCCAGAATGAGAGTACTAAACCTCATATTCTAGCGCCCGGCAGTCCGAGATCACAGCTCGGCTCTACTTCCCTCTCCTCTGTTTTCCGTGTTTTGCGGAATGTCAGGAATTGGAATTGGCCAGACAGAAAAGACTGAGAACGCCTTTTCCCTTGTGTCGGGACTATTGGACGGGACTACACATTTACGTGCCAAATCAGCAAATCACAAATCACGTAAATTTAGTAAATTTTTGAATTCCATAACTCATCACGTAAAGGCATCCTCGTCGTCCTCCTCGTAAACACTTCCATAATGAGCAACCCATATCGTATGACTGGAAGATGCTGCTGGGCATGTCGAAACCATCTTATGAGGTCAGTAGTATCCTCCCTCTTCATATCTCTATTTGCAACCAAACAACCAGTTTTAACCAAACATCAAACATTGTTCTCACTAGGAGATACGCAACAGCACCACAACCGTCTCGCCCAAGTGTATGGACCCGTCTAACCACGTACATCAGATCATCACGTGCATTCATGAAACAGTTACTCTCAGGTGCTAAAACAATGAGGCATGACGGTCGCATCGCATCAGATTTACGAAAACGAATAAACCTGGAGCAGTACGTGTTGACGCGTAGAGAATTCTTACTGGTGAGTGCTTTGTAGCTGTCTGTGAGTAGAGCCCTTCATGTGCTGCTTCTACTTGTGAGATCCAAGCTTGCGTTTGGATTGTAACCCCAAAACACTATTTGAATGTTGAGGTTTTTTGCCGTTAAACTAGGTCAGAACTTCGGATGCAAACTTCCGAAAGGCTGTCCCATTCTTCTTTGTCTTGTTGATCATACCGGAAGTCCTGCCAGCCATATTGATGTACTATCCTCGGTTTCTACCGTCTGCCTGCTTGACTCCTGAGTACATTGTATGTGTTTGGAATGGAAATTGAAATTTGGAGGCTTTGGAAAGCTTTGAACACTATTGGCGTGCGTTTGGAAGCTACTGTTTCGATGCTCAAGACAACGTATTCGTATAGGAGAAGGGATGGAACAATCTAGCTAAAGTGAGGGAAGAGATGGCTGCTAGAGCATGTCTTGATGTTATAGCGGGTGGTACGGTGAGTTTTTAGATGGCATTGCTAGTACGGCGACAGACAGTGATGATCTGGTTTTTTTTTCGTTTGCCAAAGCTGATTCTCAAATCAATATCACTTTCATTAGTTAAATCCTCGAGATTTCTTATCTCCGTTCTATATTCGCGAACTAGCTTTTGGACAAGGACAATACTTTCGGCCTGAAAATATGGAGAGGGCTCAATTACGGCAGTTTGTGAGGTACATACCAGCAAAAAAACCACTACTTGATGTGATATCACACGGTGCGCGTCTCCTCAACGACGTCCATTTCTCAGGTACATGGGCTTCAATTCATATGCACCATCATGGTGGATGAAGAGATCGTTATGGAAACACTTTAATGAGGTGCTGCAAGATGATGTCGTAAGTGTTGACTAATAAAATCCAACGCAATTGATTCTTTTTTGGTTGCTGACTCTTACGCTTAAACGTCTCTTGGTTTGCATACAGCTCCTGGCAAAAGAAGGCACAACCAACCTATCACAGACAGAGTTAAGGAGTGCCGTTGAAGAACGAGGGTTGTAAGTTGGTGCTTCAGAAGGACTGAATTGAACCTATGTGGTGGCCTAGCGATCCATTTCTTCGCCTCTTCTCGATCACGCACATACCACACACCTCGCTCAAACCATTGACAGACTGCCTTACACACCATCTCTCAACTTTTCATAGACCAAGTAGAGACCTAACGCAAGACGCCATGAAAGACTTCCTCGAGGTCTGGATATCAGTGCGTGCATCATCTTCCTCTCCTCGACCTTCTGAAGCTTCGTCGTTGCAAACGCAAGGCATGGATGTCCCAATAGGCCTGCTATGGTACATGGCAATGTTTAGAGTGTATCTTTCTCGTATTGACAAGACCAAGAACGAAATGGGAATTGATGTAGATATCATTGTAGAGAGCCATGATAATTTTAAAAACAAGATAACTTGAGCAACACAACGCACTTGATATACTGAAGAATTATTTATATTTTTAAACAACAAAAATGAGATGGGAGTGTTTTTTTGTCTTCTTTTTCGTTTGTCTAGGTTATGCATATGGACAAAGGATGCAGGAGTATCAGGTGCATGTTTACTGTTGTTTTTGGTGATCAAACCTACCCTCCAAAAAGGGCTAGCCAGAAAACTTATGTGGGTATATATACTTTTGTATAAATGCAAAACTTCCTTCTTCAACTCCAACAACTTCATTCATTCGAGCACCAAATCTCCAGCTTGTTTTCAGATGCCGATATAGATCCAGAGCCACCAAACCCATATAGACGTAATGCCAACTCCATATCTTCTTGATCAGTCATCAAGACTTTTTCACCATCTTCGTCTACATAACGTAATCGTAATGGATGAGTGGATTGGAACTTCTTTTCTATACGTGATGACAGGTCTGGGAAGAGCGTGTTGGGTGCGATGAGCATCATGAATGTGTCGTCGCCATAGTGGCACTTGAGCTTGATCTATTTTGAAATCAGTCAGATTTTTTGTTAGCTTGTCGTCATTCAAAAATCGAATTCAGCTCAATTTCAATACAAAACAAAACAAGTACGTACCCTTCCACCAGCATCCGGAGAGCTGAGTGCTGGCGACGAAGGTCTGGCTGAGGTAGGTGTTCTGGAATTACTAATGAGATCAGATGGTCGTCGTAGATTGGCATACTCTCGATCACCAGATGGCCTCCTTCCATTTCCTGCATAATCCGACGGATTGTCAGATGGTCGACGCTGACTGCCAGCATTTCCATACTCTGATTCCTCCGATGGTCTTCTCGTCTGCCCATATGGACTACCATCTGGTTTCAAAGACTGTTTTCGTGGTCTATATGAGGAATCATGTGATGATTGTTGTTGTGGTATATACTGAGGTTCTGGTTCTCGTGCTTCAGGAGATGCTCGACCACCTCTGCTTGTTGTCCATGTTGGTTGTGATGATTGTGTTGTTGCAGAGGTGGGTGAAGCGTATGATCGTTCTTTGGGTGGTGTTGGTGTCATACTTCTATTGTTATTACTTTCGTATCTAGTGTCGAGTGTCGCGGCGGATCGTGTAGTGTCAATCGTTTTGGATCGGGTAATGGCAATACCTCCTCTATCATTGTTGCTGTCGTCTCCTCTAACAGTGTCTATTGTTCTTGATCTGGCGGATGCAGTTGCTGCTCGTTGCAGGTTTGGACTTGATGCCGCGACTTGGAGGACATCATCTAGAGGTCCTCGTGTTGCTGTATTGCGATCCAAAGTAGCCGCCTAGATTTTGTTCAGAGATGAGTGAGACTAACATGCAACGAAACCTTGAAGAGGCCAGGGGTATGCTCCATCAGATACTGGGTGACAAGATTTTTTTTACCTTAAGCCTTTTCCCACTAAACCCTGTAAAGTTGTCTGCAGCTTCAACAGCAGCGACGACTTTGGAAGACCCCAAATAGTCTACTTTGGCAGTATTTTCAATCTTTGATGCAGGTGGCTTGTATAATAGTTGAGGTGGCACATCAAAAAGTGATAGCTTGTCGGCAGATCGAGGACCCAGTTCCTGAGCCTGTTCAATCCTCTCATTGTCTAATAGATTGTACGATATTCAGCTATTATATTGATAAGCAACAATACATACGCCTCGTTTGCTTAAAGGCTGAATCGTAAGAAAAAAAAATGTGCCAGGTCATCATAATACCTGCTTTTGAATCTTTTGGACGATCTCGATAAGCATCGTCGAGGTCCTCAAGTCCAGGATTCACACTTCCCAGCTTGATAAAGCAGAGGCCACGATTGAATTGGACATGACTTGAATACAACTTGAATGGTAGTCCAAGTTGAGTGTAATCAATCAATCGGACACCTCTCATTTTCTATAAGCGAATGGGTTGGCATGATGATACACAAGATACAATCGTCTAGTAGTGGTTACCTCCAATGCCAAATCATAATCATTGAAAGCCTCTTCGTATCTCCTGGTTCGAAAGTAGCACCATCCACGTTGAAAGTATGCGATAGAGAGATATGTGTCTTTGCGTACAGCTGACGAGAAGGCTTTGAGCTACAATATAACGAAAGGTTGGGTCAACGCCTAAGGAAGCTCCGATACAAGAGATCACCCGGTTCCAACATACAGCATCATCGACGTGTCCGATCTGCAAGAAAGCCATTCCAATGTTGAATGAGATCTTGGAGGTTTCTGGAATAGCCTGATGAATGGAGTCATTACAATATGAGATTGGGTTGAATTGACATGTCTCCTTTCTGTTTGTGTCTGGTTGGATCCCGAACGAGAAAGAGAGTGGCACGTTTTGATGATGATAATCAATAGTACCTCAAAGTAATCCAGAGCGCGCTCGTAGTCATTAGCTTCAAAGCACTTGACTCCACTGTTCCATTTCACTAGTTCTTCCTATATTGGATAATCATGGCTGGTGTGAGATCTTTGCGCACCCAAAATCCAAGAAATGTGATTCCAACGATGAGATTGCGAGAGAGTCTATGTATTAGTACCTTGAGAGACATGATCACTTCCTTGTTACTATACAGTGAGCAGCATTCACTCCTCCTTCTGATTACTATAGTAACCTTGCTGCTTGCTATGGTAATCTTTTGGCTTGCTCCAAATTGACGGCTTTCTCAGGTTCAGGTAGTCATTCTGACCGCACGAGCGCCAAGAGTGAGAACGCGAGTACGATTATGACCAAAAGAAGATATTTATCGTGAATACACTGAATATACGTATAACGACGCGTCGTGGAACGTGTGAGAACGTGATCCATGACCCAAACACATGTAATTACCAACCATCGTGAACAGAAAACAAAGTTCAACAGTTGACATCATTAATTCCATTGATTATTCATATGAAATCGTAAAATCGTCCTAAAACTATGCTTCATCTCATTACTATCACATCCAGAAGCGACACATGTTTTCACAAATGTGCTTGTGGGTGTTGCTGCTGTTCTCGTGATTGTTTAAGCTTCAGGGCCTTGAAGCACTCAACGAAGCACTTTATCAGGGCAGGCGTTCTTCTATCTCCCGTTACACTGTCAACCACGGCTCCATTCATCACGTAGGCGAAGCTGACATTGTTTTTGCGATCAAACAAGTTTTGGCTTCCTCCGTACCCTCTCCATCCTTCCCAAAACACGTCAGAGTCAGTTCCAAACTCTGGTCTGTAAGGTAGAACAATGAGGGCGGTTAGATTTGAAAGAAATGATGCCAAATGATCTGGTTGCGACTAAATGTACTTGCCTATTTGGGACAATCTCGTTCTCCCAGTTTGCCCAGCCGGCAGCAGCCCATGTGAGTTGCATTCCGGGGAAAAGACCGTCCTGCGTATCATAGAGTGAGAAAGACAGAGGAGGTATACACATAACAATCGTACGGTAACGGAAAGCAAATCTGAACAGAAGCAGCACAACCACCACAACGATTAAGATACTCTGTATAGACAACAGCAATACCACCGTGATAAACCAAACATGAAACGTACCTCCATTTTCGGTTGCTTCACAGCAGCCCTCTCCATGCCGGATTTCGTCAAGATAGTCACCCCATCAAGACTGCCGCCATTAGCCATAGCAGCACCAATTCTCGCTAGCGATCTCGCATTCGTAACGCCATTCGTAGATGGCGCTTGTAGAATCCGTCCATCACGAGTATTTGCAACACATATCGGGACAGACGGATGAGGTGGCAAGCCCGTCACGTCAATGGTATTTATAGTTAGATCAAACGTCTCTAACAATCCTGGAGGAGGAGCCGGGATTCCCTTTGCACGATCTGCTTCATCGACGGCTGTTCTGGGACGGTTTGCATATGGGTACAATACAAACGGTGAGATCCGGTCGTCTACTTGACTGGGTGTTCCGAAGTAGAAGGTCAATCCGAGGGGTTTGGAGATTACTTGTTGCACTAGTTGTCCCATGTCGCGTTTCTTGGGGTCAGTTCGTCGAACCAGTTCACTGAGAGGATGGAAGAAAAGCATGAGCTGCCTTTTAGAGTTTTGTTCGTAGTTCAGGTTGATGGGGCTCACTTTGCATAAAATCCTCTAGTACAAGCGAAGAACGGTCAGTTATTGAGGCCTTGCACAAAACACTGGCTGGCAAAATGGTATATACCTTGTCCATGCGTGATACACTTCGGTGGTCTTACCACCGTGCAGATGTGGTTGAGCAGCTAAATGAGGAGCCATAGCGTCCAAGTCTATAGTTCAAACAACGTATCGGTAACAGCAAAGACATCATGGCACAGCCAGTGTGCATATACCAGACCTTGCAACTTCTTTGGCGTGGGCTTCTTCTTCAGCCCTTCAACACCTCCTCTATGAGCCATAAGCTCTTTGACGAGCACGTTTTCCTTGTTTCCTTGAGCGAATTCAGGCCAATGTTGGGCAATTTTGTCGTCATAGTCTAAGAAGAAGTCAATTTGATAGTACGCATTGAACTCAAAGAAGAGAATCGATTTCAAGCTGGGTTTGACGTACCGAAATTGCCTTGGTCGACCTCATGTGCTACGAGAATGCTCTCCACGAGCTTTGAAGATGAAAACACTACCTGCAAACTACCGGCGTATACACGGTCATACGTTTCATCAAAGTACCCTCCTTCTAAATCTACAACTTTCTTGCCTACAGGAGTTCGAAACAAAATGGGATTGTGTTTGTCAGAACAAGTGTCTGGATGTTAAGCGGTTTCGACAGCGATGTAACCAGTGGCAAGAAGCCAACGAAACTGATGCAGTATTACCATTAACGTAACAACAGATTCCAGCGCCAAGCTCTTCTCCAGCATCGAAATTGGCCTGGAACACCTCACGTAATCTCTCAAACCCAGGTTCGACTCTTCCAACGATTGGGAAGGTGGTAGGGATCTTGATGGTAGACATTTCCTAACTCAAAGTGGCGATGAAGCCGTCCTCTTCAACCCCTACGATGAAAATCTCAGAAGCTGCGAACAAGGATTCAGTTTCACAAAAAGTCCGTGGATAACACAAGAAGTAGATTTCATTTGGAAGGCGGCAGGGAATAAGTAAACAATTTATTAAAAATTACCTGATATGAAATCCATGATTTGAATGTTGAGAGTTCTCTTCCGTGGCATTCTGATGTTAACAATTTCTTGTTTTAAGGCCAAACACTTTGAACTTTGAAATTAGCACTATGAGGCGTAGCGATCGCCACAATTTTATTTGAGATCTGGATACCAATTGCATTTTGAAAGCGATTTAAAACGCTTTTTACCTGCATTTGAAGTCTTTTCCAAGCGTACGGCTCCCTCAAAACAACCATATGACAAACCCCCTATCATAGATCAGATACCTGGAATCACTCCAAACGCTTATGATATCTGATTTGAATTCATGCTGACGGGACGTCATCGTTTCGTGAATATAGAGTACGATGCACTGGTTCCTCCAGTAGGATCAAAGTCATGTCCAATTTGAGTCTCGTGATACGAGATGGGATATTGGATGCATTTTGTCTCGATTAAAGAAAATGCAAGGCTGTATGCCATGTCCCAAAGTACGCGGAGACATGGGCTCGATGTGTGTAGTTTCCTTGCAAGTATGGATCCGTGGTCCTTAGTGTAGCCGATTCTGAAGGTTGCAGTTCTGGAGACTCTTCGTGTTTAGCCTCTCCAACACAGTGATTTGTGTTTGCTCATGGACTCAAAAGTCTTTAGAGATCTAATAGGGCGCGAACTTGCTTGTCAGGCAGACAGCGACAAATTGGCACAAAAGAAAGACGTCCCCAAAATGAACTACGATTAACCCTCCAAGATTACGTTCAGCGAATCAATAGGATACATCATATCTAGCACTCCAACAAATAATTCTTTACACCCTGAGGTGTGATGGTAACAAACACAACAAGCAAACTTCAAATCCCATAGTCCATTTAAATTAATCATGCCAAACTGGCCACAAAGATAACTTGAAACTACATGCCTCTGTTCTTGAAACTATACGTCACAATGCCTCTGTCCATAGCCATATTCCTCTTTACAGATGCGATTGCTTCTGTTGCAGTGCCTTATAGCATTCAACAAAGCATTTAATGAGCGCTGGAGTCCGTCTGTCTCCACTCACGGAATCAGCAACACATCCGTTCATCACGTACGCAAAACTGATATTGTTTTTGCGATCAAAGAGGAATTGGGAGCCTCCATATCCCATCCATCCTTCAAAACATACGTCGGGATCCGTTCCAAGATCTGGCCTAAACAAGGAATGAGCGAGGATGTTAGTTTCGACAGAATGGTGAAAGTTTGATGTTGATTTGTGAGTGAGAACTTTACCTGCCAGGTACAATCTCAGTATCCCAAGATGCCCAACCCGCAGCTGTCCATGTGAGTTGCGTTCCCGGGAAGAGAGCATTCTGTTGGTCATACGTTGAGAGGGTTAGAGGTTACATCCCCAGGGGCACAAAAAACGAGTTTTGGGGAATAGCCAGAAGCTACCACCACGACGAGATGATGCTGAAAACAACAGCAGTCACCAACATCACATCATCGATACTTACGTCCATTCGAGGCTGCTTAACAGCAGCCCTATCCATTCCCGATTTCGACAAGATTGTCACCCCATCGAAACTCCCTCCATTAGCCATAGCAGCTCCAATCTTGGCCAAAGACCTCGCATTTGTTACTCCATTAGATGACGGTGCTTGCATAGCACGTCCTTCCCGAGTATTCGCAACGCATATCGGTACAGATGAATGGGGTGGCAAGCCCGTCACGTCAACAGTATTTATAGTTAGATCAAACGTCTCTAATAGTCCGGGTGGAGGAGCTGGAATTCCCTTTGCACGATCGGCTTCATCGACCACAGTTCTTGGACGGTTTGAGTATGGGTACAAGACCACTGGTGAGATACGCTCGTCGACGTGACTCGGTGTTCCGAAATAGAAGGTCACTCCAAGAGGCTTCGATATTATGTCTTGCACTAGCTGACCCATGTTACGTTTGTGGGGATCGGTTCTGCGAACCAGTTCGTTAGCGTAAAGGCCACGAGTCCAGGCGTGATACACTTCCGTAGTGACACCCTCATGAAGATGAGGCTGAGCAGCTAAATGACGTGCCATGGCGTCCAGATCTATGACAAAGAAAGGAGCACAGTAAAAAAGTTGTGCTAGCAGACCTTGAAAGTATGCACATACTGCACCGAACACACCTTGCATCTTCTTAATTGTAGGCTTATCCTTCAGCCCTTCAACACCTGCTCTATGAGCCATCAGCTCTTTAACTAGCACGTTTTCCTTTTTTCCTTGACCGAATTCAGGCCAATATTTAGCAATCTTGTCGTCATAATCTTGAATATTGCAAAACGAGAATTTGTTAGTCCTTGGAGTTTTCCGCTAAGTGAGCAATCATTGCAATCGATTTATAACTAATTTGACCTACCGAAAGTGCCTTGATCGACCTCATGAGCAACAAGAATGGATTCCACGAGCTTGGAGCATGAAAACACTACTTGCAAACTACCGGCGTAGACTCGGTCATAGGTTTCATCAAAGTAACCTCCTTCTAAATCCACGACTTTCTTGCCTACATGTGTTCAAAACAAAATATGTAGCAATTAGTGATGTTCCACTTTCAACAGTAATGCAACAAGGACGAGAATCAATGCATTTGATGCGGTATTACCATTCAAGTAACAGCAGATTCCAGCGCCAAGCTCTTCACCAGCATCAAAATTGGCCTTGAAAGCCTCACGCAACCGTTCAAATCCTGGTTCGACTTGTCCAACAATTGGGAAGGTAGTAGGGATCTTTGCGGATGTTGGCAGAGCTGGCGTCATCGTTTCGAGTCTTGAGCTCTGCTTGCCAACTTTCAAAGAAAGAACTAGGAGTCAACGTGTGAATCCAAGTTTCACAAAAAGTCAGTGGATACCTCCATACAAGGAATTCCTTCCCATGGTGACTGGGACCACGTCAAAGATCCATTTTAATCTGCCGGCGTGAAATCCAACCTATCTTAATGTGGAGCATCTTGGATGTGGTTTGTGCGCTCGCTTTTTGCTTGCTGCGAATAAGCCAAATCATTTTTATCGAGAAAGACCAGTAGAGGTGTAGCGATCGCTCGGAGATCAATAAATGCCTGGATACAGTACCTGTCGATGCATCGTTTTGAAGTCTAGTTTCTTAGTAAATGAAGTCTGATGTGTGCGTGCTGCCATAACAAACTACTCTCACTGAACAAAGGCCTTCTCGTCCACTTCTTCATAACTAGCTAGTTTCAGTATTTCATCTATTACAATCTAGATACTATTAAAGATGGCGACATATCCTCTTCATTCTGCACCATGATCTTTCGAACTTGGTTTAATTCCTGAGGTGTTAACCCAGCGACAATTCGCAAGTACGAATCAATACTTCCCCATTCTATTGAAACAAGCGTGAGTAAATTCATTACAGCCAAAACGAAGTGAAACTGGAGTAGTGCTCTACCTTGACGAATCCGTTCAAGAGTCAACCGCATAGCTTCAGGTCTTGACGATAACAAATCAAGAGCCCGTTCAGGGGTAATCTTGATTTGCTTCAACCCAGCATGTTTAGCATCCACTTGTATGAATGTTGGGACTGATGCTGTTGGTGCTGCGAGAAAATCAATATAGGTAATTAGATGGAGAAAAAAAACTGGAATCCTAGGGTATGTAAGTAACTTACGGGGATCCAGCACCTCTGTCAATCCATATTCACGACACAGGATATCATCGTCACATCCACAAACACTCAACAGCAGCATGGTAAAGACTCCAACACGATCTTTACCACCACTGCAATGAAATCCAAATCTCTCGCCTTGTATTATTGCTCGAAATAGTTGAGCATATATTGGGGCTCCGAATTTGAGCATTGTCATGTATACTATAAATTTGAGAAGAGGCGGTGAAAAGTTGCACGAGCCGAAAAAATTCGCAGATCAAATAGTGATTTATACCATCAGGAAATCCATTAACACCAAGCTCATACAATCGGAATCTGATTCCAATCGATATTGGTGAAAAGTCGTCTTTAGGGAATATAGGTAGATGGACACGTTCTATTCCGTATCCACTATCATTGATGAAGAGCGAAAGGCATTGGTGAGCATCAGCTTCTTGATTGTTATACTCTTTTTTGCGACATACCTCAAATCATAAGCACCACCAGCAGCTCTAACTTCTTGATCACTGCGCAAATCATACACCTTTTTAGCACCACGGATAGCTAATGCTCGTGCTCCTTGGTCAGAAACGTCTGGCATGATTCTAAACGAAAATAAAAACTAAATCATCACAAAAGGAGCAAATTACCATTTAAAAGCACCAGAGAAATGCTTACCCAGCACTGCGCATAACTCTCCCCATAACAACACGTCCTCCATCCCTTGTAGGATACCCGCCTATGTCCCTCCCATTCCGAATCCCAGGTAGAGCTCTAAACTCGTACAAATCGCTCCCACCAAAAGTCCTCACAAACGCACCCATAGATGTCTCCTGCGTCTTCAGCCACTCCAAAATAATATCAAAGAGCGTCCGTTTCGTAGCAGCAGACGTCCAATTATGATCAGCGTCTTTAACTAATTTGAATGTCTTGTTCCGGGATGGGAGATTCGACATGTAGTGCCCCATTTCGCGGAAACTGACTGCTGTATCTGAGGTGCCGTGAAGCATGAGTACAGGTAGTGATGGGTCCATTGTGTGTAGTTTGCCTTGCAAGTGAGAATCTATAGTCATTAAGGTGGCCCATTCGGCTGTTGTGGTTCTGAATGCTCGCGTCTGGCCTCTCCAGCGTAAGGAGAATTCAAAATGGCCGTGTTCTTTCATGAATTCCAAGTCCTTTAAATGTCTAGAACGAGAGGGTCAAGATAAACAGCACCAAAAAAACACCCATCGGAAAATGACAGATATTCATGATTCAAATATATACCTCTGAGTAAATCCATGCGATATATCATATCTCGCACTCAAACAGACAATCCCTCTAAACACAGTCGGATGCTTCAGCCCATACAATAGCGTAACATTCGACCCACGAGAATGCCCAATAAGATATTTAGGTCTCCAATTCCTTTGCTTTAAATAAAAAACCACAGTTTCAAGATCCTGCAGTTCGTCTAGGTATCCTCCAAATGTGAATCTGCCATCTGATTCACCTTCGCCGGCAAAGTCGAATCTAAATGAACTGTATGGCAGTTCGTGGCATAGCTCAGGCCATATTAGATTCTTATGTGACCATCCACCTATGAATTGATGCGTGAGCTTATGTTGGGTTTCTTACGTCACAGTTTGGACGTGGTGTTGTACCGTGGACTAGAACGACAATGTCAGCTCCATGTCCGTTCTCTATAGTGACTGACTCATCTATGGTCTGCAGCAGACCAACAAGCTTCCCTTCCCGACCAGGTATTCCTACTTTCTGAATGGGCATCGTTTTAACAAATGTTTTTGAGGTTTTGAAAGTTTTCAAGGTGGTCAAGCTTTCGTTTTGGAGAACGGATGCTAGCCGCGACACGTCTCGTTGCTTGCTACTCTATGATGTATGTGAAGTAGGTCCAAACGTGCACCGACCGGTATGCTGTATGTTGATTTTGCAGTCACAAGAATAAAAGGCTGGAAACACCTTCACGCACAGACAAAAGGCAAAATACCAACTCGAACAAAACTTAGCAAAGTTTTCTGTTCCTCAAAATCTTTATATTTGCTACATTGTTGAAAAACGCACTCCACAAAATACTAGCACAACTTATACATCACAACCACCCACAAAAAAGCACGACAGACTATTTGCATAGATAATGTGCATCTCCTTATATCAGTCATTCTTAGAAGCTGAAATCAACTCGCGTCGGAAACGTCGGAAGAGCGACAATGTAGCTTCTCTAAAACACTTCATTCGAGTGTTCCCAAGTTCTGCAGCATTGGCTACCTATAATTGAGCAGCTTTACCTCGTATTGAGCCGCAGTTGCGGCAGCCTCAGCCTTGCTCAACTATCCCAAGGATTCAATGAGAAAGCCGTGAGAGGGTCGGTGTTGGAAGGGAGGGGTCTCAACATGCGTAGAAGGTGATAGCCAAATTGATCGCCTCTTCCAATGGAGGCCAAGTTGCACTTCTTGTGTCCATCATCTTGACAAGCTGGGATCAAGTCCCGTTTAAGAGAGACAATACAGCTTCTCGAAACACTCTTTTCGAAACAATCTTTTCCTCACTCCTTTTGAGGATTAGATGCTTATTGTTGGCCAATCTCATATTCAGCCTGAGCGTTGGCAGCCTCAGCCATGCTCTACTGTTCCAAGAATCTAGTACGAAGGCGTGATAAGTTCGGTTTTGAAACGAGAATGGTCACAAAATGGTGTTGCGTAGAAGATGACAGACAGCCAAAAAAGGGAACCAAAACCGAATGCATCACGTTTCAGCAGCATATTCCGTACCATCACTCTACGCTTCCTTTCGTCCACAGCATATGGCGTACGAGCAGCACTTTGCAGAGCCTGCTCGTACACCGCTCCAAATACACTGGCCTCAGCGGTCAAAGAGATGGATGGCATTTTATCAACGTGCGTCATCTGTGACAATGAGAAAAAAATATGAGCCCACAAAGACTATACATCGGATTCCAATTGCGACATACATGACAATTCATGAGCACCTCTCGACTCTGTAATGCATAACAATGCATATGGTTACTCTGATCTTCAATCTGCAAAGTAACGCATGTTTTCGAGCTGCGGACTGAAAATTGGCAATGTGAGAAATATTCTAAGAGTCTTTGACGTCCTGTCTATCGCTGCGAGCTTGCCGCAGTCTGAAAGGAAGGCGCAACGCCCGCTAACCGTTGACAAACCTTGCACACAAGAAGCGCGTCAAAGAGAGGAGGGCCACTCCAATGAAACAATTGTTCTTGCTCCCTTCAACCTTTTATATTTACTACCGTCCTGCAAACTCAAAACCACAAAAACTACTATTCTATCCTCGTATATCCACAAACTACTTCAAAAAGCCTTCCAAGTAATAAAAAGTTAACTTGAGGTGCTAAATCCTATACTATTTTTTTTTCACTGTCCCTTTCTCCTGCCGTCCCATCTTATGCAATTTACTCTGTCGAGTGTCCATCGTCGGATCCAACAACATGTCGTGGACTACGAAACAGTGTTGCCGGGCCAGCAGCATCATCACTGCCTCCAGGAGCAGGTGGCAAGGGTAATTCCCGATCATCAGAGTCATAATCATCACTACTATGTCCTCGAGATACAGTCATGACACTAATCCTTCGTGAAGCTTTAGCACCTCGTTCAGCAAGACTAGCCCATCTCGCTGTACCATCAACCATCTTTTCTTCCTCTTCTTCAATGTCTACATCCTTGGTTTCTACATCTTCTAATTGTGGTGACGACGTTGCTTGACTGTCTTCTCCAGTTACCGATGCCTCCAAATTGGCGACTTGCCGACAAAGGGGGCATTGGAACATGAGTGCTGATCCGAGTAAGGGTATTACACACTTATAATGGAAGCAGTGAGAGCAAGGAGCGAGGAAGAGTGCTTGGTTGGTAGATATAGCGCACAGACAGATGCAACAATCGGTAGTAGCATAATCATCCCTTGCACCACCATTCATAGCACCCAATAATGATCTGAGAGCAGCTCTTAATCTGATTTAAAATTCACATTGGTGAGCAAGTTGAGGAAGCACAAAAAAACAAAATTTGGGACGATGAAATGAGGCCAAGAAACACATACTTTGCTGCATTGGGCTTCGGTCTGTTACCGCTCTGTACTGTGATAAATATTTTGATCATGACTGATTTGTAAATATCTAAAAACGCGAAAATTAGTACTTGTGACAAAAAGGGTACGTCTTTGGAAGCCCGCCATTACCTTCTTGACGTCCCTGATAGTCAACACCGAGTTGAATAATGTCCCCCGATTTGACTGGATATGGACGCGACTCTTTACCAGAGGGGGACAGCCGTAACCGGTTCAAGAAACTGCCAGAAGAACTTCCGACATCTCTGAAGTAGACCTAGCAAAGGAAGACCCCGGAGAGTTAATAAACAACCAAAAATTGCAGATTGCAGCTTCAACAAAGTCGCATATGGAAACCCAGAACCTGCATTTTTCGCTCTTTCTTTACCTGTCCATCAGCACCAATCCAAATCTCAGCATGCGTCCTCGACACGACTTTACTTCTAAAGGCCACAAACTCTACTTTCCGATGACTAGCCAACGAAGTAGCAGTGACAGTCTCCTTATCCTTGTTTGGCGTTGGAAGCAATGACGACCTGTTTGGTAACCGGAAGGCAGATGGCCCTGCAGATAATCGTCTCAAAGTAGCTGAACTAGTTGGAGGAGATATTGACAATACATCATCCGACGCCAAATCCGTGGTGGTATCCACTGCGACGACATCACTACTAGCACCACCGACCATACCACCGACGTGAGGTTCAAGGCCTGCTTGAGTAGCTGCTGTAACAGCCGATGGGCTTGGCGGTGAGCCAACATGATTTGTTCGTTCAGTTAATGTTTTACTCCTTTCAGCTCCAGTAGTACCTGTTGTGCTCTTACTACCACCATTCGCATCATCATGTTGATGTTTATGTGATGCACTGGCATGACGAGCAGAGGAGGTAGGCTCTCGTTCTCGTTTCCGATCGACTTTTCGTCCGATTTTTATAAGGGTGCCTGGTTTCAAGTCCTTTTCGATCGGGGAGAATGAGAAATGCAGATCTGAGTCGCTTCTTGATAGATGATTGGGGCGATGATGTTCGGTATGTGGGAAGAGTTGGATTCTTATAAGTTTGGGTGGCGGCGTTGCAATTGTTACGTTGGCAGCTTTCCCAACTGGAGTTGATCGAGACCTAGAGATAAAGGGAATGATCAGAGCGATTCAAATGATGATGATTTGCATGGAATCAAAGCATGTGTGTTGTGCGTGTGTGGGATTGCTTGTGGGTACACGAGGCTCATTTGGACGAGCAATCCTCATGACCAAGTAGATCCAACAGTTACCTTCTTGGAGCAGGCAGGTTGTCCTGAGATATGATTGGTATTGGAGCAGGAGCCACTGCTGGCAAAGCAACAGGTGATGTAGACAGTTCAGTTGCCATGACTTTTCAATGTTGTACGTATTTGCTTCAAATGATCGAATGTGAATCAAGTCCGCCTGGTTCCAATGAGTAGAATCTATTGATGGCCTAGTTAGCGCTCATCCAGATGTATTCCAGGCCCAGTTCCTCTCTTGCTCTAACTATTTACAAGTGCGAGACCGTCCAAAAGCGGCGAGAACAAGAAAGGTCTGCTTTTTGCTTTTGCAAATGAGATAAAACTTGCCTTATAGCGCTTCTAGAGATTCCGGATATCTGCCTACAGATGAACTCAATAGGGCACCGACTCTACTATACACTTGTCTTGTTCGCGATGTGGCGGCAGGAACAAAAACAAGACATCAAGCAAAACTTCTACTGGCCGAATGCCGAGCAAAAGAGAAGAAACTGTAATAAACAGCGGAGTGACTCAAACAAGAAGAGATCGTCCTTGCTAGTCTATTTTCTTTCGTGGCTCTTTCTGGAACTGCCGTGTACGCGTTACGTGACAAGCTCCTCATCCACCCAACAAACATGATGCAATCCCAAACCATTGCTTGATTTTTTGGCCTTTTAGGCAATTTTGGTAGTGTATTAATATGCTTACAAGTGCCTTGACTCGTCTTCAGCAGCACTTCACCTCCTATTGCAAACCATCATACAGTTGGAGGTTATCAGACTACGGCTTTAACATCTGCTTTAACACCTGAATCGTCCAAGATTTCTGCAGTTCTCCTATAGCATAGTAACACAGAGCAGCTGGATCACCAGATTCCGACAACGATCCCATCCAATACCCGTTTTCAGCAAACGAATTTGCGTCCCAAGCCTATAATGAATCGAGCAGCTCATCTGCATCTTCTCCTGCCAATGGCATAGCTGACTCTTTACGTGAAAATGCAAGGTTGATTCTGTTGCCATTGGCGGAGGTCACTGGCAAGCCCTTGTCAAATCACTAGGGTCAGCGACTCCGCCGTGTCGCAAGTTTAGCTTCTTGATGGATGAAACTGCCGTCTCGGCACACCAGTATTGTTGTTGGGCTGTTATTTGCCAAACTCCTAATCCGAGACCGACACGATGTATCCATGTGCCAGATGGCTCTGTGCAAGAGTTCTTTCTTCAGCTTCCAGTCGCCGAAGCCGAATGGGTTTACTGACTCCTTTTGATACACGGCAATGTGGAATTGCATTCCATCTGACATACGAATGCTAGCACTAGTGTAAGAGCCAATACCGAACACCCCATTTCATATTTGATCCAGTTTCCTTTGCCTGCGTTCTTGGCTTCAGTTACTAGAGCTGGATCAATCCACATGTCATGCATCTCAAGATTATCCTTGTGAATTATAATCTAAAAAAAGATTCAATATCATGGCATGCAAAAACAACCACAACTAAAAAACATAAGTATCAGGTCCGTCAAACAGAACGAGAAAATGCTTGAGGGCGAGAGCACAACAAAATACGTCAGGCAAAGGAAACGACTGAGTTAGTCTTTGTAAACACGTCAAAGGCTGCGTTCTGTACCTTTAACGGTCCGACAGCAAGCTCACAAAGCTCTCCAGATTCTGTGGAGTCATTTTTGACTCTGTTTAAAGTAAAGATAACAAATCACAGAGTTTAGCATCACGAAATGCTACAAAAAGACCATCTTCTGCACTTGAAACTACCTTTTTGGATATGATAACCCATACCACCTGCCAAGTCTTCCATTTTCGTCAACTTCAAGACTCCATCATGAGGGTGAAACGTGAAACTGTAGGTCTCGTTTGCATAAGATAAGTCCAAGCCATGCGTCCTTTTGGTTTGGGAAGTTGACTCCCATGTCTTTGAATACTGCGTCCTGCGTGAAGGCAATGTGGGAAAACGAAGAATGATTAAACCGGCAGATTCAGATCCAAATTGCATGTGATTTTACCGAATTAAGTTGTCCTAAAACCAGCAAGTCCAGAATCGACATTTGGCGTTGCAACAATGGAATTGTGGTCAGTTGTTCATCTCAACAGTGGCCGTTGAGGGGACGAAGGATTATATGCAATAATAGATAGCATCCAGCGACATATGTGAAATGTAACACAATTGTACCAAGCATGCCCAATCTGACCGCGTTCTTACAATATCCTAATAGATTTTGTGACGTTAAGCTTCCGAAAACTGACACAATTACGAGCCACACACTCACTAGCGAATGGAAGGTATTGGCAACCTTAGCTTTCCTCGTAGTTGATGTACTGTCACCTACAAAGTTGTTTAGCCAGTTGCATCTCTGATCATTGCATGTACCAAGAAGAAGTACCGGAATCACATTGAAACTCTGAAGCACATGGAAAACCAAAGATGCCCAAATGTTATCAACACCTCTCCTTCCACACATGTAATTCATCGGTATATATGTGGCAAATAAACTACAAAAGATCAGCCTACTTCAATGTTTATGAAAGCAATGTGAGCACACACCGGCCTTGAAACTATGTTGTGAAAAATCACTGCATCCACATGTACTACACGGTCCACCACCACCGCCATCATTGCTCAAAGCATTCGAACTCGTACTAGGAGTCATGCCTGTCGTTCCTCGAGCAGCATTAGATAACGACATGTTGGATCTAGAACCTGATAATGATGGTGAATTCGAGAGATTGTTGGTAGGTGCTTTGGAAATATTTGGGTTTGATCCCACGCTTCGTATATTTGAGCCTGATATGCTGCTTGTTAGTCCACGCTAGTTGGTGAGACGAGGTTTGTGAGCCCAAGTCATTTGCTATCCGTGAAACGGTGGATGCCCAAAAAAGGTAAATGATACAGGAATACGGTCTTACCGAGGGGTTGTTATTCACAGGAGCTGATGTATCGGAAACAATCCTAAGAGAATCGAAAAAGGTACATAAATACGTGCTCATATCTCCTCACGCGCGTCCCGTTAGGCCCAGTATAGTGATACTCACTCGACGTAACTAGTTCAAAAAAAAGTGACAAGTGATTGAATCGATTGGTTAATACACTCGACCGTGCATTTTCTTGCTTGAACATCTGCAACTTACTTTGATGGGAACATGCCAGCACGTCCACTTCCGTCAGCCATTTCGCCTTCCCACCATCCTTCATCTATTTCTGTAATCACATTGATGACATCTCCTTTGTGTACTGTTATGACACGAAAACGAGAAAAGGACTGGTCAGTTATGTATACTCGTGACATTGCACATGAACGATAACGTACTACTCATTTCATCAGGCCCTTCAGCTTCGAAATCGAATGTGACTCTCACTTGTTTCGTCCCACTTGCAGGGACACCTTAACGCATCAAGAAAGTATGGTGTGAAAGGGCAGCACTTGCTACAAAAAACAACTACAAGGAGATCATACCTGTTCTTGATGGTAAAGCTGGCGACCCATTCCTTGAACTACCAATCGAAACACCTCCAATATTAGGACTTCCAAACGATGGTGTTCCAACTCCTCCAAAGGCAGGGCTGTTTACACCAATACGTTCACTTGACGGCAGTCCTCGTAAGGAACCACCACCATTCACATTATTACTATTACCGCTCATAGGGTTACTACCAAGACTCATTCCACCAATAGGTCCACTTATTGGATCCTTGATTCTCATCGATCCGAAATTACCCAATCCTAGACTTGATCCAGACAAGTTTTGCTTTGATGTTGTTGCTGGCGATGCTAGGGTTTGTGAACCTAGTGGTGACGTTGGTTCACTAGAGAATGGATTGTTGTTGTCATCGCCGAATGGTGATGAGCTCGATGGTGTCTGTTTTGGTAGATTTGCTGATCGTGGCAGTCTAAGATTTGAAGGAAGAGTTGCATTCGTGAGCAAGAAAACCATAGAGTTCCGAGAAACAGCTGCACATACGAGGCAAACTCTTTGGCTACAGCTGATAATGTCTCTGTGCATTGCTTGTAATAGTCCATTTCAGCATCCAAGAAGGCCAAAAGGTAGCTTATTTGCTCTTCCTACAGACACAGCCGAAAACCACTTTAGGTCAGAGCCTGCGATGTTTGACAACAAACTCTCCTTCAGAACGAACAGGCCGGTACCTCATTAGCATTCAACCGAACCATGACGTTAGTAGCTTCAGTCAAACTCTCTTCATATTTTGCTTGAGCTTGTCGAGTTGCTACAAGAAAGCAAACCAAGTCACTTCATTATATCTTGAAAGCCTAAGAACGCGAAAACAAATCATCCTAATCACACCTTCTTCCAATTCAGGTTTCTCCTTGTTACTCTTGTGCACCTTGTTCAACTTTGCATCGAAATCCAATCTTCTATTCTCCAGTTTGGTTTTCAGTTTAGCGTATTCCTTCATATCATGCAAGCATCGACTGAGATTTCCGACGTATCCGTCTCGTGCTTGTTGGAACTAGTGGTGGTTCGTAGTCGGTGAGTGTGTGTTGGCAACCAAAAGTGATTCACTATAGAGAGTCATACATAGTCGTATTGAATGTTTGCTAACTTGGTTTGAGCTTGACCGAATTTGACTAGTAAGCGAGCTAACGTGTGCCTTCTGGGTCAGCACTTGAGAATGATTGATGTTCATTACACAGTTCACAATGACTTGCCATAAGGAGAATCCTCCTGCATCATGGATCCAAAGTGATTCATACAAGTTCCCATGATCTCTAATGGCATTCCTTCTGTCTTGTCTTCCGGCGACGGTCTCTTCTTTGCTACATTCATCAAGCAAAAAATGAGGTTGTCTATTTAGCATTGGAGTTTGCAGACAACTCCATCAACGACACGAAGCACTTCCTAAGCGTCTTACATAGTGTACGTAGATATCTAATACAGAGATCATAGAGATCAGGATGGTTCAAGACACGTCAACGCAGAGGCGAGTTACTCCTACCCTTCACAAGCCAGATGGACGCGTTCAGTCTGTATCCTTCGTAGATCAGTTTCCTCTTCTAGCCTCTTGAATTCTTCACTCGTTTCTATGATTTGGGGTAGTTGTCGGGATATCAAAATTTTTGTGGGATGTTGACTGAATGTTTGATGATATCTCGACAAACAGAGGGACTGCCTAGTACGTATAGGATCATGTACCTGTCTTTTGGGTATTTCCAAGCTTTTCTCCTATAATAAAGAAAGGACTAATCAGTACACATGAAACCAACAAAAGATTTGCCAAAACAAGATTCTACCAACAAACTGAGACAATTGCCCAAATTTCTTTGAAAAGTTGACATTGCCAAGCGACGACAGCGATGGCAGATTGGCCATTGTTGGATCCACTTATTGGTATGCACGCAAATGGTTTGTTGTTTTGTAGGTGGAGCAGAAGAATGTGAATTGCAGGTTTTTGAGTGATCTGACGCTTCAAAGGATTCAGTCAAGTATTTCACAAGTCGAGCTGTCTACGCCCTTATTACTGGTTATTGGTGCAAGACTGCTCTTCAACACGTCGATTTCAACAGCGATACTGGCTGATCAAACAACAAGTTTACTTCTTATTCGCTTATAGGGCGTGTCATTAGAACCAGCAATGGATAATGTGGCTATATAACTTGTCAGAACTGTCGCGCTTCTGATTGAAAAGGCTTGAAAGTACGTGAACGACAGTCTCTAATCTTTTTCAACGACGCTGATGGCTGCAGTTTATCGAATACATGCCTCATCACCTTGATACTAACAAATTCTTCCTTGTTTATATATGCAGAAATGGAATCCTTATTTACTTGTATTGCTTGAAACCCTTGGGTTGATTGTCCTTCTGACATCAACAAACAACCTTTGAAGTCTCTATAAATGGCGGATGGCAGTTTCCATTCATCGCCCACCTTTTCATCCCCAATTCAATAGAGGAGAGACCTTGTGGAGGTCTCAAACTTGTCCTCGGATAACTCGCGGTCTATAACCACACGTACATTGTCACAACTATACCTTGGATCGTCTGTTTCACATACTCCACCTCTTCACTGTATTTTAACTTTATTTCCTCCTCGCATCGTTAATTCTCCAAAAAAAGCTGGTGTGGGTTTTGATCCCAATCTACGATCGCGCCGAATCATTGGTTAGACCCGAAACCTTGGCAGTATAAGACTACTCGACCAGAGGACCCAAACGCAGCAACAGCAAGTTACTGTACTGTTAGTCGTTAAGATCATTACGATTGGTGTCACTGATATATGAACTTCGAGGCCCATCAACGACACTATCTGGTACGTCGCCTGGTCACTCAATAACTCCACCACCATCATCTAACTGTCTAAGATATACCAAATGGCGACGGCGGCTGGTACTGAGGATCTGATGGTGGGAGGTAATCTACAAAAGATTGAGAAGTTTAGTGTGAGGATTTGCTAAATCCAATGATTGTGGAGGCGTTCGGATTTGGAGCCTGAAAGGATCGTGAGGCTGCATTTGTTTCGAGAGGGTGGACCGTATCTAAAAAAAAGATCTAATTCAAGAGCCAAAACATTTGTGCTAGTGGATCCTGTGCTGTTTTGTCTGTAGCGTTCGCTAATGTGTAGATCCTTGGTTTGCGGACCGGCTGTAGGAGTACTTTAGCGAAGAATCTATCTACGAACCAGAGGTCCGAAAACGCTAGATATTTGAAGGCGGGGTCACTGACATCAAAAACAGGTATATTTAGACTATTCTTGGTGATTTCCTACCATGGTAGAAGCACGTTTTCGCTTTATATACATCTTTTATAGTCAAAAGCTATTCAGCGACATTAGGAAGATGAGCTTGAACAGGAGAAAAGACGACGCTGATGCGAAGAGCAGCAACCCAGAAAAAGCAGCATGGTACTTCAAGAGTGGTTTTCAATCGAGTACACCGTATGATATCGTAATTTGATCTTCGAACCAGCATCTGTCGTTTTTGCTCTTTGAAGTACCATCTGTCGTTCGTCCAAATGTCTTTCTACTTCGTGTGAGGAGACAACAATGTGAGGTCATTTTTGAGTATTGTAAGCTCCCAGAACATCTGAACAGCGTAAAACTCGTAAGTAAGAGTGGACTTTGAGTGCTCTTCACGATTATTGGGTGTCCTTTCGACAGTCATCGAAACTTGCGGCATTCATGAATTTGCATCTGGACCGCACGACCGCACGTCATTCTAACTTTGAAAAAGCCAAAGCATTATCAAAGATTCAAGATAATGTTTAAAGAATTAGTCTCGATGATTTGATCGAGACCAAACCGCCAGAAATAATCACCGTCCCGATGCAAAATGTTTCCTTGTATTCATAACTCTAATCACAGACGCTCCAAGCTACTACGATCACGCGAAAATGGGATTACAGCCACAACCTAGGTATCATATAGATGATAATTGTGATAAAAGAGCTCAACCCCTCCAAAATCACCTTCATTGACAGAGTTGGTAAATGTCGCCATCCCCAATTCATTTCGACGGATCTGTCCGATTTTACAAGCATTTCGTGAAAGTATAAACCAATTTGGAACCGTATAACGCTCTTTCCGATCTTGGGTTTGTGAAATATTGATTGGTGCAACTAGGAACTGCGACATCGTTGCAATCTTCAGCGTAGAGCTGACTATCAATAGGGCGCTTGCAACCAAACGGCAAATCCATCAAACACACAATCTCTCAAGTTTCATTCACTGTATTCCACAAAATATGAATACATCTATTGTGACAAAGCACTCGTCTTTGCCAAATACGACAATAAATCAACTTTGGTAACAATGCTCTTGACAAAATGACTTCCATCAGGACCCTTTTCAGTGACACATGCAGATGCATGCTTTTCAAAGAAACGTTGTAACGAATCCAATGGTGTGTCTTGTGATATCTCGCTAAACTTGCGTTTAGAATCCCAGACAAACATTGCAGATGATACTGGATCATCAAGAGTGATTCGCTTGGATGCCACTTTTGCCAATATGTTTCCTAAAGAAAAGATTATAGGATGGGGAGACGAGTGAGCTGAAGCGTTACTTTTATGAACGAATCGTTTTATTTACCTAGAGTAGCAAGACCAACAAGCCGAGATGAGGAACTTCCAGTCACTGGAAGCTGATCGAATCCTTTAGATTGCATTATTTCGACTGCTTCCCGTGTAGAGATCTACGCGCAAGCAAATAAGTGTGAGACATTCCAGGCTCAAATAGTGCGTATTTTTTTGCTGCCTCCATGGCAACCCATCAGACACACACATGTTGAGGTACAGACACTGCTTGAGGAAGACTCAAATCCTTGATGGTAGCACCATGCCATTGTAATTTTTCATCTTCTTCAGCCTTCTTGGTGACTTCGTCAGTGAACCCTGCGTGGCAAACAAGGCTTGGTTTTATTTCGTAATGCTTGTTCCAGACAGCAACCACTCACCACTAGCCTTCATCCAATCATCATTCAAAAACTTGCTCATATAGTTTCGAACAGAGTCTGGAAGCAAAACAACTACACGTTGTCCTTTCTTCAAACCCTTTGCTGCTTTTAGTGCAGCAACCATAGCAGTTCCACTTGATCCACCTGTTATTGTTGAATCAGTTTAGACAAGTGTAGCAAACGATATGCAAAAAATGGGACAAATGAGGACATTGTCGTACCAACAAGAAGACCTTCCTCTCGAATCAATCTCCTTGCCATGATAAATGACTCCTTATCATCAGTCTTAACCCATTCATCTACATATTCTCGTTCAAGGACTTGAGGGATAAAGTCATATCCAATACCCTCGACCTTGTATGAATGGATGCCCTCGTGGTTGAGAGAGTCTGGGAGTGCTAGGATGGATCCATTCGGATCTGCACCGACAATCTGCAGGAGTCAATCATGTTGAGAATATGGATGGAGACGGGCAAAAAACGTGACTTCATTTGATTCGATACCTTGATATTTGGTAATCGTTCCTTCAACTTTTTAGCAACACCAGCAATAGTACCTCCAGTACCAGCACCAGCAACAAACATATCAAGATGTCCTCCACACTGATCCAAGATTTCTTCAGCAGTTCCTTCATAATGCGCCAGTGGATTATTTGGATTTGAGTATTGATCTGGAATCAACGAGTTCGGTATTTCTTGGTTTAGACGTTTTGCGACTCCGATGTGAGAGTCTGGAGAGTCCCATGCTGCTTCAGTTGGCGTACGGATGATTTCAGCTCCGAGAGCTTTCAGAACATCAACCTGTTGAATTGTGAGTCAGTGTTTTTGTTGGGCTTGACAGGTGAGTGACGTGTCCATTGACATTACCTTCTCTTGAGACATTTTTTCAGGGAGCGTAATGACTGCACGGTATCCTTTTACTGCGGCAGCTAATGCTAAACCGATACCTGTAAAAACAGCAAAGGAATCAGTCACGATCGTGCCATGACAGAAGTGTTTCCATTGATACCAGTGTTTCCAGACGTTGGCTAAGTAAGAGGATATTAGCATAGATTCGAAAAGGCACGACCAGATCAGATCAATTATTACCTCAATGATTGTATATCCAGCCTTCAGCTTGCCATCACGTTCAGCAGCTTCGACCATTCGCTTTCCAATACGGTCCTTGACAGAGCCTCCAGCGTTAAAGAATTCACATTTCACGACTAGAAGACATATAGAATCGTTCAGTAGTTCATCGTCTTCATATATACGATGCACATCAAAAGGAGAAAATCTTACGAATTTCAGCTTCAATTCCTTCAGCTTTTCCAATCCGATTCAGTCGAATAAGGGGAGTTCCGCCAATATGGTCTAGCACAGAATCCAGGATCTTGTTGCGAGGACAGCTTCGTGGTGCACCGACCTTGACGTCCATCTTGTCTTTTTTTGGTGTGTGATGGAAGTTTTGACGTGATTTCTGAGGAATTTCAAATGGTGGTTTTCGCGAAAGAATTAGCTTGAATTACGTGTCTATGTCTGTATTTAAATAGATAAATGCTATATTTACAGGTTATCATACAGACTTGGTTACAAACCGCGCAAACGAAATTGAGCTTCATCAAGTTCGGCACTTTCTTCGTAACCTGGAGCGGCATAAGTGCTGCTACTGAATGTAGACAGCTCCACATGCTCATCATCCTCTGAGCTATCTCTCTGCACTCGAGAATAACCACGCCGTTGCCCTCGTCTGCCAGTAAAGCTTCGAGTCAATCCCACATTCACATCATTGAACCCATCATCATGGCGATTGTTTGGCCTTTCAAAGAACTGATTCCATAGATGAATCAAGAATTGACGTCCACATGGCGTGTTTGAGAAGGCGAGCCACGAAATACCTAAGTTTAGTTCAGATGTCAGCGCTCTTTGAAGAACCCAACTAGTAGCAATCACGTACCTAGCAGCACAGCGAATATCACGAATGAAACAGAGATGATGATGAGAGTTTCAGTGTCCTTCAAGCCGTGATCATCCTGCATTCTATGAAACGTGAGTTGTGAGCTTGAATTACGAGCTGAAAGTAGAACGCCAACGCGTCAAAGCGGCGATTATTATGAGCAGACACGTACATTGAAGTGAGCGGGAAGTCTCGTCTTCCGTTGCTTCAAGCTGATTGTTTTGTCATCGAGTGAGTGCTTTTCCAAAAATCTCGCTCAAACCGCTGCCTCCGACGATATGAACTTGGAAGCTGGTAGAATGAAGAAGGAAAGCTATCTGTAACGAGCATACACTGAGACTAGACTCGCTTATTCGCAGATCCGGACGGGCCATAGACAGCTGGAAGCATTTGCCAAGGAATCAGCTCAAATCACATTTTCGGACGTTTAAGACATGATCCTGGTGGATAGTAGAAAGTTCGCTTGTGAGAAATGCATTCAGGGACATCGGTACGCTGATCTCATTTCATGCAGTCTCCTCTTCAATCAGTTCGAAGGAAACTCACACATTACCCAACAATGGCCAGGTCATCAACTTGCGATCATCTACTACGACCTCTAACGGAGGTCAAAGGAATCGGGAGACCTACAACTCACTGCTCGAAGTGCCGAACAAAGTCTCAGAAGGGTAAGAACGATTGTGAATGCCAGAAGGCACATATTCTGAAACCAGTCACATGTAAGACGCATTGCCGATTCTAATACGCTCAGACAATTGTAGTTAACTCAACGTTTTCAACCTAGTAACTCTATCGGGAAACATTGTGTTGAACTTTTCTGTGACTGATTCAGAGTACGATGTATACAGAAATCGCGGAAGGGACAAGTCCTACTTTAGAGTCACTACCGCAAAGAAGGGCAAGAATGTAGAAGACAGTGCGACTGACTTTGATGCCGAGTTCGTATCGTTAAGACTGGTCGATACTACCACGGACGACAAAATGGACGATCAGAGGGGAGAACGAACCTCATCAACTGAGAGTGAGTCACATTTGAATACTAGTTTTGACCGCATGGTCTCCCTGACGCTGTAAATTAAATTCACAGGTCTAGCAGGTGGTAATTTCATGCCACGCCATCCAATAATACCAAGTCCACCTCAACCAACATCATCACCGTCACAACCAGTATACGCATACGGTTTCGATGGCACTACGAATAATACAGAATATCCTCAGTTCCAGGACACGGACTTGTATAATACCATCATGTCGCCTGCACCTGTAACTCAACCCACATTTACAAACCCATACGATTTCGAACAGGCATTTGACAGTCCTATAGACGGTGGCATGCCTGATTCCTATACATATCCACCACAGCCACCGCAGCCGGTAACACGAGCACCCACCATCATAAACTCTACAGAAGCACCAACAGTCATATCAACAAATCCAGACCCTATAGAAAGGCTACGAGAAGCATCGGATGGTCGTATAGTGCATATCTCGCCCGTGGTAAACGCACATGATGAAGCTCAATATGAGAGAGTGCTGAATCAAGTAGCTCCTAATGCTGTCAAGCAAAACACTATAGAGGCTGATAGGTTGTTGCAACATACTGCGTATCATCTAGCTGCCAGTGATATCTTCAATGATCCGAGATTCTTAAGAGGGGAGAGGCCGCACCGGTCAACGTAGTTCGTATACTTGTAATGACTTTGTGGTGGTGCGGTTAAGAAGGGTAGGTGTAAGATATGGGAGAGGACTCTGTTTGCATATATATCTGTAGCGCTTGCATCATTTTGAAAATAGATTTTATGTAGTAATAGTATGTGGTTTCTATCCGGGGTGTAGCTTGTGTGTAGCTTCCCAAGCTCGGTGGAGAAAGCGTGGTTCATTGTTGCTATATATGTTTCGTAGAACAGAATGGTGCAGATCTCAATAACTTTCTCCAATATTTAAGTCAACAATGCGTTTGATCTAGTATTTATTGTCTGAATACACCATGTACAATCATTTTCACAATTTCGACATTTATCAAATATAGGATACAACAGAGAGCAACCATAACCTACATGACATTCATAGCTCTGATTCCCCAAACTCGACATGAATTCTTGTGTGGCACCATCCTTTAACCTGATTTTCATAACAATAGCTTCATCTACAGATTGAGTTCTCCGATGGAACAAAGGTCAAAAGGCACAAGAAGGATCAGGAAGGAAAATTATCAAATAATATGCAATAAAAAATACGACAAAGGCTGCTGTAATGTTTGTTTTCATCTACTGAATATGCGACTCTGCCAAATCGAATGTTCTTGTTCATAAAACAACGAATTCACTTGCCCAAGAGAGAAGCAGGACAACGTCCTATGCAATATATCATGAGATATTACGTAAATCTACTCGAGTCAAAATATTTTCCCTTGGACCCTGTGCTTCCAGCCTATGAATACGACGCCTTTCGTCACATGATTCCCAACATCCTTCACAACAAGATATCTGAGAGATGGAGATGCAGGACAGCCAAAGACACTTCAAGCCACTGCTTCATGGTTAGTACATGGCATCCATTCATGATTCAAGCCTGGATGGCATCCAGATCTAGAGATATCCTAACTTTCTTGCAATTTCACTAGTTTGCCGCTTTTACGAATTCCCGACACAATTATCGATTCAAGGAGGGGAATGAAGGTACACCCAAGGCTATTCACTACTGGATCTACGTTTCCGGTATATCTCTCTCCTTGTTGCTGCCTCTTGTTATTGTTTTGTGTGGTTTCTCAAAGACACATCAACTTGCCGGGTTTAGATTTCTCAACACGATTATCAAGCCATTCAAGGATCTGAGGGAAGCTACAAAACCATTCACTCCTGGATCTATTATCAAGGCATCATCTAGGTAACCACTGTCTTCCTGCTGTTCGTCGTCGTTTTTGTTTTGTTTTGATTTCAATTTTCTCATTCCATTCCATACCTCCTGTATATATATATATATATATAACCTATCAGGAAGTCAGACCATCTCAACGGAGCATCTGCTCCAGAGATCATCAAGCAAACTGGTCTAATAAGGCTGGATTCGCTATGCGGTTCAAACATGTGAACCGGCAGTCAACCTCTGCACTGGTTTGTATATGCAGATACTATTTAATAGTATCTGCATTTGATCCCTGACGTCGCTTGCCTTTGGGCAGTTACTGTCCTGTGGCATGGATGAGGCCCAAGGTAAACCACTGGGGTGTTTACAGTAGGTCCAAAGAAGACCTTCAGTCGAGTCTCTTGCTGACAAGCATTGTGATGGCTCCATGTGCCTTGGCCTTTTCGAGAAGGAAACCCTCTCCTGTGAGGGTAGTAACCCCACCCATTGGTACCTTGGATCCCCTTCTAGACTTGGAGTGGCTGCCAACAGCTTTACAGAGGCCATCACCTCCATTTTTCAGAGCAAGCAGATATTTTCAGGAATCTCACTCTTGACTTTTTACAGTAAGCCAAGGCAGGCCTCGTAAAGAGTAGAGTGAGGATACTTTGACGTCAGTACGGTTGATGGGACCGAGCGTTTCTTCATCAGTTTCTCTGGCATTGTGGTTGTCTGCTATGATCGTATTTATCACTGTAGATTTGCTGGAGGAGCAGGAATCACGGCAAGACCGTTCATTTGCAAACGTTTAGACATGGAGGGAGTTCCAAAACTGACCATTCCGCTACCGCCACGAGAGCTTAGGCTACCTTTGAGCTGACTGACCTAGCGAACAGAAAAAAGTGTCAAATATCAAATCAAATGTGCGTTGAGCTGGACAAGTTGTGAAGTCAAGGATTCTGACAACTCTCAAGTCCCTTGACAAATGTTGCGAGTAACACATACTTTTCTGAACTGGAATTGCTCGCGACAGAAGAACAACCTTCTTTCCCGGCTGTTATTGTCAAAGTATGAAAGAGTTAGCATGTGGTTGAAAAACAAGAGTGCCGTCACAAAAGATATTTTTGGCTGCTGGTATTCCATTTAGAGTTCTGATACTCCAATGGCGCTATGAATCTTACCCACTTTGGTGCTGTTGACCGCAGTTACGTCAACGAGGAAAGGCAATATGATTAGACGTTTGTATATGTTTGTTGCTAATAGACGTGTCAGAGTGCCAATTTAGGAGCTTCATAGATTGTACTGGGTTGTGCGCTCTTACAAAACTGCAGCAGCTACTGAGATAACTTCTTTGGCGCGTCGGCTTTGGTGTTTGCCTGTTCGTAAACCTTTGATGATTGATGTTGCTTTGCGCCTGGCGCAGTCAGATCTCTTTCATCTGAAGAGCGCAAACTACCAGCAGTTCCAGTTCTGATAATTATACGAGGTACGCGCATAAGCTCACCTCTCTCTGACTCTCACAATTCCACGTATATCGAAGGCGTTTGATACAAAGTTCACGGTATTACAGCCCCGAGCCAGACACGACATATCATTCATAATATCTGTGGAATCACCTCGTGAATATAGGTCTCAGGATACTTTAGTTGAGTTGCCAAAACGGGCGCCTTTTAACCATGAATTCCAAACATTCTTCGCAATTAGACGTCCGAGGGAAACCGATTTTGAAAATTTCGTTACGGATTGAGCTGCTTTGCTGGGTATTCGTTTCGGCGGCTAGAGCTGCTACGCTTGTTACATAAAGACGGGGACACTTGTGCCGTGATCGGCCATCGATATTCATCAAGATTTTTGGCCTTCCAGATAGAGGTTTTATCACAAACGACACAAAAAATGCTGAAACTGTCTTTTGCAAGCGTTTCAGCTATCAATACTGTTACTACCAGTTCAAAAGGCTCGAAGCCTGAAAACCACAAAGATGGCGATGCTGCAAAAAAATTGGATGCGGATTTGATACTATATTCTTAAATAACGACTGTCTTTTCATCGTTCAGTCCCTGCCAACATCGAGCACCGATAAGGGTCGAGATGCGGAAATTGCTGGTGGGTATGGTTTAGAAGATGCAGCCACATAGTTCTTCACCATATCGGATATGAATTGCCCGTATTGGTTCTATCAAAAAAGAGTGTGGTGATGAGTAAAGACTCGTTACATAGTGTCACGAATTTCAAACTTATTATTTTACCTCCAAATCCTTAATGGTATCCAGTACCTTATTAGCACGCTCATACTGCTTATCCAACTCCGCAGTACGATTTTCAGGTACCTTCCATTGAAGCTTGTATCCACCAGCCTTGATTTCCTCGTATCGTTTAGCTTGCTTTTGAGATATGATTGCCAAAGTTCCAATCTAAAAGATTATTGATAAGTTTCCTGTCCACGTTATTTTTGCCGTAACAAGCCTTTCAAAATTCATCCATACCAACTGCTTTTCAGTCATCTTGTTCTCAGTCTGAAGTATGAGAGCACGTTCCTTTGCTTCCATTGTCTGACACGAAGATTCAGACGACTCAGCTTGTTCCATGGCTTGAGATAATGATTTTCTCAACATTTGAAGAACTAAAAAAAAGCGTAGGTTTAGTCGTCGACCATGCTACAACCCGTCACACATTGCCCCCTTTACCTTCTTCAGCAGCCTTGGCATCTCCCATAGCCTGCTTCAACTTCTTTCCAATATCTTGCGCTTGTTTTTTCAATATATCCTTGCCAGATTCATTGCCAGTCGCCTTGTTGACACCAGCTCGGAAGGCAATACTTCCCCGCCGCAACACAGCACGCTCCATTTCTTGCACGAGCTGTTCTTGTAGTTTGGTTAGAGACGCAGCACGAAGACGCATCCGATGTATCTCAGCAGTCATCTCCCGGATTTCTGATGCTCCTTCTTCTGGGTCTAGTGCGGATTGGGTTTCTTTGGCGAGTTGGATTTTCTTTTGCCAGAGCATTATTTGGCGTCTGTGAAAGGAATGAAAGTGAGAAAAACATTGAAAGCAGACTCGGAACCATATGTGTAAGCGAGACTTACTCTGCTTCAACTAAGCCTTGCAGAGCACGTTCCCGCTCAGCCTTTGAATCTTCAATTGCTTGTTCAAGTCTAACGGAATCCAATTCTGCATCCTATAGTAAACATGACTTCGATATCAGCAACATCCAGCTGACTTTGCCCCGTTTCTTTTACCTTGAGTTTCGCCCTGAAATCTTGCTCCAACAAGAGATTACTCTCTTCAATCTTCGACTTGATTGTTGATTGTTTAGCAGCAAGGGTATTGATTTTAACCATATCAGCTTGTAGCTGCCGAACTTGTCGTTGATGGTATCGGATTTCTGCTTCCTCGGTTTCGAATGCATCTGAAGGAAGAAAGGTCTTAGGCAAGCGGCATCAACGCAGTTTGATTTTGCAAACGATATAACTTACTGTTGACGACAGCCCTCTTCCTCGTCAAAACAGCCAGCCTCGTCCTAGCTTCGCTGATCTGATCTGCCACCTCAGCATGCAATCGAGCCGACACGACCAACTCATTCTGTACTCGCAACCACTGCTGCTGCAGTCCACTACACTCTTCCTCTCTCGTCGAAATAGTCCTCGTCAAATTACTGATAGCAGATTCGAGTGGCCCAGTAGTCTCATCCAGCTGATTAGATTGCAATTGATCGTATTTTTTATTCAGCAAATCCACTTCCCCTTGTCGTTTAGCCAGTGTCTCTTGCCCACGACGTATATCGTCCTCGTATCGCTGAATCAGCATTTCACGTTCTCGGGTCTGGTCTTCGATTCGTGTACTTGATTTCTCGAGTTCTTGAATTCGGCCGAATACCTGGAGGGATTCCATCTGGGCGTTGGAGATTTCATTTCGAATTTGTATTGCGAGAGCTTCTTTTTCAGAGACCAGAGCTGCTACACGTGTAATGTCACGGCGTGCACCGTGAGAACCTTTTGTGGCTGAAAGTTGCGTCTGCAGCATTTCGTGGACTTCGATTTCGGTTTTTCGTGCTTCAGCGTTGGTTTTTTGGAGAGTCTTGGTTAGACTTGAGAGCTCGAGCAGGATGGCTTGTCGTTCCTATAAAGACGAAATGCGTTGAGACATCCCTGTATACATACACCATTATTACTGATTATGTTGTTTTTGCACAAACCTGAGTTGCTCTCGTAAACTCTTGTTCACTCTGCTGAATAGCATGGCTGAGAACCGAATAATCTTGACTCAATTTAGACCGGGCGTCAGAAGAGTTATCCATTTGACGTTGAACGTAATCTGTCTCGGTTTCCAGTTTGGTTACTGTAGCAGACAGAGATTCAGCTTGCTCTTGAGCCTTGCGTAGGGATGTCCGGAAGGCTGAGAGTTCGTTCTGGATGTTCTGAATTGTTTCCTTGTTGGTTCTATAAGGATATTGAATTATTTTGGTGTCACATTCTGTTGGACAAATCTCAGGTCGCTTTGCAATTGATGAAAGCACTCACGCAATATCCTTCTCGATCCCATTCAAAACCTCATCACGTCGCTGTAAAGCCAACAAGGAAGACTTCCACTGATGCAACAGTTGTCTCTTCTCAAACTGAATGGCTTCCATTTCCATCGCAGCATCTTGGAGTGTCTCTTGAGCAGCCTTGGTTTCACGCTGTTGAGATTCGTACTGGGACTCGTAGAGAGACTTTTGCTCGTTTAATCGGTGGTGCTTCTCGGTCAAGCTGTCGATGAAGAAGTCCTAGCTCATAGAGAGGGTTAGTAATCATGCTCTACTGGTGTCTCTTTATTTCAGTTGGCCAAACCTGTCTCTTTTTCTCCATTTCCTGCTTTAGCATGTCTTGCTCGGCCTTTAGAGTCGTTCGTCGAGCCACCGAGATCTCAGATTTGAGTTGCTCATTGTAAAGTTCGACTTGTTTGATGGCTCTTGTGATCTTTTCGAGTTCCTGACGATGTGAGTCCACTAACAAAAAAAAAGATATCAGGTCGGGAACCGCTCATTATTCTTGCGTATAGTTCGTGGCACTCACATGTCCGTTCACGTTCATTCAGTCCCTGCCTCTGATTGTTGTACCGTTCAGAAGCTACTTTAAGCGTGCTTTCGGTCTCTTCACGGAATGACTTGATTTCCTGATACGAACCATCAGCGGACTCCAGAGTTTGCTGCAAACTAGCGAGTCGTTGTTGTAGAGCGTATAATTCCACACCGATAGATTCTCGTCTCGTCATGGCTTGCTTCACGGATTCTTCACGTTCACGAAGACTCAACTCCAAAGCAGCATTTCGTTCTGAGAGTTGTTTGTATAGAGCATCTTGGACTCGTTGCATCAATGGCTGTATAAAATTGCCGTCAGTTTTCATTTTTGCATTAAAGGTTGGCGTCAATGCTAAAAATATAAGTCCCAATCAAATCACATACGTTATCAGCATCCAGCACCTCCATCTCTTCATCATCAGCCTCATCATTCGCTAATTCCATGGTATTCGGTGCAACTTCACTACCCTCTCTCCATCCGTGTTCAGCCATGATACGAGCAGACGATGGAGCCTGATTGTCAGCCAGTGGTGGGAAGGCAGAAGTCGAAGGCTGGGAGACATTAACCTCGGTTAAAAATACAGCAGGTTCTGAAACTGATTCGGCTTTTGATTCCACGGCTTCAATCTCTTGGGTATCTTGTGGGCGTATTTCATTTGCGTCGTCGGTTGGTATCGTATTTAATGTTTGCGAGATCTGTTGGTCTGGGAGGGAGGTGGGAGGTTCTATGGTGGTTGAATCGGGTATTGATTCGTTCGTTATGCTAGCGGTGTCTATTACGGGATCTTCAGCTACTGGTTGTTCAGATATCTCAGCATCGACATACGAATTTGATGCAGAGATCTCGACATTTGCTGGTTGTTCAGGTCCTAGATCTGCAGTCTCTGGCGCGTCACTGGTCATAGGCTCCAAGTCGGACATCGTGATCTATACTCTTTGGTGTTCCTGGTGGGATTGTAGTTGTTCTCCATGTCAACCACTCATGCTGCGCATGTTTTTGGCCGCGACACTTGGATGCACTACTGTCACAGCTATTCACATCATCAACTACACACACGCAAATCTACAAAAGATATTCTACGTGTCTGCAGAAAAAACTACTGTATAATACATGTCTTGAAAATGCAAAAAAACCACGATTCATTCGAAACCCATGGCATGCCAGCTTCTACACTATTCTGCCTTTTTGACTGGTTTCTTTATAGGCCGAGCACTTTTAGATTTAGGTCGTGATGCCTTGGCCTATGAAGAGTGGTTTGCGTCCTGGGATTAACAGCATTTTTTTGCACCAAAGTTCAAAGTCACTCACATCTGGTTTAGGATACATGACAACCTGCAAGGCCAACACAAGATTCAAGACAGTTGCGACTACAAAAGCCGTCAATATAGCAGGATCCTTGACTTCCTGCCAAGTAGTAAAGACCCGAGCAGCAGAACCAGCTAGCGTCAACAAGACCGTGATTGAGCTCAATTGGCCGGTGGATGAGTTGCTATAGTTTGTATAGATCTGGGGAAGCTTGGCAGCGAGAGCCAAGAATATGGTTCCCCATTGGAACTGGACTAGGAGATTAGAGTTTACGAGAGTTGGATCGAAAAGGGCGTATGTTGCAGCGGAGAGAGCACCGGCTACTGCTAGGAGGATGACTACTTGACGAGAGTATGTGAAGAGGAGTAGCAAGACTATAAAGTTTTGCATTGTGATGAAGGCGACTGGAGAATGAAGTGTGTTAGAATGTGTGTTAGTATGTGATGTATGGAAGATTCATCCATTGTTGGGAAGGTGCTGGCAAGCAATGCAATAAATACATGATAATACAATATTCACATCAAGACCGACATGTAAAGCAAACTTGCCTTCACCATAAGTGGAGAATGCATTCCCATTTCTGTAATTATAAGCCAACGAGACGAGATATACGACGGTTTCCAACAAGTAGGAGGCAGCACTGATGCCAGTGACAGATCCAGATGCGACTATTTTGAGTATCTGAGGTACCTTGAGTATGCTTCCACCTGCAACGACTCCCAATCCAAGCCCCTTTGAAGCCAGCAGTCTTAAGCAAGTATAGTCTTCAAACCCTAAGGACAGCAATGTCTGCGTACATTCCGGCCCTACTAGAGTTCGTAATGCGGTGTCAATTATTTCCATTCTTCTAGTCGGTCAAAGAATGATGTTATTTGAAGTGTTGGTGAAGCGTAAAGGAAATTGAAGGAATAAGGGATCAAGCCCATAAAGCTATCAAGAGTCAAGACATTCCAGAATGAAATTGAACGCGCTTCTTCGCGTTTATCGGCGAGAAATTAATGCAAACAGATCTAATGCGTGTACATTTAGTATTTCTTTAAGGACAGTTCATACATCGCATCAGGTGCTTCACAAGCAACGGCAGACTCGGTAGAGTAGTATTCAAAGAGACCACATATGGACTGACCTGGGTTGTCACTCTCGCCGGTTTGATGCCAATATTTACATTTTGGTGGAATGGAATGTGATGAGATACCACGAATTTCCGCAATTTAGGCAGTTTAGAGTTTAGCACCTAAATCACTTGTCCCGTCAATATAGTTTCAAATCCTTGGTAGGGTGGTAAATGCAGATTGTCTGTCTGCACAATTACTAACGTTTAAAGAAAATATAGAGCAGAGGGAAGAAAACTCATGGAAGTAGAGGGCCGAGCTGTAGTCTTGGACTGCCGGGCGCTAGGATATGAGATACCATATTTTTACCTTTGGAGAGGAGCCGTTCTATTCGCTCCTCATCCTAGTGCCTGGCGGTTATCCCAAACAAGGTCTGTTGCCTACTAATCCAGTACAAGTTGCTGATGTCATGTCGTCGGGACGAAGGATATCTAAGGCCTGTCGGAAAGCCTCACAGCTCGACATGCCCGTCTCCTTTTGGTACCGATGGTCACCGACATCAGAGTAGGGGCGATGTTAGTTCGCAGTTTCTCGGGGTGGGCCGGTAGAAGGCTCACTGCAGTAACTGTAGTCGGTACTATGCAGTTGCTTCTGTCAAGCACTCTCGGACTACGTCACGTTGGACTGGAAACCATATTTTAAGCACCACAATCCCTATAGCTACCACATTCAAAACACACTGTAATTGTAGAGGAGTAATAGCATTGCATTCATACATATACCTAGAATCTCACTTCATTTACTTTGCATCGAAGCACTCGACTATTGTCACCATTGCGATATGGGTTGTTTCTATTTGTTGTGTGGTGTTCACGACCGTTGAATATGGCAAGTGGAGGTGGGACCGTACTCCACTGCTGATATCATAAGTAGGGCGTTGGCGGTACGATCGCTCGTGGTGGAATTTCAACATTTTGTTCGTGTTATGTTTTGAGACAGCTGGTGCGAGACTAGCCTTACGCATGAAACGAGAATTGGTGGCTCTTATCGACGACACCTTAATTTCGATGTATATAGGCTTTATGTCCGTAACGACAGACCGTTCATGAGATACGTATTCCAGCAGGCGTCGTCGCAAGCAAAATAGCAACAGAGCAAGGATCCAGATACGTTATGATAGATCTCTGGATCTTGGACGTCTTTTGATGACACGTAGCTTTCATTTAGAACGTGTTTGTCAACCTGCGCCTCGCACCTCCTCCTCGAAGCTTCATTTCTTGCTTACAACTTACAACAAACAAACCTGGTTTAGTGAATACACTCAATTATATAAAACCTGAACCATTGAACCAACGCGATCTCAAAAAGCTTCCGACGGATCCATCCGTGATCGTCTTCATCAAGCCAAACCGTCCCAAACCAAACGCATCCTACGTAAAGCCAAGACCAACGCAGCCTGCCTATCGAGAAGGCCTTGATCCCTTTGAGACTACTGGCAGAGATTAGAGCTGAGTATCTAGCCAAAAGGGGAAGTAAACAAACGACAGAACCGACACCAAATCCATCTTCCAACGCCTTCGTTAGTTGATTCTGTCATTCACACCAATAGTCATAATACTATTAATAGAAGTAATACAGGAGTTGAAGTCGATCAACAGGAATGGCCGGATGAAAAATGTCCCAGAAGAGCATGACCGCTTATTTCGCCTAGGATCATGGGATATCCGAAACAGAACTGCTAGATGGTATAACGGCTGGATGCTCAAGGTTAGTTGCGATACAAGTTGAAATCATTGGTTGGATAGACGCTTTTGGCACGTCGCGTTTTGATTGAATGCATGATTGACCGGAAGTAACATATAATTCTCATTGCTAGCATGTCGACCATACTGCTCCCAATACTGATGGCTTGGACAAGAATACTTTTATGGATGATTTGATGCACGTGATGAGAGACTCGTAAATTGGATCGAGGTGGAAGTGTTGTTGTGGAGTCCCACCTACTTTGTTTGAAAATGGTTGGTTAACCTTTGGTGAGCTTTTTTTAAACACAATTTCAACAAATATGAACTGACGATGTCAACATGTCCAGCAGCATTTTGTAGTTAACCGACCCAGGATCAAAGGTCGCTCACGAAATTGTCAATAAAACATGCGACAAGAGGAAAGCAAAAACATTTCTTTCTTAACTAAATAATGAAAAATCTTTTGAAAAATCTCTTAGCTCAACCATATACAGTTCCTGTACAATGTAAAACATACTACAATAAACACTCCTACTGTGGTTGCTCCAAGTCCACAAACCCGCTAGCTTCTTCGCGTGTGATGACTTGAATGGTCGACACCTTCTTGTTGAAGATGACTCCATAAAACTTGTCGGCGTGAACCAACAATTCAGGTCTAAATGTCGTAGTCACGAATTGTGCGGTTTCACTCAACTCGTGAACCATACCTAGGAAAACGTGATGAAGCGTCAGAAGTCATGCTTCAATGAATTACATGTTTGTGCTGCAGTTTTCTTCTGCCACTCAGCCATAAGGAACTCACTTGCTACAGCAGTCCTATACTGAGCATCAAGAGCAGCATCAATCTCATCAAAGAGGTAAAAGGGAGCTGGATCACATCGCTGAATAGCAAAAATGAGAGCTAGAGCCACCAATGACTTTTGACCACCAGATAACTGATTCATTCGTAATCCTTCATCCTTTCGTGAATTGAAGGATACACTGATGGCTACTCCAGTATAACTATCTATTGACTTTGTTGGTGCATCTTCCTCGTCGTCTTCATCCATAGCGTCGGTCTGTTATGAAAATAAAAGATACGTCTATTAAGATACGAGTTGAAGCGGGAACGCTCCAAAAACAACTCTATTTCATTCAAATAACAAATTACCTGATCATCAGACCTCAATATGATGAGCTCACCACGTCCAGCAGGTACAAGCTTCTCCCATACTTCTCCAAAGAACTTTGCAACTTGGTTGAATGTCCGTTCAATAGCTTCATCCTTCCTTTGATCCAACTTCTTGATTAGATCTTCGATAGACTGTGCAGTTCCAGAGTGAGAGAAGGATCAGTTGCAGATCTGCAGCCGGAAAGGAGACCGAGTCACTTTTTCCCCTTCATACCTTTGACGAAGTATCTAATTCCTCCTTTCTTTTATCCAAAGATTCTCGTTGTCGAGTAAATGAATTGTATTGCTCAAGGGCTTTCTTGTTGACATGCGAGAATTTTTTTAGGTCCTCATTGACTTTATGAAGTTTCTTCAGAAGCTAAAAGATTCGGAAATATACAAATAAAAAGTGAGTAACAGGCGGTATTGCTCTCCGAAAAGACTAATGCTCGGACTTACCCTGGCAGGCTGAGCATCACGATACTTTTCAAAAGCTTCTTCAGGCAAGACACCCAAATCTCGAATGTTCTTGACACATTCGTCCTTTCGTTTGAGCAACACTGCTTTTGTAGCAAGATACTTTTCAAGGGAACGTTGAGTTCGTTCCAATGTCTTGTGGTCTTCAGTTTGCCTGGCCTAGATAGTTGCGATGAGCATAGAAACCCACAACAAAAAAAATCTTGAGTTGGAACCCTAAAACTTACTTTGGCTCCCTCAAGATCCTCTTGCTTGTCTTCCATTGCCTCCACTATAGCATCAACCTCTTGATCAATTTCTAAACAGAAGGGAGTGTCAATCTTTCGTCGTCAAAATTCACACACATCATCAGTGCTTACCCTCCAAACGAGCTTGAGTATCAGCAATCTTCTTGTTCAACTTTTCCAATTCAGCTCGTTTAGCAGCTTCAACGCGAGTTACATTAGACTCCACAGTGAGTTTGGAGAGACGTTGCGTAAGCTCTTCGTGTCGTTTCTTGACACCAGTCAATTCTGTTTCGAGTACCACTTTTTGCATTTCCAGCTGCGAAAATAAAGGAGGAAAAACATATCACCTGTGAGACGAATTGACGACAAAATCTCAGCTATAATCAAGATTGGATACCTGCAGTCGGGCCTTCATCATATTAGCTTTCTCAACTTCTAATTTATCAATTTCAGTCGTACACTCTTCAAGACGACGTGTTTCTACATCAGTCAAATTGCGACTTAATGGCACTTGAAGCTCTTTCTGATGAGCTTCTCGTTGAATCTTGTAATTGCGAGTACTATTCGTCAAATCCCGAATGGATCGTTCCTATATCAATTTGAAAGATAAGCGAAAAACCAGACCAATTACCAGAGTTACCAGAGAATGTAATCTGCCTTACAATGGCATCAACCGAGTTCACCAACGCATCCATCTCTTTACCCTTTTCATAAGCTTCCGAGGCACTAGTAGTACCAGAATTCGACATCTGGGTACGTTGAGCCTGCAATTGAGCAAGCTGAGCACGATGGGTATTAATTTTTTGATCGAGAAGAGCAAGATCTTTGTCAATCTGCTCTTGTCGAGCTTCTGCTGCTCCAAGTTTCTCTTGCCAGCCTTTGACGGCTTTGGCAGCTTCAAGTCTTGATCGTTTCGTGTCGTGCCATCCACCAGTCAGTGCTCCTTTACGATTCGCGCTATCACCTAAGAAGCATTTTGAAAAGGTAAGCAAAAAAGTACTGATTAAAGATCTCTTTTCGCAAGGACTGTAACGACTCATGCGTCGAATATACACCCTTACCATCTAGAGTCACAGCTTGTAATGAATGGCTCTTGGCAAATCGTGCTCCAATTTCCAATGAAGGTACAATGATGGCTTTTCCAAATATCTAGATGCCAAAATATTGAAGTAGCATTAATGAAAGAGCAAACGATTTATTTTCCACACTGAATTGTGTTGTTAATCGAGATAATTCTCGCTCACATTCTTAAAAGCGGGTGCGAACTTGGCCTCATATTGCAGCTTTCGAATCATGGGCACAGCATCCCTGCTGTCTGGGTATGTAGAATCTTTGGCTCGAACACGAGAGAGAGGTATGAAGGTAACTCTTCCAGATCTCTCCTTGTTCAAAGCATCAAGAAGAACCTGTGCAGTGTTTTCATTGTCAACCACCACATGGAACAGACTATCGGAGAAAATTCACTGTTAGAACAAGAAAAACTTGATACGAGTTCGTAAGAATTGTTGCTTACCTATTGCCAGCAACTTCTTCGACTGCAACACGATACTTCTCATCAACATCAAATAGCTGATATATGGGTCCGTGAACACCAGGTATATCGCGCTGCTCAACAATTCGTTTGATGGCTCTGATACCATCGCCGATTTCCTAGAAGAAAAGACATCAGGCATGGCGAACAGAGAGCCTGCGAGAACTTTGTTAACTTACTCTTGGCATGGTACTACTCAGTGCTCTTTCACTTTTTTGCCTTTCATCAACACACTGGGCAACGGCTTGAGTAGCTTTAGCTTGCTCGCGCCAGAATACCCTAAACAAACAAGGATCAGAGACACACCTATAGTTTGCAATGAGCACAAGACATTTACCTCTTGTGTTCGTCCAATTCTGTGAGAGCAGTTTGTAGTTTTTCAACATCAGCCTCAAATCGAACAGTCTCTGTTAAAATATCTTCGACTCGAGCTTTGAGTGCCTTGATGGCTTCATCCAATATTCCAATTTGCTTTTGAGTATCGATCTTATCTTGCTCCAATTGCTTAATTTGAGAAGTTTGAGCAGTGATGCTGTTCGTTATAGCCCTGATTTCGGCATTGAGGTATTCATCACGAGCAGCTTGAGTTTTGAATTGAGCATTACGACCTTGTTTGGCATAGAGAGCATCTCGTTCTAACTCTAACGTCTCTAGCCTATTTTCGAGCAAGAGGGAACAGAATTTAGGAGGTTTGTCATTACAGCCCAAGAAAAACGTTTTCTTATTTTACCTTTCCCGCATTTCTTGTTCAGAAGCTGCAGCTGCTGTGAATCGAGGCAATAAATCGGCCATTGAAGCTTCTTTGACTTGAATCTCAGCGTTTACAGTTCTCAGTTCATTTGTGACTCGTTGCTATGAACCGGAGTTGGTGACATGATCGTATATGAACATGGTAACTAGTACCAACCTTTCGTTCTTGCCCGTGCTGAGCATTCTCGACCAACTCATCGAGACCCAATGTCGTATGTTCATGAGTGCGAACATACTCTTGCAAATCGTCATCGAGAAGTTGCTTTTCATTCTTGAGATCAGCCATATCAATACGGAACGCCTTAATCTCCTTTTCGATTTCCTATGTTTGTATAAAAAAAGTCAGCTATGTATTGATGTATATTGTTTGTGACAAAACAATCACTCACAGCAATGTGCTTTTCTCGATCATTGAATGCATTCTGCTTCTCAAAAGCTCCTTCTGCATCTGAGCGACGGTCTTCTTCGAGCTATCGATACATGAGTTGTTAGTATGAACAATCTGAAGTTGCCAAAGAAAGTCTTCCAGCTTTACCTGTTCCAGCTGATTATTGACTTCAGTTTGATCACGATGGTAGACTGAATACTCGAGACATCGTCTTTCTCGGTCCTTTTCTTGAAACTGGACCAGTTCTTCCTTTTCAGTCTCTAGTTCAGTGAGACGTTCTTGAATGTATTCCAGAAGTTCATTGATTTTGGCTCGTTTTGCATCTAACGGTAAGCAAATCTGTCAGACAAAAGAATCGCTTCATGCAAACTACCGATGCAGGATCCATACCAGTTTCGTCCATAATCTTTAAACTCTCCTGCCTCCTTTGCTCATAAACACGAGTGCCTGCTACATCCTTAAGTAGCTGCAACCTCTCTGCGTCCTTGGCGTTTGTGAGCATGGTTATCTGTTGTGAGAGAGCTGCTAATTAAGACCATACAATCCCAGCACGAGCGTGTGTTTGCGTATGCTTACTCGTCCTTGAGGCACGATGTAGTATGGATTGGATCGTGAGAACCCAGCAGCCTCCAGAAGATTGATGACGTCTTGTTTGCTATATCGAGATTTCGGAGGGTGAAAAAAACAACCAACAAACTGGAATAATGTCAGCATACGTGACACTCTTCTTGTCTAGCGAATATTCATCCTTCTTGAGACCAATGGTCCTCCTCAGAACGACTTCATCTTTGCCAGTCTATGGGAAAACAGGAGGATTGAGGAGCTGACACTCGATGAAGCATCAGAAACTTCTTACTGGAAATCGATTGTCTGTGTTGTCAAATGTGATCTCTACATAGGCAGTCATTGTCGCAGGACCTGAACCTTCCTACAAACGAGTATTAAGGTGTGAGCACAAGGATTGGCAGCAAAACCCAGTAGGAGGTGTCATTCAACTTCCATAACACTGATCTTTCTTACATGTAGCAGCGATTGTCGTTCTTCTTTACTCATGCTGTGGTATGCATCTCCAAGAACGAATCGAATAGCTATAAACACGTTGAGCAAGGTTTGCATCAGTCACTCATTCGAAATGTCTCAATTATTGATGTACACACCCAAGAAGAAGTTACTCTTTCCAGATCCGTTTCTTCCCACTATTATATGTAATTGTATGTAAGCTTTAATTATACTCGCTATACCTTGGCACATACCGACGACATTGTGTTTTGGACTGAATTCATCAGTCACAGTTGATTCTCGATAGCTCTTGAAGCCTTGAATAGATATCTATGTGTAATCAAGTAAGAGTTAGCTGATTATTGAGGATCAGAGCTACGTGATCTTGAACCTGCCTGCTTGATATGCATCTTGTATCATCTAGCTCTGCTTCGCTCTTTCAAACTGTCAACTCGCTTGAAAGAATATGAACGAGTTCGAGGAGACCTGTTTGGAGAACTCTATAACGTGTAATATGTCACGATGGCCTCGAATTTCGCGTCACTGCACGTCAAAATTGACAAGCCTTCATTGAAATCTTCTCTGTCGTTTGGAACGGGAGTTTGAAGCTCAGTCAGAGAACGCTTAGAAGAGAAAGATACACGGCGATCATCATGATGAAGAGTGGTCTGTCTATTTCAGTATTTCAGGTATGTGAACAGCGGATAACGTGGAATGCAACAACATCTTTGAGGTTGATGTGGTCGAAATAAGAAAGTCATTAACGCATACATGTACATTGTAATGAGGATGGCGTATTGTTTGGTGATGATATGAATCTACGTATAAATACAAGTATGCAGCCTTGCCGCTCCTGTACAATTACACTGTGTGTTTGTGGAGTGGAGTCGAGTCCGTCGTACAGTCCAAGAGTGCTAGACAGGAGCAGCTGCATAGCGCATAGCACTGACTACAACCATTACAACGAATCGGTTACCAGTCTATCTAGAGAACCCATCAAACAAGTCAACATCCTCTTTTCTGATGTCGGTGACCGTTGGTACCAAAAGGAGACGGTGAGTCTGGATATTGCGATACGCCTTGGATCTCATTCGTCCCAACGATATGCCAGCAGCAACTCGTTCGTGGATTACTAGGGAAACAGACCTTGTTTGAAACGACTGGCAGGCACTAGGATGAGGAGCATCAGTGTGGCTCCCCCCTACAGAATGAAAGTGCTAAACCTCATATCCTAGTGCACGACAGCCCAAGATCACAGCTCGGCCTTCTACGTCCGCGAGTTTTCTTCCCTCTCCTCTGTGTCGTGACTTCAGCCATGTTTCTTGAATGTTAGGAATTGCGCAGACAGAAGATCGCTCCTTCCCTGCTTTGAGACAATATTGACCATACTACTGAACTATATAGGCAAGACTAGAGATTTTCGTGTCGAATACCGTAAATTCTCGAATTCTGTATTCTGTCACTAAAAGAATCCTCCATTCCAACAAACATTCTCATTCAGTTTACATCGAATCACCACAATGAACAACGTATATCGTATGATTATAAGATACTGTTGGCCTTCTCGAGATTCGAAACATCTTACAACATGAGTAATCACCGAAGAGCACCACGTCATGCTTGCGAGAGAGTCAATCAGTAGGCTATTTGCTGATGTATGGCCTAGCTTGAGCCTTATTGCACGCGACGTTCAAGGTGATTTTACATATATACGCTTCGAATACGCGTAAGGAGTGATCTGTGATCTATCCGTGATCTGCCGAAACTGTCCTAGCTCTCTTCGGTTGGGTTGTGAACAAGCAAAAGGAGCTAGAATAACAGCCATTACAATACAGAGAAGCAAAGCAAGGCGCCTCCAAATATGAGATTGAAGGCTAAAGTAGCTAATAGCTTCTTGTTTGCTCGTAAGTCTTGTCAGTTCTATTAGCGTGGGAAGCTAACTAATTTCAATTTAGGAATGTGTCAAAGCTTGGAAAAGCTCAGCAAAACTGTATGGATTTATCACTTATCTTGTTGAATGTATACCGCAATATTGCATCTAACTTCTTTCTCTTCCTAGTGGGTGTTGAGATTAACACCAGATCGTCTCCATTTTATTGTCGCAAAGTCAGATGTCGATTCGGGATTACAAGTTTGGGGTCAAGTTAATATGGTAAGTTTATTTGCATGTTTTGGATATCGATTCGTGAATTTGATCACATGTTATACTTGTCCTTGACTCAATTCCAAAACACTAGGATGCCATATTTGAAGACACGAGAATCGAATCCGCACAGCAAAACGAAATATGGCTCGAGTTATCTGGTGAATTCCTACACAAGGCATTGAAATCCACGTTTCATGCTCATGACGTCGTGTTGAAATTGACGAAAAAGGACGATTTACCGGTCCTGTCGTTTGTTATGTCCAACCAGGTAATAACCAGGTTTTGTGTTTCCTTTTTTTTCGCGGCTGCATGTCTTGGCTTACTGTATACTCGAGACTCATCATTCATCTTCGACAAACGCAACAGAGTCGAAGTGGGAAGAATGTGACCGTGATGCAGGACGTGCCTGTACGTGTCATGACTCCACAGCAGACTAGAGAGCTTCGTGAGCCTACCGTCGGAAATTCAGAGGTATTAGAACGTGAAGCGCTACGTTTCAATACGGGTCTCCCTTGTTTTTTTTGCCAGAGGTAACTTTCTCATACTCTCACACTCAAACGTCCTCTCTTTTAACATGCAGATATACATTATGATGCCACCATTAACAAGCATCAAAACCATTGTCGAGAAAATGAAGTCATTCAGCAACTTTGTCACCATCTCTGCCAACAACTCTGGAGATTTCCGTATGAGGGTTGAAGCTAAAGTCAAGGTGGAGACGGCGTATAGAGACTTGATCAATCCTGAATTAGGCAAGTCATATTGGTGATTTTGTATGTTGTGACTTGTGAGTTACAGTGTGAGAAGAGTTGGTAGTGTTGAAAGATGATCGTTTATTTTATTCGCATGTGAGGATACTCAACGCTTCTCACCTCTTCTTATACTTAGATGACTCACAAAAATTATCTCAAGACATCCCACAAGTGGATCGTGATCCTGCTTTATATGCTGAAGCCAGGATTGATGTACGTGATTTCATCAAGTTTTTGCAATCATCTGCTGTGAATCCCAAGGAGGTTGTGTGCTGTAAGTTGGCAAGTGAGCCATTGATCCTTTCCATATACCTTTCTGTTTGCGCTGACGACGGGTCCGAAAGCCATGGAAAAAAATAACTCAGTACCTGGCACGATTGACATTTCTTTCATCACTATCCTGTTTTAGGTATACTAGATAAGAAAGGATTGGTGATATATGTGTATGTCAGTGCCGACGCTACTGCCAATCAATGCGGTTCCCTCACATACTACATGCCTGCAAGGAGTGGCGTGTAGACTGGAGGCTCTTGCAAGGATGTGATCTTTGATCCGTCTTCTTCTTCGCCTCATATTTGTTATTCCAGTCATTTGGAACCATCACTGTTTATAGCAGGAAGTGAATACACTAACTTTAATTTGATTGTATTGTTGATGAAGCTGCACTGCATACAACAAGAGAGCTCAGAAACTTCTGTGTACATTCTGTCTGCCTTTGTCTCGTTAAGAAAGTTAAACCTCTGAGCTTTGGCTTCATGGACGCCAACAAACTCCAAGCCGTTGCCAAAGAACAGAAAGGTGTATAATAAATGGCGTCCTTATGGGGGCACGGAAAGAAGAGCAACAAACATGTCCGTCAAAGACTCCAGTAGGGAGCTCAATTTAATTACTTAAAATTACAAATTACCACACAACATTACTCTAACTCCAACAGCTTCAGCAAGCCACAGCGCCATCCCACCACGCTCACCTCCTCTTAACACCCAACAACTTATTCACATTCAACCTCGCAACTTTCTTGACACTCCTAAACGTCAAACTAACCCTCGTCTTCTCCCTCCTCACACTCACACCAACATCCAAAGCCGCATTAACCACTTTATCATGCACCACATACTCCACCTCATCACGAATTCCATGCAGATACAACGTATATACCTCATCCGACAAGACAATCAATGACCGTGGCGCGAGATATATACTACATGCAACACTCTGGATTCCATTCTTGACGTCTTCAACCTTGTATAGGTCGAGAAAGCAGGATTCGCCAAGCGATATTGTGCCGACGGTTGGATGGTATGCGAGTCCGTCTTCGTGTGGCATTATGCCTTGGGTTGGGAGGTATTCGTTTACGAGGCAGCTAGAAGTGGGTGGGTTGTGTAAGTTCGTGATGTAGTGTGAGAGAACATTAAGGTTGGTTCACTGTGTTGGTGCTTGTCCATTATGGAAGATGCCCATGTTTCCTAGCCTGTCTGCTAGTCGTTGGAGCCATGGAGGTAATGCTTCATGTAACGCTACATTCGTAGATGAGTTTACGGGAGATGATCCCCAGTTCTGAAGCCTTCTAGAAGCTAAAGTCGTCCATTTCGGCTAACAAACGAATAATGTGAGTCGATTCAAAGAGTTGGAACGAGTGCTTCACATTTCAAGAAATGTCGTGATGCGGAAATGCAAAAACAGTTGTAAATTGTAGAAGACGGACGTCTTCAAATATATATTCATAATGAAAACATACTTTGGGAGCAGAATACACCTTGGCTAGCAATGCTTCTTCCTCTTGCTCCTCAATGAAATCAGGGAGATAATAAATGCTGGGAGGTGCATTTACTAGACGGAATGGCTCCAGATCGACAGTGGAAGTCTCTATATCAGGTGCCTGTGGAAGATGTGAGCTACTTGAGGCTTCTCCAGAAATCATCTTGCTGCTCTAAATCGATACAAGAATGTGATTACATTTGAAGGATGGAGAGGATGAACAAGAGGATTTGAAGGTTGCTGCAAGCTTTTGAAATGGTCGTTTGAGTCTATTTCGGCATTGAACTTCGTGTTGCACTATTTCCTTACTTGCACAGCAATTTGAACATCAACACAGTATTCCGCTTTGAACGCAGATGAAACAATTGGTGTAAGCAAACTATGTTTTCATGATATCAAGTAACGTATTCTATGGTTTAATTTTGAAGCGTTACTCGATTTAACGAGACTCCTCAATACACAGGTCGGAATCTATGCACAAGACCAAACAACAATTAGCCAAGCTGAAACGTTTCCACCTCAAAGTATTCAACCTGGAATGAATACATACTTGATAATCGGACCTCGGTTGGTGACATGCAGCCTAAACAACAAGACCCGGAATGAATTAGCGAAATCGTCATTGTGGTAATCCAAAAAAAAAAAAAACAGCAGCTTGGTGCACCAAGACATGAAACTCACTCTCTTTCAGCATCTCCCCAACTACTCGACGGATACGTAACTTGGGTATCACCAGAGTTGACATACGTGATTCCGAGTTTTCCGTCTTCCAACATGACAGGGTACCACTACCAATGTGTAGGAAGATCTGGCCGCCTAAAGCGTATGGGACGGCCCATCTGCCATCTACGTGACCCTGAGGAGCAAGGTCATCTGCTATGACATCACCAGTTTCGGCATCACCTTTAACTTGCACTATTCTGATTTCTGGTTGGGTTGCTGTACAACCTGCTGATGAAGTATGTTGCTCAGATAGTACTGTGAGGTTTACGTTAGAGAGTTTAGGAGACTATGCAGACGTGACACTTCATTAAGCCACAGGTTGAAGCAAGCGCAATGTGATACGATACAGACCCGCAAATCAAACGCTTGGAAGCTTTGCACGCAGCATATAAATACCCCAGTTCCAAGTTACATTTGTTTGTTCTGTTAAATGAACTTAATATAAAGCTGTGTATACAAAATTTATGTTATAGCTTTCGCTCATGATATGGTAAAAAAGAGTTGATTGATTGTGTGTATGCGTGTGTTCAGATGATTTTTAAGCTCTTCGGTGCTGTTGAATGTGTCTTCCTCCCTGCTATTATTGACAAACTAGGAATCTGCCACGGTCTTCTTGTCCAATGGGCCATTTTGTTGATTGTTTGAAGCCTGCGTTTGTATAAAATGAAAGAACGTCCACGAGGGCATACAGCAAGACCTAAACGAGGATTCATGTGAGATAAAAATTCCCAGGTAGACCAAGAGCAATTTTTTGCTTCTGCAACCCATACCTCCTTCCCACGTTCTCTAGCAAGCTGTAGAATCCTCCTAAGCAAAACACGACCAAGCCCTTGCCTCTGCTTGTGCGACGAAACCACGACACTTTCAACCCACACATACTGTTTGAGAAACACAAATGTCACAGCACCTAATACAGTATCTTGTCCAGAGATGGCATCAGGAGCAACCAGTAATTCCAAACTAAAGAATTCATCTTCGACACAATCCAATGTTATAGCATAATTCTTTAGAGCGAATTCCTTGGTTACGAGGTTTTTGGCTTGCATAAAGAGGGCTAGATATCTGGGATCTTTGATAGGTGGTTGTATCGTTACGAAATACATGTTTTGGATAAAGTCGCTCCGGGGAACAAAGTTTGCTTGGCTGATGGTTTGGTCTCTGTCACGGTCAAAGGATCGGTCAAAGTGTTTGCTGCCACCAGTTGTGAGACCTAGTTCGGCTCCAAGATTCATCCTAATGTGATTTGCACCAGCATAAGAACGAGGATTTTTGCGTGCATCACGTATAATTCACATACCTTTCAGTTCCGAGCTGTACACCTGCTAGACCACGGTTCTTGAATGTATGAGAGTCGTGATTGAATTTGGCTAGATTTATAAAACTTTCGTGATGTACATAGTTAGTTTTTGGCTTGTGAACGAACACAGCCTCCTAGGATTGCATACCTCCTAACACGTTCAGCAGTCGTAGCCTTGGACACCCAATCTCGATTCTTAAACGATAGCTTCCTCTTCATGAATTGGTTTTTGGATCGTGGTTCGTTTATACCCATGGAATCGTTTGACGACGATGACGAAGTGGACGAGGAAGACGAGGACGATGATGCTGAGAAGAACATGAGCGATGGTGGTGGTAGCGAGAATTCCTGCGGATCTGGAGATTGTGATGTGGTATATACTGAAGCGGACTGTGAAGACAGGGAAGGTGACGGAGATGTAGCACTTAATATTGGTATGGCATCTTCAATGACTGTATCGCCTTCGACGGTGTTTGCTGTTGGGTAGTTTGCAAATGTGTTAGTGACATTACATAAAACACACAAATCTAAAGTGAGAACGATGGTTGGTTTACTTACACCTTCTCCTTGATATGATTTCTTCCCTTCTCGAACGAGATATATCCATTGATTTGGTGACCCGTCGTTCTCTCATTGAAGTTGATGACATTGCAGTTCCAGTCTTGTACTGCTCCTTTCGATTAGATTTGGGAGTCTTGGAAGCATAGTTTGCATCATATGTATCTGCTGGATCATCTGTACTATGGGCGTTATCGTGCCGAGAGGCCATTTGTAGCGTCGTGGATACTGGGTAGATCAGGTGTCGCTTCCTTACAAGGACAACGAAGGGACCGATAGCTATATATCAAAGGACATCCTAGAAAAGAAGGTTAGTACCTGCGCCGTGCTGGCTGTTCTCTCTGTACTTCAAGAGAAATCACTTGCTCAACCAAAAACTCCGACTGTGACCAAACATAAATCAGAAAAAGCTTATTTCGAAATACTACGAACAAGCAGATTACGAGCAAGCGTGCGCGTCATCTGTGCACACCACTGTGAAAACGCGTTCCTCAACTCTCGCCAACCTTACGCTGAGAACATTTGAACTTCACCTATATACAACACAAAACAAAAATCCACATATATCATAAGATCAAACTATAAGATCAAACGTATAAGATTGCAGCAGTAATCATAGATAGGGTACACCCGGTAGTGAGCTCCCTGTCGGTTGGCCCCCTTCGTTGGGGGCGCTATGCTCCATAATCTGTCTTTACCTGTGCCCTTTTGAACGAATGACTGAATCTCAGCTGTCTTGCCTTTCGGACCACCGCGACTCTCCACAATCCGACAATACCACACAGTATTCCGTCTTTATAGAATCTCATCATGCTCCTTGGCCTCCACTTTTTCTCAACATCTTGCATTGTCTCCCACGGAGAGTTTTACACCACCGTCAAACCTGTAGTTTAGGTCTTACCGGTGTTCTTTATTCTGCTTCTACCATCTCTACAGCCCGAGCAAGGCTTACAGTATTGCTCAATCTGGCCCGAGTGGGGCCTTTAAAACACTTTCTGTCTTCCATCTGGCTCGCGTGAGGCTTTAAAGTCACGGCACTGCTCTGATCTCTCATCTGTATGGTCTCTTATATAGTATTAACGACAACAACAAAGTCTTCCGTCGGACATTCAACACGTGCTAAGTCAGGAACTTCGTTCAGCTTGTGTCTTTAGAAGTGAACACCAACTTGCTGTCTTTAATTCCAATATCATAAATCATATGTATTCTAAATCTGTCCCACGGTTTCTCCTGATGGAGTTATCCAGCGGTTATAATAAAACTGTTAAAAAAAAAAAAAATACAAGACATCCTATATACAACAAAACTATGCAATGGTGGACGTGTGTGGCCTTCCACTTTCCGATAAAATATGTTGCCAGTGAAACGCCATGTTCCTATTCCGATCAAATTCAAAGTTACTTCAACACAACTCACGTCACAACCATTTAAGCTCTTACCTCATTCGGACACACGCAATTACCACCTTGACACAACGATGTAACTTGCGAACAGGTGAAATATCTCCCTGATCGTCAGGTGAATCAATTCCCATTCCATGTATGAGATTCAATGTTGTCTTGTGACTAGTTTGTAAAGGATGAAGAGCTTAGTGTGAGTATAAGATAACTCCGTGTCATGCAGATTTGTTTTGCTCGGACGCATCTAAGCCGTCACAGCAACCTTACGTCTCAAGCAAATTGGTAATTGTCATATCTAGATACAGTTTCTGGTAACCGAGATCTTTCCTCCACTGCATCAAACGTGTAACATATGCTCTCAAATAGGCCAGTTCTTGTAAAACAAGTCGACAATCCTCACGTAATCTAACAAAATAGAGTCAGTCAAATGAGCAAAAATAACTCACGAGGTTTGGTACAATCCACTTACCTAGAATGGTCTGACTTCAGTTTCTTGTACTTGGCAATGACAAGTTTGCTTCTCTCTCTTTCAGTCCTGCGAGCCTAACGGTGTGAATGGTGTTAATTTCGTCATTACGCTCATTCAACAAAACTCCTGCTGTACCTCTTCAGAAATAGCCAACTGCTGTAACGTTGATTCTTGAAGAGACTGTTGCGTTCGATCCATTTGAGATGCGGCCAATTCAGCTTCATTGGCTCGTATAGCTACGGGGAAGTTGATGGTGGTTGGTGTCAAGCGAAAAACGATTCGTCGTTACAAGGGGAATCAAGAACTTGCCAGCATTGAGACTATTGACCATGGCTTCCAATCTCTGGATCTGAGCGTCCTTTGTAGAATCCATCTTGCCAAAGCGCTGAAACGAGAGACAGTTTGACGTTAAAGCAAGGAGCAAAACAGCGACATTTATGTCGAATAACAAATACCTCTGCCTGGACTTCTAACGCCCGTTGAATAGCAGCACGTTCAGTCATAGCTTCATCAATATGACTGGCAGCTAACTCGGCAGCCTCTTTAGCATTATCAGCTTCTATTATAAGAGCTTTACGCTCGACATTCCAAGCAGACTGTGCCTCAGCAAGCTGATCAGCCAAAACAGCCCTTTCACGAACCAGCCGTTGTTCTAATTCCTGCTTTTCAATAGTCCATCTTGTTTCTCGTTCTCGGAAGGTCTTCTCAAATTCAAGAATGCCTTCTTTACTAGCCCGATCACGATCGGCCAAACGACGTTCAACAGACTTTTTAGCAGCTGCCATGGTACGTTCTCGTTCTTCACTTGCAATTAGCAAGTCTGCTAATTCATCGACTCGTTGTTTGGCTTCAGCTAGTTCTGCGGATTGCCCAGATAAATTACTAGTTGATTCGTAAAGAGCTCGTTTGGCTGAATCCGCTTCGGCGAGTAAGGCTTCACGTTCTTTGCTCCAGTGGGCCTTTTCATGATTCAATGTCCTCTCCAAATCAGATCTCACAGTCTTTAGATCTGATAGTAGCTCATCACGTTGTTGTCTTACAGAATCTAGCTGACTCGACAGATCTTGATGTATACTGGTTTCACCAGCATGCACGAGACGTTCTAGGGTGGCAATCTGTCGTTTATGTTCAACAATGACTTTATCATATTGTCGAGCCAGATTATCCAATTGAGTAGCAAAATCATGTTGCATATTATCCGCTACCTTGTCACGATGGACTTCTATATCTTGGATTTGCTGTTGTAGTGACGACAAGTTGAGATTGTATTCCTTCGTGAGTTTTTCGAGCTGCTTGGTATGTTCACGCGACAATTGAGCAATAATATCGGCATGTTTACGTTCAGCACTAGCAAGTCTTGTTAGTTGCTCTTCGTGTACTCTACGAAGTTCACTGGAATGGTCACTATGTTCGTCTACGGCAGAATAGAATCGAGGTCGTCGTGATTGATTTTCGTTGAGCACTCTATTCTTCTCCTCCTCTTGCTGTTGACGCAAGGCAGAGAGCTCTGATTCCAAATTTTCACGATCTCGGTTCCAGCTGCTCCTATGTGATTCTAAATCTTCTATGAGCTCCTTGACTTTGCTGAGAGCAGCATCTCGCTCTCTTTCAATCTTTTGTAGCTCAGCGGAGGAGCGAGGTGGACTAGATAAGGTGCGTGCTGGAGAGGTGGCTGCAGACCTGAGGGACTTGTTGCCAACTTGGTTGAGTTCGTGCATCAACCGACGTACTTCATTATCAAGGTTATGACGTTCGTCACTGACTTGTTTGAGCTTCGATTCCGTCACGGAAGCTGAAGCGAAAGTAGATTCGAGTTGACTATGTAAATCCAATTCTTTACGTCTTGATTCCGACAATTCAGCTTCTAATCTACTACGTTGGGTCTCCCAGTCAGGCTCCTTCTTGTCTGGGAAGGGCTTGTCATCCATTATAGACTGTTGAAGATCCAAGACCTCCAGTTCAACATTCTTGAGCTGTTCTAATAAAGAATCTCGTTCTTCGTGTGCTTGTTTCAACTCACGTTGTAAACGAGACAAACTTCGAGCCTGTTGAGCAGCCACTTGATCTCGTTCTTCTTCTAGTGCAGCAACACGACTAGATGACATATCCGCTTCTGATATTTGAGAGGCTAGTCTATCATCGTAAGCCTTCATATCTGCAGATACTCGACGTATTATTTCAACTTCTCGTTCAGCAACTAATCGAGCATCATTTGCCGTTTGCTCACACAAAACTACCGCTTCATCTAGTTCAGCTCTCAACTGTTGCTCACGGAATTGAGCTTCTTCAGCAGCAGCGACGGCCTCCTGCTGGGTCTTCATGATCAGTCCGCGAAGAATACTATTCGCAGACAATTCGTGAGACCAGACTTTGCGTAGCTCTTCTACTTGACGTTGAAGTAACTTGAGTGCAACCAAGTCAGCAGAAGCAGAACCTTCTACCGGTCGTGCAGTCATAGCTTCTATAGCCTCCTTGAGTACATCAATCTCTTTTTCTTGATCCTTCAGGATGGACTGACAGTTATCAAACTGAGCATGGTAGTTTTCTGCTTGAGCGGCTTTTGCTGCCAACTCTGCAAATTCGTCAAAGTTGATACGATAGGCTGATACGTCTCCATTGGTTACAGTACTCATGTCACCAGCACCATTATAGCTCATGAAGGATGTGTTTCCATCATCAGCAAACCGAGTTACTCGTCTACTCTTCTCTACTGCAGACAGCAAGTTTTTGGCATGTCGAGACAGACCTTGGTGCTGTAAGATGACTTCTCGCAATTCCGAAGCCAAAAACGAAATCTCTGCTCGTAAATCCGGAAGTTTGTCTGATTTTGTGTGTCATAATGTAAAACTTGTCAGTAAAAAAAATTCATTGCCACTACTTGAAGTTGCGCTTACCACTGATAGAATCAACCATCTCGCTGGTCTTCTCAATGAGCTCAGCGACAATTCCTTGATATCCACCAACAACTTTTACAAATCTAGCCGATAATTCTTCAGGATTTACAGATCGTCTACTAAAGGACTGAGATGCCGACTCCATTTCTGCCAAAAAGAGGCGATGCTCTTCAAGCAAATTGGACTGCATCTTGATCAGTTTCCTAACACGTTCCTCTTTAGCAGCTGAAAATTCGGGTTTAATTGGTGATTCTTTCGTTCTAGAAGGACTATGACCTGCTTCAGAAGCCGATGAAGACAATTCCATCAAGATCCTCTTCGAAGTCTCGGCATGGTCAGCTGACGATTTCATTATAGTGGATACTTGTTTTACGAGATGTTGGAGTATTTCGGCTTGATTTCCATCGACATCGGCATCGTTATCAAGCATACATCCACGATGACATTCGACATGGCCACAACAGTTAGCGGGCATAGTCTGAGGAGGCCCTCGTAAACTAGCACTAGATACTGCCCGGACAAGTTCATCGATAGCAGAGACACCAGTTTCGATAGCTCGAGAACCAAGTTCACTAAATCAAAAAAATCGTCAGCAAACAGACAGCGACAGAGAAGGAGGAAAATGTATACTCAATATCAGACTGCTGTAGACTGCCCACACGACTCCTATCTTGTTGCAGTCTTCCAATCTCTATCTCCATCTTTTGCAACTGAAGCTGTTTACGACTGAGTTCATCTCGATATACTTCCATAGACTTGACTGCACTGTCAGCAAGCTGAGCATACGATTCTACACGCTCATTGGCAGCGGCGAGACGATCATCAAGATCTCCATCCTGCAAGTCTTGTTCTTTTCGTCGTGCTAACTCTTCTGACGACTTTTCAACCTCGTTTTGTAAATGGCGTATTGAGGTAAGATGGTGGTTGACTTCACGATTTCTAGTATCGAGCTCCGCAGTTAACGAGCTGACTTTCTCGGTGGCTTGTTGTAATTCAACCATCTGTTGAGTATGCACTGATTCTGCCTGAGCACCAATAGAGAGTAATTGATGAGACAAATCATTTAGTTTACCACCGTGCTCGGAAGCCTGTTTACGTGCTTGGTCACGCTCTCGTTTGAGATCTTCAGCATGTCTCTCCCACTCCGCTGCTCTACTGACTGCTGCATCATAGCTCTTATGAGCATCCATCAATTGATCCTGTATGGTATCAAGTTTACTAGACAATACTCTGAGATATTCTATTTCATCGACAGTGGCCAAATCAGCATCGACTGGGGAAGGCAGTCTGGCGGAGAGATCCGACAATGAGCTCCTTACTGCCTGCCTATGTTGCTGCAATCCTTCAAACTGCGAGCGGAGAGACTGACATTCTGCTTCAAGACTCGAGACTCGGTCAGTCCTTTCATCTACAACCATCCTTAACTGATTCAAATCAATTGCAAGGAGGTCCTTCTCTTTACGGGAGTCATGTTCCTGGTGTTTGAGATCATCCTCTACTCGTTTCTTGTATGATTCCATGTCTTGCTCTAATCGTATTGCGGTAGCTTCTAAGACATCATTATCTTCTTCCAATTGACCAATTTCGTTAGATTTGGATTCTATTGATTTTGCTAGTTCTGCCATAGATTCTTCTAGTCGTGCTCTTACTTGGACAAGCTCGACCAAATCATTCTGAGCACTTTCCTCTGATGCTACCAACTTCTCATAGGATACTCGAATAGATTCAAGCTCTTGTAACGCTACTTTCTTGGCGGACATGGCTTCCTCGAGCTGAGTTAGCAATACAGATTGATTATGAGATGATTGGGCCTGTTGGTTGATCTGAGCATGTGCTGATTCTAGTTGACTTTGAGCTGATTCTAATTGAGTACGCGCTGAGCTCAATTGGGCTTGAGCGGCTTCTACATCATTACGAGCTGATACCAATTCGGCTTCTAGTCTATTTACGGAGGCTGCCGACGACGATAAATGTTCCTCCAGATTTCTAGCAGACGCCTCGGATACAGACAATTTTGATTGAAGACGTTCCAAAGTCTCAGAGGATGCCGATAACTCGGACTGCAGGTGTTCTACAGTCTCGTTGGATGCCGTCCACTGAGTTTGCAGATGCTCGAATGCAGCATTCGAATCATGAAGCTGGTCCTGATATGCAGTAAGTTGGCTCTCTAATACTTCTATACGACCAAGCAGTTCAGATGCATGTGACGAAGATCTATCTTGCGCTGCTCGTAACTCTAGTTCGGCTTCTGTGAGGCGATCTCGCATTGTGGTTTGGCTGTCAGACATCTCCTTTCGTAGGGTTTCAAGTTGGCTTCGAGCATTATCACGTTCTTCTTCAGCGGCTCGTAATACATCGGCACGAGCTGTAGCGACTGTATGTGCTTCTTCAGATCGTTCGCGTTCAGCTTTATTGGCATTTACTTCATGATCCAAGTCATACTGTAGTTTGCTAATAAGAGCCGATTGAGCTGACGCTTGAGTTCGTTCGAGAGCAAGATCGATTAGAGCTTCAGACAAGGCCTTTTGAGTATGTTCAAGTTGATCTTCAAGATGTTTCCGTAATTCTTTGGCATCACGTTCTAATTCAGTGAATGCATGTGATATGACCTTCTTCTCGTTCTTGAGAGTAATCATCATCGCGTCGAGTTCGGCAATTCGTCCGTCTCGAGCGGATTTTGTCTGATGACTCTCTCGTTGAGCTTCGGCCAGCTGAGTCCTCATAGCATCACAGGCTTCTGTTAGAGAAGCACCTTCACGTATAAGAGCTTCCTTCTCTTTCCGTAGTCTGGATCTTTCTGATTCAGTTGTCTCTTCTAGCTCTTCTATACGGTGACGAGCTACAGATAATTGCTGTGCTAGACCGTCGTATTGGCTCTTGAGGTCAGAGTTTTCATTCCTACAAATGACAGATGAGTGAAATGACACCTATTTCAGTGCCAAAAATCAACGTGCAGTACCTGAAGGTATTGAGACTTTCAATTCCAGACTTGATGACAGTATCAAGACTCTCATTTGCATTCCTCAATACATCCAACTCTTCCTTGAGAGCAGCATTTGACTGACTGAACAAGTCACGTTCAGCTTCAATATCTTCCTTTTCTTTACGAAGGATAGAGACTGCATCAAACAAAGCATCACGTTCTGCGATGGCCGTTTCTCCAGTGGACAAAGCCTCACCAAGTGATCTAGCCAGAGATTCACGTTCACGAGCCAACTGAGCATTTTCTGCAGCTAAAATATCAAGTTGATTGGACAGCTTTTGTTGACCATCCGATAATTCGCCAGTTATAGCATCCAGACGAGCTCGTAGCTGATCACATTCATGACCAAGCTGAGTAGACTCTGAGATGGCAGTGGATTTGGAAAGCTCTAACTCTGATATACGTTTATTGAGGAATTCCTCTCCGCTCACGAGTGCCTGTATACGTGATTTAGCTTGAATGAGGCCCTCCATTAGTTTCTCTCTCTCAGCTGCCCAAGACTCGGTCTCTTGCAGCGCTCGTAACGAGATTTCACGAGAATCAGATACGACTTGATTATAGCTTATTTGAAGCGTATCATGAGCACTTGTCAAAGACTGTAGTCTCTGATGTAGCTCCTGAGCATCTCTAATACTTTGGTCTAGCCTAGCTGTAGCCTCGTTTAAAGCTTGTTCAAATGTCTGGCTCTGAGCTATAGCCGTATCTCGCTGCTGAGATACACTAGTCAACATTTCATTTACGGATGCGTGGTCAGCTGAGAAATCATCTCGTTCCTTTACAATACGAGCAAATTCGTCAGATAATGACTCATACTCGGTTTGAAGCTCTTTGAGCGTTTGAGATAAGTCTTCACGCTCTTCATTGGCTTGAGCTATTTGTGATGCTTGTTCCAATAATTGTGCATTTAAATCGTCTCGTTTGGCAGTAATTTCATCGATTACTCTATCTCGGCGGGCAATCTCTGCACCATGCGATTCATGCCTTCCTGATAGCTGTTCTTCTGAAGCCGATAGACGTTGTGTTAGATGAGTGAGTGCTGTGTCTTTATGTTCTACATGAGTCTGTAGCTGATGCAACTGACTCAATATGTCACGTTTTTCTCGCTCCAAATCAGTCATAGCGGATTGAATCTCATCTTGTCGAGCAATGGCACTATTACGCTCTGCTTGAGCAACGTCTAGTTGGACCTTGGTGTGCTCTGCAGATATGGCATAGCTATGGACCTGAACCGAGCCAAAAAATCAAAGCTGGTTAGCGTTTACAAAAAAACCCCCTTTGCTGACTGGATAATGTTTACCTGTTCTCGTAACTCTTCCAACTCCGTTCTCATAGCAACTACACTAGCCTCTGCTTGTTTCAGGGCATTGGTCAAAGACGTGTTTTCTGTGTCTCCGCTAGATATTATTGTCTTGGCTTCATCACGTTCCTTGAGTACAGAACGTAAATATTCAGTTGCTTGAGCCAATTTATGTTGTAGGTCGGCTTCTTCCTGTCTCACATGAGACATTTCGGAAGTCACCCGATCCAACTCTGATGTAGACACAGACAACTGCGCTTGTAGTGCAAATACTTGCTCTTGCAAACTGTCTCGTTCTGACGTTAATTGCGAGAGTTTTTGCTGGAATGTCTCACGATCGACTTCAACATCAGTCATTCGGCTTCCAATCTCAGTGAGATTGGCTGTCAATCTTCTATTCTCTAATTGAGCAGCGTCCAGTTCCGCTTCTGAATCGCGCAAAGCGACTTTATATTCACCAATCTATCAAACGCAATGCTTAAGTTTTTTTGCGCTTGCCGAATTCTTTTACCGAAAAGAAAACTAACCTGAGTTTGCAGATCAGCCACAGTAGATTCAAGAGACTCAAGTTTACTGGACGATTCACGAGATTGATTACGAGATTCATCTCGTTCATGTTGTATGGCCAAGACGTTACGACTGAGTGTCTCCATTTCGGCATTATTGGTGTCGACTTGAGATTTCAAGCTGTCACGCTCCTGAGATACAGATTGAAGACGTGAAGTCAGATCTTCAACTTCTTCCGACATTTCAGTCGCCTTTTGAGTAATTTTGATCAGTTCAGCTTCAGCAGACTTGAGTTGATTTAAAACTGAATCTCTCTCGGATTCTAAACGGCTAATGGCCTCGTCGTTGAGCTGAGTACTACTATTTCGCCAACTCTGCCGTTCTGCTTCTGCACTAGTCGTGATGGCTTCCATTTTACGTTTTAATTCATCTGCTTGTGATGACAATACTTGTCGAGTATGAGCATGATTGGATTGAGCATCATCAAGACGTGTCGTTAAGGATATTACTTGCTCGTTGAGCTCATCACGTTCTAAAGTTACACCTTCCAACTGAGATTTAAGTGTAGCTGCCTGCTCAGTCAAATCACGGAGACTCTCCAGTATGAGCTCCTGATCCTGAGCTCCTTTCGAGACACCATCTTGTAATTTATCAACGTCACGTCTAGCTCTATCACGTTCTTTAATAGCTTCTACTAGCTCCGTGGCCAATTGTTCAGACTCTTTACGTTGATTTACTAGCTCCGCGGCCAGTTCGTCAGATTCTTTACGTTGATTTGACTCGAGCTCTACTAAATGTTGGGTCAAACCGTCCACACGTGCATTCAACTGCTCATGTTGAGCTACTGCAGCATCACGACTATTGCGTAGCTCATCACTATGATAAAGGGCGGCTTCTAGTCGTGCCTCGACGTCCTTGTATTGTTTGGTCGTCAATGCTAAATCTTTCGATAGCTGTTCTACTTGAGCCTGCAGTTCATTGGTTCCTTGAGGATACTGCACGGTAGAGCGAAGCCGATCAAGCTCTTCCTCGAGACGGGCTATCTTTTCGGTAGCCTCAGCTTCACTCAATTCCACGACTAGATTGAACATGTGTGAGCGAAAAATAGGGAAATGAAAACCCTGATAAGGCGATGCCCGACAAACCTTCCGCAAATTGCTCAGCAGCTAATTCATGATCTCTTATACTACGAGTCGCGTCATTAAGTTGAACAATCTTCTCTTCAAGCTGACTTTTATACGTATCGAGCAGGACGGCCATCTCCGCCAGCTTGTTAGAATCTCGAGATTCTGATTCAACTTGTTCTAACTTGGCCTTGATGGCATCACGTTCCGATACAAGAGCATCAAGGTCAGAGATCAGCTTATCTCGTTCTGATATCAGAGTGCTAGCTTCAGATATCAAACTGTCACGCTCTGATTGCAGCGAATCACGTTCAAAAGTCCACGACTGTCGCTCAGACAAGAGCGAATCACGTTCTGACATGAGGGAATTATAGTCTGATTCTATTGACTGTCGTGCTGATAGTAGCGATTCGTTCTCCGACAGCCAAGAGCTTCGCTCCGAGACCAGAGTCTCACGTTCGGAAGCAGCCGAGTCTCGTTCTGCTATTGCTGAATCTCTTTCGGCTGTGGCCAAAGCCAGTTTTTCGTGTAAATCTCGTATGGATTCTTTGGCGATTTCAAGACCTCGTCGTAAATCAGCTTCGACCTTACTACGGGCTTCTAATTCTGCAGAAAGGGCATCTATCTGATGTCTCGTCTCATCGAGGCTAGCTATTGGTTCCTTATTTTGTAACTCTGCTACAAGTCGAGCATTCTCGGTTTGTGCTACGAGCAGGGACTGTTGTATAGATTCCAGCTGAGGACTCAAGACCAAATTCTACAAAAGGCCATCACTTATCAGCCAAACAAAATTTGGCAGTCAATCCTGTACAAGAACATACCTGAGTTTCCAACGAATCCGCAATGTCCAACCTTGCTCGTAACTTATTCGTCTCTGCATCAATACTAGCAAAAGCACTGCTCTGCTCCTGTAATTTATTCTCCAGCACGTTTAGCGAATCCTGCAAAAAGCGATTATCATCTTCCAACAATCGAAGACGAAGACGAGACTCTTCTAGCTCTTCGTAATCTTTAGTCCATTGATCTTCATGGACCTTGGCTTCCTGCTGTGCCTTGGCTAATTTATCTTCTAGTTCTGTCACTTCATGTTCTGCAGCTTCAGCTCGTTGTACCAACCGTTCGCCCGCTTCAGCGCGACGTTCGGAGGCTTCCTTTTCGTGTGATGCTGCTAATAAATCTGCCTGTAATTGTGACAGCTTATCTAGTAGGCCACGATTCTCTGATGTGAGAGTGGCATTGAGTCCATGCAAAAAGGTGTTTTGGGTTTCGAGCTCTGTGGACTTTACGAGATCTTTGGCAGGATCAGAGAATGGCTATGTATTGTAATTTCAGTATCGCGTTCTTTAAAATTGAAACAGGGATCAAGACTTGTCTTCTTCTAGTTACCAGAGGAGCATTCCTCGTTGGACTCATTGACGTTGAGCGACTTCGACTAGTTGAGACCTAGTTGAAAGAAATATTAACACGTAGGCCGAATCAGTCACATAAATTCATGTAGCCCCATACAGGAATTTTAGAAGTCGAATTGCTGCGTCCTCTCTGAGTGTCAAGCGAAACACTAATAATTGTGCGGCGTTAGCTCCAACATCCACGCGGTGCAACGAAACGAAAACAAAACTGCTTGCCCGTATGAGGCATCCAATAATGCGGGCGTGTTTGATCTTGAGCCATTCGTCAATAAAGGTGTTGGTGTTGATTGTGAATATCGTGATGAAGGATTTAGTTCCAGATCTTCTAGTATCGAGACTGTGGCTGCCGTAGAGCCAGAGTGTTCTGTACTTGTATATGATGAGGCCAATGGATGAGTGGCAGCAGTAGCAACCTCATTGCGCTCTGCGATTGATGTTGTTGCGACTCGAGTTTTTTGGAATTTTTGTAGCTTTGCTCTGGCTGCGGCGAGTTTTTTCTCTCGTTCACGCTGAGCTTGATCAGTTCCCTCCATCGGATTATGCTATATTGGCTGGTTCATCGAAGCCGATTGTGTTTGAAAAACTGACATTCAATTGTCAAAGCTACAAACACGAGCCGGACTAGATCTAACGTGTAACTTTCAACTGAAATCCGTGTATTTTGTACTATTTGAGCTATGGAACATTATAACTACATTTGAAACTACCTCTTTCGTTGTTTTTGCTGATCAGAATGCACATTATACCCAAAAATAGCATCAACTCGTCGAATAATAACTTCGGTGGCTGCAGCTATAGCCGTCGATGCTGTTGAGTCCACAAATATGGCTTTTGTGAGAGAACGTTCCTTGAATGCTGCAAAGTCGAAAATGTCATTGGGATCAGACGGCTTATTGTCTTCGTCTGAAGTTGGTTGTGGGGGTGGCGAGTCTTCCTCGTCGTCATCAAAGTCTTCGGACTCTTCCTCAATAGCAGGAGCTGCTGCAGCCTTTTGTGTCGCAGATTGAATAGCTTCCAAGAATTGTCGACCGTATTCATCCATATCGTCCATAATAGCAACAGAAGTTCTTGCTGCTCGATTCATTGGTGGTCCCAACCCACCACCTGAAGAGGATCCCATGGGTGGACGAGATACCGGTGGTGGGCCGCCACGTTTCGAGGGAGGAGGAGGTCTCATGGCAGCAATTCGGTCACCTGCTTCAGATCCATCAACGGTAGACAATTCAACATCAAAGAATCCTGGTCGGGTGAATTCACTGGCTGTTTCAGACATGATGGTGGCATTCATATTGTCTGAGGCGAAATCGTGTTCAAAAAGAGATGCGAGTGCTTGACCTTCTGCTCCTAGCATGGCGGCCGCTCTTTGTATACCATTGGCAAGACTGGCATTGTTGTGATGATGGTGGTGATGATGATGGTGACGGTGGTTGGCACCGTGAACAGAGTCTCCAGGTATCTGGCCATCAGTTGTTACTCGGAATATCACTGGGCCAAATACAACACCCAGGTTTCGTACGATGTCAATATCACATAGCGATGATATCCTAGTTATTGAAGATTTAGGCCTCTGGTTCATGATGGTATATTGACACATTTGAACAACATGAAATTGAAATATACCTCTGCAAATGACTGAAGATTGCCTTCAGCAACAAATATTCGCTCCTTGGCACCTTGGAAATGATTCGTTTCAAAGAAGCAGCAATGGCTTCATCATCTTCGCTTTCCTCTGTAGTAATCATAGCAAAAGTTAGCAAAAAAAGGCAGAATCTCCTGGAAAATGAGTTCTTTGATCTTCCTTACCAGCGACTCTCAGTATATCTAAAGTGATGTTACCAGGTATAATATTTTCCACTACCGATCGAATGTATCTGTACATATGGTAGCAGAACTTGGCTGCATCCTCTTCGGTCAACCTTGTAATCATTTTGGTTGGTACAATAGAAGTGTCGCGGATAATGAAGGCTCGTTGATTGTCTCTCATATCAGAATCACGGGCTTCCAATTGAACGAAATCTAGCGAATGATAGAGTTTGTTAGATCTAGCATCCACACAACAATCTCCAGGTCAGTATATACCATTCAAGAAGATGAGCTTGTAATATTGAGAAGAATGCTGTTCTTCGTTTTCTTCTGGTTCTAAATTAGATTTCAGTTAGTCAATGTGGAACGAAATTTCACAGTTCTTGATCAAGGCTTTGCTTTACCTTCTTCCTCGTGATCAATAGTCTCTTCTATCCTCGAAATAATAGTTTCACGATCTCCAGTAAACTTCGGTAAATTCGATGGGAAGAATTGCTGTTCTTCTTCCTCTTCGGAGTCGTCGTCAGAGTCAGAATCACTATCATTAGCAAAGAGCTTGGTCCGTAATAATTGAGCAATCTGCTTAGCCCTTTCACCTAGATTAGCCACATTGCGTAAGGGACACGTCATTGCCTGATAAACAGCAACAAAGTATTGAAACTCACGATTTCGAAGAAACTCATTCCGTTTGATTGGATCTCCAACACCACCAGGTCTCCAGGTTGGCATTGGTTTTGGAGCCATCGACTGTCTTCTCTTTGCATCCAGTGGTTTGCCACGGACAGCTTTTGGTACATCAGGTGCCAATCCACCTGGCGCATCAACTTCTACTTTTAATAACGGTCCTTCAGGAGCTTGTACCTGAGGTAGAGGATGCATCTCTCTGGCTGGTGCTATACGAAGACTAAACGCCGTTGTTGATTTTTCAGCAGCTTTCTTGGTTGCTGGAGGCACTCGAACTTTTGGTGGTGCAGCTGACAATTCAGGAGGTAGGAAAGGTGATATGACTGCCACCTTGGGTTTCGTAATTACGTTTGTTCTGAGGTTGTTGCTTTTGGGAGGTTGGAATTGGAATGGTGCTGCCGGTTTCGTCAATTCTTTCTCGTTGGGATTTGCTGACATGGTTCTCCTTCTTTCACGAAGATGTGCAGCTAGACTGTGTTGCAGTGGAGCTCCAGTCGTGCTTGGCCTATGACTTGGCGGCGAGAACGATCGAGACATTCTTGATGGATGAGTCTTTTCTGTAGGTGTAAGCTGTCGAGGGGTTCGTGGAGGGCTCATGGCAGCTACCGCAGCTTGAGATCGACGTCGATCGTCTCTTGAAGTCACAGTTGATGCTGTCCAATGGGAATCTTTCTTGTCCCTAACCTTTGGCTCCGCATCAGGAGAAGCCGGCATTTCAAACCGGACTTCTTCTCCTCGTGACGGTGGTCGTTCATGCAATCGAGAAGGTGGTCGACTTGTTGTCTCACCGGCACCTCTAGATACTGGTCGTTCAACGACCATTTGTGTTGCAAATGTAACGTCAGTTCCCCTTGATACTGGCCGTTCAGGCGCCATCTGTGTGGTAAATGTAGCATCAGCTCCTCTTGAAGCCGGTCGTGCTGGAACCGTCACGTCTTGTCCTCTTGAATTCGGTCGAGAGAGAAGTGGTGTTGTTTCCACCTCCTTTGCTTTCAAAGGAATTTCTGTTGATGAATCTACTCCTCTAGATACAGGACGAGACACTGGCTTATCTTCCGAAAGTGGGTTTGACATTGATTTTCGTTTGCCAAAGTTGGGAGGAATGTTCGATATGGAGTCTCCTTCTTTATGGGGCTTCGAGTGGGTTGTGTATTCGGAATCTAGAGCTACTACATCACTAGCAGTTGATCTCTGACTGCCCCTAGACAATGGTCTTCCACGCTCGTCGTCAGCTTTTGGAAATTTAGACTGTATTGGATCCTTTGAGACCTCGTCGTTAGACACCAATTCTTGACGATGACGAGACAGCCGTCTCGTAGATTTGGGCATTATCTCGCTTATAGTATCAGGTACTATAGCTGGTGATGCTGCGACTGGCGATGCCAAATGATTCTCTATGTCTGATTGCATACCAGACGATGACTGTGCACGGCTTGAGGAATGACCTCGTTTGGAAGGCTTTTGCTCAAGCACCAGCCCATCTTTCACGTCAGTCTTCATAATCTTCATGTCCGACAAATTGTCTTGAAGAATTCGGCGTTCCGAAAACTTTAGTGTTGGTGTTGGAGCATGCGATAGTTGGTGATCTTGAGGACGAGACAGTGGAAGAGCGTCTGAAGCTGTGGCTGACGTTGAGTGCCTTAATCTGTCACTGTGCGTAATTCGTGGCATCTCCACAGTCTTCTCCACGAGATGTTGAGACTGATGCAGAGCATGATGCCCATTTGAGTGCTGAGTGTCCGGCGACGCTGCCCGTTCATTCAGACTAATTCGAGAAGCGTTTTCTGGCATTCGTAACTTGTCTGCACTTAGAGCCTCCACTTGTCCAATTTGCGTTGTTCGTTGTCGAGAAGTAGGAGACGGCGGACCTCGTTTACGACCACGAGGTGATGGTGTACGTGCTCGCTCACGTTCTTGACTGCTGCCAATTCTTCGATCAAAAGTCTGACCAGCATACGACGTCGGTATAGCATAGTAAATTTTTATTGGATTTGTGGTCAACATGGTACCAGCTGGCAAGGGGCGGGTTACAATCGGAGTTCCTGTTTCCATTTGCTGCATCTTTTGGCTAACTAGAATAGAAAGTGCGCTATGCTGCACATCGTGCTCCGTTAACCTCCAAGGGTTGGATGCTGGCTGTCGTTGTTCATATTTAGATCGGCGAGGGCTCGTTGGTACTGATTCCGTCTGGAGTAAATCTGCCACATCCTGCGCAAACTCATCGTGCACCATATTGGGGTCCCGTTCATCGGCGTGATCTATAGCTTGAGGTTCTTGGATCTCGGCAGTCTCGGGTGAGGATTCAACCTCTGGCTTCACATCAATCTTGACATGCATGGACCGATGTTTCCTATCACTGCGTAAAGGTCCATTGGACTCGGTTTCAGTGACTACTTTATCATTGTCTTTCATATGATGGTGCTGTTTACGATGCCGCCTCCCAGTATGGGTATCTCGATTCTCACTCTCGACTTCTCGAGACTCTGTTGTAGTAGGTTCTGCATCTTCTGGCATGTATTCAGCTGGTTTTGGTACTGATTCTCGTTTAAAGGAATCATCTCGAGTATGATCTCTTCCTGCGACAGACTGACGAATACGGAGTTTCGCAGATGTTATAGTATCACGGGCCAAATTGGCGACTCCAAGATTTTGGCGATCAGGATCTGAAACTCGTCTTTTCTCTATAGCATCTGCTGAATTGGCTGTTCTAAAAACTCCAATGCCGATTCGGACGGCTTCGTGTTGCTGTGTCGATGGTCTAGACGGTAGATTCTGATAATAAGCGGCTTCTGCTTGGTGCTTCTGATGCGAGGTTTTCCCCTTCAGCGTAGTGGGAATTACGACAAAATTCGATGGTGGTAGGAAGCCTTGCAGCGAATTTGTTGATGCAGAATGGATCGGCGAGGATTCGGCGAATGAGGAACCTCCTTGCGGAGAAGCAGCCGAAGCAGCATTGTGCATATTCAGTCGGCCATCCATTTGAGGTGTTAAACCATGGATATCTGAGGAGATGTGTTCACCAGGCATGTAGATGAAGTCGTCCTAAAGTTTGAGATCGAGTGAGGTTAAGCACTCCAGCAAAATCAACCAACTTTTGTCTGATCTTCACCAATTCTATCGGAAATTGGATACTCGTCCAACCTCTCCAACAAAAAAGCGATATTTTCTTGCGAGTTTCTGCTATATGACAGCAAGTTCGACATGGACTCTTTAATCTACGGCCTATATCCAGATACCAAAGGGAAAGCGTGGTCCATCGAGTCACTATAATTTCCCGACCCTCGATTGGTAAGAAAGCAGAGAACATAAAATACTGTATAGACGAGAGTACGAAGGCAGTCAACCTTGAGTAAAATCAGAGAGAATATGCACGACGTCTCAAGATCTTGTTCAATATGCTTTGGAATCGCAACAGACAGTAACGTCAATATCTTTTTTGAGGAACAGACGCAACATTCAATTGACGAGCTACCAGTGTCTCATACTACTATTGATTATATCAAGACGCATCAGTGTATATTCAAATACAGTAATACAGTAATACTGGAAGGTACTTTTGAATCCTTGGGTTGGAAAGCAAGCAAACTTGCGTTTTGATGATGTCGTTCGTTTTCGCGTTCAGACACAGCTTATGACAATCAATAGTGGCAATCCGGCGATCGGATGAAGAATTTTGAGCCTTGGTTGCTTGGCACTGTGAAGTATTCTACTTGACAACGCTCAGCGAGAAGTATGATTATACTTGTCTTTGGCTTGTGTTTCAAGCACTTCAAAACATCAATTTAATGCAATAACAGGAAGTAGTTAGACATAATTTCATCTCTATAGAGGCATACCTCCTCTCGACACGCAGTCAACTTGCGATGATAGCCATAACGTTTTCAGCAATGTTTGCAACAATGAGTTAAGAGCTGAGGGCATTTATACATGAAAGAACGCGTATTCTCAACACAAAAATTGAATTAGATTATCTCTACATGTCTGCGAATTCTCACCACCAACTTGCTTGAACAAAGTTTTGTCATTCACATCTAAAAATGCGGCTTCTCTTCCTGCTGTTTGGGCTGATAGTAGTAGACGGTCTATTTCAAGATGAAGTTGGCTCTTATGACTGGTACAGTCTCCTTTACTATTTGCATCTAGACGCGAAGCTCACATAATTGTATTTTGAAGGATTAAGCAACTGGTCGGCACTCCAGTTCACGTTCAATTTGGAGACGAAAATCTATCAGATTTCATATATTTGTCTACAGAAAAGAATGCGGTCGCTGCTATCAACTCGGCATCTAACTCCATCGGTACGCTTTCTCAGCATTTTGCTCAAAACATTTGAACGAATGCATCACTTCCATTCTCATTCACATCCCTCTAGTCTGGAGACACGTATTACTTCCAAATGACCAAATTCGAGCCATGACCGTGTCCAAGAATGGTGCGTGTATAGAAGTGTCACGTCAAGCACAATACTCAACCAATATTTTGCCGCAGGTGTTTTGACTTTATCTGGATCATCTCATCCAACTCTTCGGCTATGGGACGCTGAAACTGGGTATTCAATTTGGGAGAGTGTCGTGGAAGCATCAGATTCAAGTTGCAATGGGTTTGATCTGACCGTGGTTGATGGAACTGCATACACTCTTACAAATGGGCTCACTATCTCCAAAATCAACGTCAAGTCTGGAGATATTGCATGGACATCATCACCAGTCAAGTGAGCTCCTGAACCTAGTTGCTCTCTCGTTGGTTAGCCCGGCTCAACTCGAATTGTCGATATAGAACACCTGCTTGCTTGTCGAGACTGGTCGCAGACTCTAAAGGAGCTCAAGCTGTTGGAAGCTCGGCGAATAGCACCGACGGATCTCTCATTAGTGCAGTATTAGATGCCACTACTGGTGAAACAAAGGGCATCACTGTCACCAAAAGTGCTCATAGCGCAAACACAGAATATGAGTTGGTGGGGTCAGTAAAAGAAGTGTTAGTAGTCTACGTAGACGCTAAGGGCAAGAGTTGGTTGTCTCCTCTGGCCGAGTCAAGTCGTCCAATAGCTCTGGATGTCGCAGTACGTTTTGAAATTTCCATTATTCAATCTGGATACAATAATGACTCAAACAATATTTTTTCAGTCATTCTCCGATGATTCCTCTGCAATTTCAGCAGTGTCTTCGATATCCTCATCGTCGATTCATCTTGAGTTTGTTATGACGACTGTTGCTGGATCAGTCTTTCTAGTGAAGCCCAAAACTAGTGGTATTGAGCTTGTTCGCAGACTCAAGCCAGTATGTATAGCATTACCGCATTTATGATTCCCACTATCTCCTCATCGGCCTGGTTTAGATGGGATCTCAAGCATCACCTGCTTTGTTTGCAATCACAACCGAAAAGGATATTGCCGTAGTTGCGGTTGATACGAAAGATGACTCGACGGTACGTACGAATGTTCAGTTGTTAGGAAGCTTTTTTCGCTGATTCCCTGTGTCTAGATCTCGATTGAAACCGTTGCTATGGGCAAAGGCCAACCATCAAAACCGATATTGATCCCTTTTTCAGCCTCCGAGTATGGCACAATTACCAAGGTATGAGACATTTCAAGGACTTGATTCCGCTAATGGACGACCGTATCATGCATTGGAACCAATAACTGACGCAAAATTTCACAGGCATTTGCATCGAGCAAAACAGGCTTGACCAAACTGTTGATTGTTAGCTCTGATGGATCGATACACTTTGTGCAAGGCAATGAGCTGAAATGGTCTCGTGATGAGTCTCTCGCTCAGATCACACATTCAGAGTTTGTTGAACTTCCAGCTCCATCGCTACTATCAGAAGAATTGGATGAAATGGGTAGGTGCCTCAAGTCGACAGTTTTTGTTTTGAAATTCATTTTAACAATTGACCACTACTTTTCGTTTCAGACGAACCTGCGTCCAAGTCAGCAGCTACAAACCCAGTTACTCGATATGCTAAACGCTTGTCAACTCATATCAAGAAGCTCTCTGTACGCTTTCTTACATGTGTTTACTATAGCGAGGAGTTTCTTTCTGACAATGTTTATGATCCGATCTAGGCTGCTGTCAATCAATTCGTCGTGTCGGCACCAAACTCTCCTCAAGAAGCTGCACCCGTCCAGAATGCAACTCAAGACTTGTATGCATTCCGCAAATTGTTTATTGTAACGACAAGCACTGGAAAAGTGTTGGCCTTGGAAACAAAACATGGTCAAATAATCTGGTCACGAATGTTTGGACTTGGAATGGGCAAATTTATATCTGTCAAGACACTTCGTGCTTCTTTTGTGAAGTATCCACCCATAACAGCTTTGGTGGCTGTGACAGAAACAAGTGTAAGAATGATGAAATATTACTCTGTTTGCCTGTTTTTCTCACCTTCGTTTTCTACAGACAACCATACATGAACTCAACGCCTTGACTGGAGAAACCATAACAGCCTCCGTGTCTCTGTCTAGCGTTACGGAGAAAGTAGTAGTCCTTCCCATTGAGACAACGCAAGACAGACTACATGTTTTGGCATTAGTTGATACCAATTCTAATGTCCGCTTACATCCAACATCTGATGATACAGTGATGCAGTTTGAGAAGATGAGACCATCCTTTTATGTAACTGCCGGGCTACGTGCTGGGTCACAAACCATCTATGGCAATGCTTTGGGTCCTCTGAATCGAGAGAAGGTAGACGCGTCCTTTCAATACCGTGAGTACACGAATGTAAAGGTTCTAATACCCCTTTACCACAGGGTTGCTTTGAAGCCAGTCAAATGTGGGAATTCTCATTGCCAGAGGGTGAAGTCATTGCTAGTGTGTCGGAGAAGGACAGGAATGGTAATGTCATGATATGGTTATCTGGTGCTTGGTCGTGGGATGTTTCATCGTACTAACATCAAGTCTCCTGCCAGATCATATTGCATCTATCGGTCGAGTGCTGGGCAATCGAGCCGTCTTGTATAAATACTTGAACTCCAACCAATTAGCCTTTACCACTCTCAAAACGAGTGACACCGCAACGACAGCCTCTGTATATCTCGTTGACGCTATTACTGGAGCATTGCTATATCATGCAGTCCATGCTGGAGGTGGCAATCTAGACTCGATCCCTTCAGTTCATGTCATCCAATGTGAAAATTGGGTTGTATATTCCTATTGGAATCATGGACCAGACGCTGCTGAGTCTGTTGTGGTAGCAGATGAAGCCCCTGAAGGTGACGCTAAGACTCCAAAGAGAAAGTCTGGCAAGAAGAAGGCACAACGTGCTTCTCTTCCGGAGGTCAAAGCTATGGAAGTGGTGGTCTTGGAGTTGTTTGAAAGTAGTAAGCAGGATAAACGATTCGAGGGGTAAGCGCTTTACTTCTAAATGTAACCGTTGCAGTCATTTCAACACGCTTTTGTTTGTTTGGTGACAGTGATACCTTCTCGTCATTTGATGGATTACGGCCGGATGTGCTCTCAGAAGCATATGAATTCCCAGCTGGAGTAACTGCCATCGGAGTGACAAGGACTCCAGCAGGAATTTCTACTCGAGATGTCATATGTAAGTGCGAAGAATTGCCCCCCCCCCCCCCCCTCTCCCAAAAAAAAGGCTTCTACAACCTGGACTCACACCACTCTTTCTCTCCTTAGTCGGCACTACCTCAAATCAACTGCTCGCCGTGAATAAACGTGTCTTGGATCCCCGACGACCCATATCCTTGTCGGCCGACGACAAGGACGAAGGCCTGGTCCAATACACTGCATACATCCAACATAATCCAAAGGAGGTCTTGTCGTATCATCTAGAAGTGGCAGGTGTATCTCAGATTGTATCTGCACCCAGTATACTTGAATCGACGTCCATTGTCGTAGCTTACGGTCTTGATATGTTTTGTCTACGACGAGCACCATCAAAGACCTTTGACTTGCTGAGTCAAGATTTTAATCGAGTGAATTTGGTTGTGACCATGATTGGTTTGGCAGTTGCCATTTTTGTTGCACGATACTTTGTTGCACGACGGAATTTAAATGCTGCTTGGAAGTGATTTCATTGTATACCAGATGAGGAAAGGAAAATACCTTATAATATATCTTCTTGTTAACCAAAAATTCGAGTTGCTTTGCAGTAGCATGCAGGTGTGACTAGAGGCTAATGGCCAACACAGGCTGGGTCAATAGATTACATGAGGCCCACAATACGATCCGTAAAGCAGCATTTCAGTTCTTTCTGTGCTGTGAAAGCACTCAATTTCAATTCCTGGACCGAAGGCAGCGAATTCACAACCTTGCCTGCAAATGAAACGGGAAGTACGCTGGCATGAACACACTCTCAGAAATTATCATGTGAGTCTACGCGGCACTAAATTTTATTCCTTGGACCCTATTCTGCCAGAAGCTATAACATTCCGACATATGATTCCAAAGATTCTTCACGGCAAGAAGTCCGAGGAAAGGAGATACAAGAGGAACAGAGACATCTCTCGTCATGCTATATGGGCAGTACGTTACATCCTTTGAAGATTCAAGCCTGGGTGGCAACCAGATCTAGAGATATTCTGACTGATTTATCTTGGTTGCCGCGTTTAGAATTTTCAAGAACAATTATCAAGGAATCCAAGGATCTGGAGAGACATCCAATGCCATCTATTACTAAATCTGTCATCAAAGTAGGTCGCCTTGCCTTTCCTTGACTAGCATACGTCAGATATAGCGTTTTTCTATTCATCATATCTGAGTCATTTTGCTCAAACCATACCTTCCTGTCAGCATGGACAGTCTACAAAGACTCCGAATCGCTCTGAGAACCCAATATATCTCATAGATCATGCAACCAAGTCATCCTCCCTGTCTCTGACACATGAAGAGTTTCTCATTTGAAAGAGCATACTCCAAGGGACCACCTGGTTCCGGTAAATGTTCCAATTGTGGAATATATCCGCTGATGGCCTGCTCCAGACGCCTTGTCCGAGTGTGGAGCGTAGCCCACATTGATTCTAGAATGAGTGGCAATCTCCTCCCTCACTTAACCGTATATGTGTTTCCTTGTTTCGGACCTTCTTTCCACAAATCAAGTGGTCTGGTAATTTCTTACTCCAATTGTGGAACAGAGCCGAGATGGCCTAGACCCAGTATAATGGAATAGTCTCTGATCAGTTGCATGGCTCTACTTGACTCTACACATCAGTTGCACTGCACGGTCACAGCTTGCTGAAGTCCCATAGCTAGCAAACTCTACAATCGACATGAGTAGAGGTCGCGATGCTGAGCGGCTTTTGCACTGGACCAGTAGTAGCTGATGGAACTAAGAAGTCTTGGTAGGAGAGCAGGGTGATGCAGCTACGAATACAAACACACACGTGCCGATGTAATGTGGCCATAGCCGGTCCCAAGCCCGGGTTGAGAAAATACAGAGGGCCTCTTGGAATGAAGAATAGATTGTAGCATTTCGTTGCGCGAATAAAGTGGTCTTTAATGATATGATATGTGTATATTTGTTAGTGTGAGTGATCTGTACAAGTTCTCTTTACTATGTTTATAAGTCTATATTTTCATGAGGCCTTCAATAACCTCCACCACTTTGTCAGCTCCATCAGTATGTAAGTGACCTCGAGGGGATGTTTGATTCAATTCAACAGCTTTCAAAATGGTATGTTTCCATCTCCCAGCTGTAAAGTCTGCGTATTCCATTTGCACGGCATGACCGTATGAGTTCATCATGTTGATCAAGCCTGATTCTTCAGCCCATCCACTTCGTTTGATGTATAGCAACGGTTTGTTGTGAGCCACGACCTCTGAGCATAGGCCATATCCAGCTTTTCCAAGGACCACGTCACTGCACTATATTATTTGAGAAAGTGTGTTTGATGAGAACTGAGAACCCATGATACGTCCGTAAACCATTCCCCTTTTTGGCTTAAATGCTTACGTTGATGAGATCAGGCATAAAGACATTCTGACCAACAGACTTGAGTCGACTAGTCGAATTCTTGGAATTCCAGCCAACAACCAATCCATACCACGTATCATCTGGCAATACAGTATCTGGCGACCATGAACCAACCAGCAATTCATGTCCACCAAAACATATCAGTAATACTTGAGCGTCAATAGGTATTCCAAGCTCAGCACGTAATACATCCCTTCGTTTTGTCGAATGTCTGACTACAAGGGGTACTTTGTAGACCAAACCGTCTCGTTTTGTGAATGCTGGTATATCGACTTCTCCTGGTAATTGTATGAGATTTGTCGTGGCTGCATATGCGAGGTAGACAGATTCGAGAATCTTGGTTTCCTTAGGTGTAGGCAATTCACATAATGAAGAGTACATCTATGTGGAATGATTGAAAGATTTGTTGGTGATTTCTTTCATGAAGGTATAAAATGATAAAATCAGTGAGTGCTGACGTGTTCATGATGTGTCAATGAATCACACGTGCAAACCACTGCTCTTACAGAATCAAATGTAAAGTTGGAAACCACGACAGCAGGAATGTTGATGGCTTTAGCTGCCAAAGCTGGTAAGAATGGGGCATCAAGAAGAATCATCGAAATATCATTCTGTTGCAACCATTGTGTTTCAGTGCAAATCCATTCAGAGTCAGTCTTCATAAATCCTTCCAAGGCATCCATGGTTTTGGTCCTGTCCAGTGTGATTGCATCTGACTGTATCATAGAGAAGATTTCAGAACATGTCTCATCCAAATCATTTGTGAGTGTGCGTAGTAACAAAGAAATGACCTGGATGACACCGACGTCAACAATCAATGGTCTCAGATGACACTGGTGTGTCCATTTCAGAGCAGAATCAAATAGAAAAGCAGGTGCATTGGTGACAATGTGAATGATGAATCCTCGATGTATTAAGGCATCGATAATTGGCATTGCCCTAGTCGCATGTCCAAACCTATTGATGGATGAGTGATATAGATTAGACAGAAGCTTGTAAGATCAATTCAAGACAGCACAAATGCAAAAATATGTTGAGAGATATGGTTTTCAACACAATAATGTCCACAGTGATCACAGCAAAAGTTTCATTAAATAACATGAGACGAGGATTCGCTCGAGTCCAGTACGATTGATCGAGCAAGTACATACCCGTGACCAGAGACGTAGTAGGCCAGTCTATGCATGTCAGATTTAATGAATGTTATCGGCATTCCATTCAGATTTTCGGGTTTGCGTTTTGTGTCGAATTGTATTCACCTTTCACATTTCAGCAGCAGAAAACCAGCCATGAAACAGCGAGGCCGAACAAGTTTTACGTGATTTTACGCGTCCGATACAGCATTCAACACCGTTGATGGTCACGGGATCACGTAACCTACCGTCTGCAACCTTTTGCAATCTCCAAATTCGCAATCTTTAAGAAACCCCGTTTACGTGACGAGTCGATGACCTCCCAAGAAAAACCTGCTCATAGAAGGAAGTTCCCACTGCCAGGATGGAGAGATTTCGTTGCAGGAGGAGTCAGTGGCATGGCTCAAGTCTTAGCAGGGTAAACCCCAAACTTTGGTCACAATCTGTAATCTCTGAACTAACCACTCCTCCTTTTCACTTAGACATCCTATGGACACTATCCGCATCAGGCTACAACTCGATCAGAACAATCTATACAGAGGTCCAATAGACTGCATCAAGCAGCTTATCAAACATGAAGGTGTTCTTGGCCTCTTTAAAGGCATGGGATCGCCTCTCATGGGCATAGCGTTTGTCAATGCTGTGCTATTCACTGCTTTTGGCTGGGCTACCCAGTATCAACAAGAGGGTGATGGACCTCATGCTATGTACAATCTCACAATTTACCAAATCGCGCTGGTATGGGCTGTTTCCTCGTTGACTTTTGACGCATTGTGGCCAGTATGAACAGGAGCGCGATGGGCCTCATGCATGATTCTCACATAGGCTGGTGCTTTCGCTGGAATTGCAAATACTCCTGTAGTTGGCCCAATCGAGATGCTCAAGGTTAGGACCCATTTTCGCGTTGCTGTTTTCATTCTCTGTTCTGAACTTGTAAACTTGTCACTTTTCTAGATCCGAATGCAAGCCCAGCGAGGCTCTGGAACACCTCAAAAGTACAAATCACCAACAGATGCGGCACGACAGCTCATAAAACATTATGGAATTGCCAAGGGTTTCTTTCGAGGAACTTTTGCTACTCTACTTCGAGAGATACCTGCCAATGCGGGATTCTATGGGGTAATAGTTGCACGCCGTGTTTTATATTGGATGTTGTGTTGTGGTGGTGGTCGTTTTTCCGCTATTCTCCCCAACCACCCCCATTGTCTAACCAAAAATCAACATTACCGACTTTACAGGGCTTTCATCTCGGCAAGCGGCTCCTTACACCAGAAGGAAACAAGCCCGGCGAAGGTCTATCGGTTCCTAGATTAGCTGCATCGGGAGCTTGTGGAGGTGTTTTCCTTGTTCTTGAGTTTTGACATTGCCCGTTTCGTCCGCTTACAATCTTTTGTGCTTTAGGGCTCGCATATTGGACAATGTCATATCCACTCGATATCATAAAATCACGGATACAGCAGACGGATCCAGGTCAAATGACAGCAAACCCATTCAAAGCCTTATCAGAAATGTACAGGAGTACAGGAGTACGAGGCCTCGTCAAAGGGTATTCGATGGCAGTAGCTAGAACAATACCAAGCGCTGGTGCTACATTTGCTGCTTTTGAAGTCACGTATAGGTTTTTACAGACCATTTAGTCCGGATATACGGTTATATTTGGGGCTAGAAATAATAGAGAAGTCACAATATATATATATAGAGTCATCCGAAACAAATCTTATTGGGCTGGTGTTTCTTTTAATGAAGCTTTTGATTTCTTCATGTCATCAGGCTTGCCAACCAGACTCGACTTCGATTTTGATTTAGTTGGAGAACCACTCGAAGGACGAGATGGTGATGCAGCACTGCCTGGTCTCGTAGGTGATTTACCCTCTGAGGGTGCCTTGGGCCCCTTCTCAAGTGTAGAGACAGACATTCCAACCTTCTTCACATTGTCATTCAACACATTGTTGCTATTGGCCCGACTCTTGGCGAGCATGTCCTTTGAGCCTGCCTTCTTTTCAGTGGCAGGTGGAGCTAGAGGAATATCAAATCAGCTCTAGCTCATTCAGTAGCTTCTGAAAGCGATAACTCACTAGCTTCAGGAAGTGAAACAGTCTCCTTTGGAGGAGACGCAACAGGAGTTGCAACACTCTTGGCGGATCCAGCCCATGGCGCCTGATTACTAAGCGCATTATTGGAGCCCTTGACCAAATCGCCTTTAGATCCCTTGACAAGATTGCCTTTAGATCCCGTCAAGCTTGGGTTTGATGATGCAAGCCATTGCGATGAGGCAGACTATGTTGAAGTTAAGTCAATCAGCATACGGCTTCCGACAGAACGGGTATGCGTGTTTATTACCTTCAAACCGGCCTTGGGGAACAAGAAGTTGATTTCTCGTTGAGCTGTTTCGGGAGAGGTGGATCCATGTACTGCGTTATGCACGAAATCGGTACCATACATGGCTCGAATACTGGTTGAAGTTTAAAAATTAGTGAAACGCACAAAAACTGAAACATTGATGTAGAGACAAACCTCATTGGGTAGGTACGTTTTGCTTCTTCTGGATCAGCAGGTCCAATCAATTCCAACCATGCTCGAATCACATCATCACCACGAAGTACAAGACCCACTGACGGTGAACTATGACAAGTAAACACCACATCAGTAACATCAACCAAAAAAAAAGTGAGAAACATCGTCCTCACTTGTCCAAAAATGCAACAGCCTCATCTCTAACAGGCCCTTCAGGATAGATATCCTGCAACATTTCATTCGTACGATCCGAAGATCCAAATTCAACTTCTTCACGTTTAATAACTTGGAAGCCATGGAAGAGGATTCGTTCGATGATTTCGTCCAAATGGGGTATAGCATCGGGCTTGACGAGACATAATGTCTTTTGTTGTAATGCGGCGGCTCCTTCGACTTTGGGGAAGATCATTTCTAGCACTGAAGGGTCATCAAATAGTATTGCTTGTTCTCGAGCGGCTGAAGCTGGTGAATCTGATCCGTGTACCGCATTCATGGTGCCGTCTGTACCAAACTGGGCTCGAATACTACAAATTGAAAAGAATCAGCATACGAGATCTACATAAAAAAACAATCCAAGAAGAAGACATACGATTTTGGTGCCGTATCTTTAGCAAGCTTGGAATTCGTGGGTCCAGCCAACTCCCTCCAGGCCTTGATCGTCCCTTCATCCTTATGCAACAAGAAAGCCAACACAGGACCACTCGTCATATACTTGATAAGATGCGGATAGAACGCCTTTTCTTTGTGTTCAGCATAAAACTGTCCAGCCTGATCAGTATTTAACCACAGTTTACGTTTACGAATGATATCTAGACGGTGTCGTTTCATGATTTCAATGATTTCTTCAATGACTGCCGGGTGCATGGCATCAGGTTTGATGATTGCTACAGTGACTTCTCCTTCTGGAGTGGCGTCTTTGAGGGAAGTGCGTCTGTCTGTTGCTACTACACTTTCTGTTCGCGAGACTGCGGCAGCTGCTGCAGCTCCTTGTGACATTGTGCCCATTTCGTCTTCGAATACGTACTATGATGAGAAAGGAGAGGTACGATAAGGTGTTGTAAAATTCCAAGAGGAATAAGAGACATACTGGAGCGTGAGCATGACCAGCCTTCTCAATCTCGATTTGCTCACGGATGGCTTTCTCAAATGCAGGAGCATTAGCACCGTGCAAGACTTTGACCAAGACTCCATTCTAGAGAGGTTGCAAATTCCATTAGAACGAGGAGGGTTGAGTACCATTCGCGATCCTTACAAAGTAGAACAAGAACAAGGGCTGACTCTTGTTCCTGAATCTTATCAATTGAGTTATAGCGTCGGTTTGTGCCTAATAATCATAATGGTTAATTCGACCTTGAAAAATATGATTGTCATAAGAGTCGTTTACCGCAATAAAAGTGACGTTTGCCTGCAGCTCCGACTTTAACTTTCTCTGCAAAGGTTGCATGGCTTCACAAGGGCCCGCCCACTTTGCTATTTGATTTGAAGATGGTTGAATGTCTCCCACGTTACATTTTTGAAATGTTGATGATTACTACCATACCATATGCATCGACGACTAATAAACCGAGAACAAACGGTTAGTATACAAACAATAGTAATGGAAATCAATTCGAGTTACCTCGTAAACCAGGTTGTGCTAAATGGTCAATCCATTGCTCATCCTCGGCAAGGACGATCATAGGATTTGGGACCACACCTAGGAAACGAAGAGTGTTTGTTCTGATCGTTCTGGGCCACGACGCGATAGATCCAGTGTATATTTGTATTCACGTACCTTTACTCATTCTGACCTAGCGCCTTTTGTTGTCTGTTCTTCTAGTACTATATAATTGTTTGTCGCAGACAGATTATGCAAGTTGCGTTTTTCGTGTTTTCACGGATGAAGGTGAAGGTGAAGTGTTTGACGCAGAGTAGAAGAACTTAGACAAATTAGTATCTATTTTATAAGCAAAGACCCGTGTTTTAATAGCTGCATCATCGGTTATTGTTGTAAATAGACAACTGACAAAATGTTGAAGAAAAGCGCTTCGGCATCAAAAGATCGGTAACATATCACCAGGTCATCCCTTAATTTTACTTGTACATTTAACAATCTCTTTATATAGGCTCACTCCTAGACCACCAACTGCAGATCCCATCAAAAGAAGCCTGGATTTGCCCATCTTGTCGCCAGTAGTCTCACTCCCCGAATTCAACGAAGCAGAAGTCGCTGCTGAGAAATGGGTCGCAAAACATGCTTTCGAAGATCCAGATGGCTCTATTCTTCTCCCCAGATCCCTGTCTTATATGGTCGAGGGTTACAAGAGGGCTACTGAACTGATACCTGAAGGTCATTCTCCCATAGTTGCCAGATCACCCACGGATTGTGCCAGTATGTTCATAGTAGCATTATCCACGCCAACCACATCTGTCACGGACTCGAACGGTGTCTTGCTGTCTAATGCTGACGGTGAAACTACGCCGATAGAACCACAGTTATCACCACAACCACAAGCCACCATTACACCGTTTATGCAAGCAAATTCTCATCTGTTATCTTCAGAACTCATGAAGAGTATTTTGGTACACCTGCATTTCCTATATGATCAGTCAATCAATGTCAAGGACGACGATTGTCCTCCACCATGGGATCAGATCTATCCGCACTCGAAAGATGGCAGTCCGGTCATTTCTGCTGCTGGAAAGTATATAGTAAAGCTGTATTTTATGGGGGCTTGGCGTAAAGTCACTATTGATGACAAGATACCGGTGGATTCGCAAGGAAGGCCATTACTGATATCGAGTCCGGAAAAGACGGAATTGTGGCCATTACTGCTGTCTAAAGCATTGATAAAAATTGCTGCGTTGAGGTATGCACAGTTTTTGAAACTTTTGCAAGTCACCAAACTTTCATGAAATTCCATTTTAGCTACAAGAATGTCGAAAAATCATGTGAACACGGTGACTTTGATGTACTGCATACCATCCGTGGCTATATACCCGAACGAGTGACTATTGGAGAACGCATGTCTGAGAGCTCTTGGTCCCATCTCGGTTCCGTAATCAGAGGGCATGGACATATCCCTTCGTCAAACTCGAATCGTAAAAGCAAGGACTACTTGACATCGAACGCTGCACTAGCGAAAACAGAACGATCATCCAGTATACAAGGATCCTCCGCAGCTCGTAGTCAAACTAATATCAGACAATCCGGCAGAGGTCAACCTATCGTTGTCTTTGCATACCGTGATGTGAGTTGGACTTTCAAGCTGTAATTGAAATGATTGTGCTGACATTTTTGCTCCTCGTAGACTCCTCGAAATGTAACGAGTCTGGTTCGTGTCGTTGATCTAAAGGAGACGGATGAAGTTATACCGGCCACGACGTGTCTTACCCTCGTTGTGCGAGATTATAGTACGAATTGTGGTAAACCAGTGGAAGCTCTCGCCATGGCAGAATCTCAGCATGATCTGGCATATGAGAGTGATGGGACGCTTACGGACTCTGATCTCGTCAACAATGGATATAGGTTGGTTCAAGAATCATCTATCAGCTGTTGTTTGGTTGTTGACGTTTTTGTCATTGTCTAGATGTTTCTTGTTTTATCATGCTCAGATTTTATTCAAGCCACCAAAACTTATCAATAATATTATCGTCGATGCTTCAAAGGTTGCGGATACACCAAGGATACCTCCTCTACTATGTAAGATCATTTCATAGTAAAATCTCAGGTCGTTGTAGAGTTCTTCATCACGCATCGCTCATGTAGTCGCCCAAGATCCCTCTCGTGATACAAACCTGCTGGTCACTTTATCGACATTTGGAAGAGTGCAGGCTTCAGGTCTCCCACGACTGCCTGCCATTACAATCGAATCCTATGACTGGAGGAAGAAGTCCCGACAGGAATCTTTGTTGAGATTTACAACAAATGCTACTATTGGGACTTTTGTAGTTATACCTGCCGGGTAATGACAGAAACCGATTGTGATGGACACACGCATTTTTTTGCTGTCTGACATTGCACTTGCTAGAACACATGCGCTTCGACTGACGGTGGATTGTAGCATGTCGTATCAAGTTTCATGCTGGTCTCGTGACGATATTCTGCTGGACGATGAAGCCAAGTACTTGACAGAACGGTTGAATGTTCAAGTTAAAGATATCGATGAGAGCTTTGCAGCTCAACCTGCAAATTCTTGGTGGTTGCTGTACAAGTGAGTTTGTGAATAATTTCCTGCTTGAAGAAATTGTCTCAAACCCAACTGTTTTTTTTGGTAAGGCAAATAATGATGTTGTCGGCACCCACGTTCCTCGCTGCCGACTTGTATGTTCCAGATCCTTTCCAGTCAGGAGCAAGGCTACATATCATTAATAATGATACTGGAGAGGAAGTAGAGCCGTCATTTGCTCTACAGCCGCGACAGTATCCTGTGAACAAAGTGAGTGTGTACAAGAAGGACAAAGCCCATCCCGCCACCTGAAGTCGTTTTATTTTGTCACCACGTAGGCGGGATACACCATTATCGCCGAATGCAAAACCGTGGTCGCTAGACCACCTGGTAGATGGAAAGTGAGACTGGTATCTGATCCACCGTTACCTGCTGATCTCGTCACGTCATCATGGACAAAGTTTGTTACGCAAGACTTTGAAGAGCAGCTAATTCCAAATCGACAGAATGTCCTATTCAGGTATAGATGCATCAAAATCTCGTTTTTTATCGTCCTCACCAACAATTTGTGTTTTGCCCAGGTATCTCGTAAAGCTGAAGGATACACCCGAAATGAGAATAGGCTGTCAATTATCATGTACGAATGCTGCCTTACCGATTCGATTGCAGATTTTAAACAATGGTTTGGAAATGGTGTCGGTGGGAGGCATGAGTGCAGCTACAGTTTTGAACTTCGTCGTAGCTGATGACTCGGTAAGCATTGATTGCTGGGCCGGCAGACCTGCAAGCTAAAAAAAATTCGGTCAATAGACGACAAAGAATCGTTACATAATTCAAGGATCTGTGGACGTGCTCGGCCTTCTCAAGCAAGGACGAGACTTGGTTTCTGCCGTAGGTGACGTTAGGCCACAATCTGGTGGCGGTGTAGCAAACGCTTCCAGTAAAACTCCTGGATCAGGCAAATCATCGGCTGCCAAGAAGAGAACGACATCCACCATGGATGATGCCGCTTCAGTAGTATCAACAACAGCAGCTCCAACGGCACCAGTAGCAACCACCACCGAAACTCCGGACCTTTGGAAGTTGCGAATCTTCTTGACAGAGCCTGGCTCTGCGATAACATCTAAAGATACAGAACGAGAAGACCGCCAAAAGGCGATCAAAGATGCCTGGGAAGCTGCTCAACCTGGTCGAAGCACTAGAGCAAAAGAGCTTAGAGAGGGGTACTTGAAACAACAAGATGGCAACATTCGACCGACGACGCCAGCTGCTGCAGCGGCGGCAAAAGCAGCAGCAGCAGCCGAATGCTCGCTAACACTGCCACGAGTCTTGAATATGAATGAAGTTGCCATGAGAGAAGCTGAACGAGAATATAAACTTGCTGAAGCCATTGAAGCAGCAGAAAAGATACGAGCACAACGATCTCTGGATAGAGAACAACGTGCTGGACTGAAACTACATGTATTGGAACGTATAGAACAGAAGGCTCGTGAGGTGGAAAAGTTCAAGGAGGAAGATTTGGCGAAACGAGAGTCGTATCGTGATAAACGGACCAAAGAGGTAGATGAATGGAGGACGGCACGCGAAGCTGCTGCTAGAGAACAGGCAGATCTATTACGACAACAGCAGGAGGCTCAGATGTTGTTGGAAGGTGCAAAGGACGATTCACCTAAAAAGAAGAATAAGACCAAGAACTAATTGTGTTTGTGGACTGGCTGCATATTGCAAGAGGACAAGGAAACAGTGAAGGTTGGAGTTTACAGTGGTTTGTAAACGCGTAAAATTATGTAGATATTTTAAACAAAGTACTTGTAAATGAACGCGTTTTGGTTGATTGTTTCTCGAACCTTGACTTGCTGTCAAAGGTACTAAACTTCGCAAACCATTCGAGGGACATGATGGTGGTATTCGACGACGTAGCGAGAAGGCAGGTTGCTGCGGCTGTATTTCTAGGCATACAAGTAAGTCAATCGACTCGGTTTCATAGTTTTTTAAGCGCTAGCTCGCACAAAGTCGAACTAGAGCTGACTTGTTGATTCTGCTTTATAGGCCGTGAAAGTCCACCAGTGGTTTGCTTCGACCGAAATCATCTGGTTATGGATTCTTCTAGATATAGCATTCTTTGTTACTCTCCACTTCATGAGGATCCCTCTGTTGGATTTCTCGTTGCCAATTACTCTATTGTTGGTCGTGTCATTCGTCGTTGTCAACTTGATTGCTTCTCAGTCATCTATACAAGTATGAATTTTGAGGTCTTTTGTATTTATATGGCTGATGCTTTGGAGTGCTGATGTGATTATCGCTTTGGTAGGATGGTTTACATATACCAGGAACAGCTATGAGTATTGGAGGACATGTGCCTGAGCATATACCTGAAGGTAAAATCTATTGGCCTATGAAGTTTTCATCATGCTACTGTATAAACTACTGATTTGCCTACACTTGGTTTGTTGTAGATGGGAATGGAACACATATTGTTGGAGTTCACACCGTAGTCGTCAAACCTCCAATAGTTGGAAGCCTCAATCCAAACTCGACGTCATTCTGTCTATCAGATACTACTACCACCGTATCTGTACCTCTACTTATCCGTGGATCCTGGCTTGCAGAGTACCTTGTAGAATACGAAAGGACTCCGTATGGTGCCAAAGTGTCTGATCGTCACAACTTGACGGTGACATCAGTACCAGTATCCAAAAGCATTGCGGAAACTCCCATTCCGAAATCCCAACTCACGAAAAGCCAGCTATTCTTGAATAAGCCTGGTCGATATCGACTATTACGTGTCTGGGAGCTTAAAAAAGGAGTCCCACATACTCTGGGCAGTGTCATCCATGGCGAGACAGACGTCGTCGGGTGTCCAGAAGCCAAATGGATCTTCACGGATACATCTAGGAAGCGGGATATATGTGTCGATGAACTTTATAGGCTCGAAGCTGAACTGAATGGCGCTCCGCCATTCCAGCTCAGATATCTACAACGAATTGCCAGAACGGATTCGCTGATGACGACTACTGTAGACATAGCTTCACCAGATACGTCGACTGGTGACGAGCAAATCGCCCTGGATGCAGATGTCGCTCCTCAAAAAGTGAGGCACAGTATAGAGCTCAGAGTAGACGTGACAGCCCCATACTTCTTCCGTATACTGTCTGTATCAGACAGATTCGAAAACTTGGTATTCTATGAAGACTCCATAGAATCGGTACCTGACGTAAAGGGCATGGTAATCCATGCGTCTACGCAAGGAGATCACCAATTAGTAGAAGTACATCCTCGGCCAACAGCCAGATTCACCGAGACGGATGCATTCAAATTGTTGATGCAAAATGCGGATGGTAAACCAATTGCATCAGGATCAGAGCTTCCTTTTGTGCTTGATGGATCAGCACCATTTACGATTACATACCGTAAAGATAATGAATCTCCTCTGATCAAGTCCGATATAAGGACTTCCTTGTCTCATATGCCTGTGTCAACCTCGGGAGTTTACGAACTCCTGTCAGTGAAGGATCAGTATTGCGCTGGGACGTTATTGTTACCTTCGCAACGGGAAGTAGTAGGTGTATACCCTCCACGTATCACCATTGCTGCTGAACCACTTATGGAGCGTTGCGTTGGAGAAGTCGGTGCAAGGTAAGCCAATTCAATCATAACTCTATTAAGTTTTTAAATAAATTTCTATATCCCTAATTTTCATTAAACAGTGTAAATCTTACTTTCGCTGGTGAGCCTCCCTTCCGTCTCGACTACCAAGAGATCAGATCAGATACCGGGACACGCACAAACCACTATATAGATTCACCAAAGTCTAGAGCCAATCTACCACTTCGGCCAGCGGTCGCTGGACGCTGGAAGTATGAATGGATATCAATATCAGATGCGTATTATAAAGACGTCAAGATATCTGCTCCTCCCTTCTCACAAGTTGTGCATCCTCAATCTGAAGCACGATTCAATATTGGCGACAAGTTGCTGAGGTGTATTGGTGACCATGTCAAGCTTAGAGTAGATTTGCAAGGATCTGGTCCATGGACTCTGACCTATGATACTATAGCAGATGGTGCTTCACTTGGTCGCACGAGGTTGAATGTTGCAACGTCCCCAGCATTTATAGTCACGCCGCCTTTCAACTCTTCCGGGGAAGTCAAGATTGACCTAATTGGTGAGTTGTGAGACCTGTGTAAAGATGATATGATTTTTCCTGTCTCATTTTGAACTATAAGCTGGCTTACGAAAACAATCGATCTGGTAGAAATTACGGATGCTAATGGTTGTAACTTCCCATTATCTGTACCTCAAGCATCAGTGTCTGTGTTGACACAACGACCTGCTGCGAGCTTCATTTGTCCAAAGCCAGTGGAGATATTGGAGAATCAGATTGCAAACCTGCATTTGTCGCTTTCTGGTAACAAAAACCACTTATGAAATGCTGAGCTAACTCCCACTAAATTACGATTTAAAATAGGACATCCGCCTTATAAGATCAAGGTTCGCCACGTCGAAACAGGCCAAACATTTGATACAGACAAGTCTCCTGTAAGTGCTATTGAATAGTCTTGACCTGTGAGAGTTTTAATCTTGAATGATCTTTTTTCCATTTGTAGCTTCCTGTCAGGCTAGCTGGGGTCTACGAACTAGAATCGCTCACGGATGCTTACTGTTATGGAAAATTAAAGTCACCAATGAAATGTGAAGGTAATAAGCTAACTGTCGACAATTATAGTAACCCCAGTCTGCTTTTTTGGTCACATTGACACAAAGGTTTTTCATTCCTAGTGACGATCACTCCAAGGCCCTCGTTGATTTTGGATCACAATCAATGTGCCAACTACAAAGAAGGAATTTGCTGCACTCCAGAAATCTGTGAGGGTGATACGTCAATCGTGCATGTGGACATTAAGGGCAAGCCGCCGTTTACACTAGACTTGACTCAAGAAACTGAAGACGCATCAAAGCGTTCTTCAGTGGAATCGAAGCATATAGACACCGATAAACGTGCCGCAATCCCATTGTCAAGTCTTCCAGGCCGTCATACCTACCATATCACAGGCGTACGAGACGGAAACTACCCGATCGATGTACCTAAACGGAATGAGATCCAGTTGGTACATAAAGTCAAAGCAAGGCCACGTGCGACTCTCGGGCATGCACCAGTACGAATATTTCGATGTGCTTCTGATGGTCCATCTGGATTGGATAGTCCAGACGCTCTAAATGACAGTGAGGCATTGTTAACGATTGATCTGTCCGGCGAGCCACCATTTGTGTTGTCTCTGAGAGTCAAGCAAGATGGTTTCGCTCATACTCAGATACGTGTCGACAACATAACGGAATCCACATATGGACTACCCTTAACTCGAATGGCTGAGTCTGCTGGCTCGCTCACTATATCATTGCTCAGGGTTTCTGATGCAACTGGATGTCCGCGTGACTATGATCCAGGTACTTTGCTAAATACCGCTCAAGTTTTCTATACAATCTCAACTTTTCGTTTACTCTTCCAGGTTTGGTTGAGCACCAAAAAACAATTCAAGTAACAGATGTAGCACGGATAACGTCTCTAAGTCCAGCTTCTGCATGTGTCGGTGAAACTCTGCTTTTCTCATTACAAGGTGTTCCTCCCTTCTTTATCAAATACCGTCTGGGTAAGCATAATGGCATTGAAGTGAGCTGGTTTCGTTTATGGTCGTGTTGTGGCTCATCCCCTTTTGTCGTTGTAGGTAACAAGACATTGACAGAACAGGAATCGCAACCTGTATTCTCAGTGTCTGCTACTCAATCCGGTGTGGTAACGGTTGACGAAGTATGTAATCGAGCTGAGGGACTAGGTCAAGTAGAAAGGTGCTGCCCAGTCTCTCTATCCCACACCGTACACGAAATCCCCTCTGTAAGGGTGGACGGAGGACACGCGACGATTGACGACATTCAAGAAGGTCTGTTGCCTGTCTGTTGAGAGCTGACTTGTGTACTCAACTGATTTGTGTTGTTTTCCTGATGTGTATAGGAGGAACCTCGCTCATTACATTTGACTTTATGGGCACACCGCCGTTCAACATGACGTACAAACGCTCGACACCAGGACAGCCAGATGAGACCTTCCGTGTTGCTGATATAAAGAGTCGCCATTACGAAGTCGAGACCTCACAAGAGGGAACTTACCGAGTAGTTTCCATTGCAGATAAGTACTGCGCTTATCCACGTAAGAGCTGAGTACATGAGTGGGCATAATTTGCATTTTATCTGTATAAATTCATACAAAATGGTCTTGTAATATACACATACCTGAATGGTCAGACATCTATCGATACCTAAATATGAGTTCATCAAGCACTCCAGGCGGTTGGGTAAGCATCTCTATAACCTCTTCTATAGCGCCAAACGTCTCAAGCTTTGTTCAAGCTTCGCGATTTGCAAAGAGATGAATTTCCTCGCATCACGTATCGTCCTCGATACGGGAGTTCCTCCACAGACTTTGTATGTACACGAACATGTCTCGATCATCTCTCTTGTCTCTGCTCAAGTTCAATTTCTCAGCACCAAATCTCCATCGTCCAAAGAAAACACTGCAGACAAGTCATTTCAAACCTCTTTGTAAAAAATGGATGAGATTGAAGATGAGCTTGAATGTCCCTTATGTCTGGAAGAAATCGACATTACGGACAAGTATTTCAAAGTAAGCCCCTCGTCTTGCCTGTTGTAAAAGTTCTCGTTGGAGTTTCAACATATGAAGAAAAAGTGTTCCAGTTTGTTGTGAATAGCAAATCTAACTATGCCTTTCATTCATTAGCCATGTCCATGTGGATATCAGGTACTTTTTGCTTATAGACAGATTCAACATTTGTTGTGCTGAAGAAGAAATGTCTGCGCAATCTTCAGAACATTTGACCACCACCCGTTTCTTTCCTGTACCAGATATGTCGATTCTGCTGGAACAAGATCAAGAATGATTTGGATGGAAGATGTCCTGGTTGTCGAAGAGTCTACTCGGAGCAAACCATGGAGTTTAGACCCGTTCCTCCTGAGGAGTAAAGAAAAAAACGTCAAATGTTGAGAATATTGGAGGCAGCGCTTACTAAAGTATATATATTTTATAGACTCGCTCATATCAAGAATCGAAAGAAACAACGTGAACGAGAAAAGAAGGATCAGGAAATCTCTGCAAAACGACATATGGCTTCAGTTCGAGTCGTAATGAAGAGTTTGGTTTACGTTTTTGGATTGCCGACAAAGATTGCTGTAGAAGAGGTAAACTATCATGTATAATTCATGGTATAAGAAGCACGGAAACTCAATCCATATGTTGACTAGACTATCCGACTAAATGAGTATTTTGGTCAGTTTGGCAAAATTACCAAAGTGCTGATTGGGAAACGTGGTCATGGTCATACTCCAGCATTGGCTAGTCTAGCGAATAATGGTGTCTATATCATGTTTGCCAAGAAGGAAGATGCTGCCAAAGCTCTCCAGTCTGTGGATATGACTCTGTGGGATGGGCGCTCGTTACGGTTCGTTTTGCTTACTAGTCCGTCGAGTACATAAACGTGGAAATGCTGACAAACTTGTACCAATTGTTTTAGAGCTACTTATGGAACCACCAAATATTGCACATACTATCTCAAGAATTTGCCATGCTCGAATATAAATTGCCAGTGCATGCATGAGCCTGCAGAGGAAGCCGAAGCATGGGCAAAAGAAGAGATAGTGTATGTGTCAATTTGGAGTCTTATTGTCTTTGTGATCCTAGTTCTCATATGTTTTCTTTACCAAAACAGACGTCTTGCGACAAGAGAACGAACGTGGAGAAGTCCACCATTCCCTACTCTGAGTGAGCAGGCTCGAAAAGAAGAAAAGGAATCTAGTGCCTTGCCTGCTACTGCAAGTTGGTAAGTTTTGCTAGCTTTCACTTGATGCAAAAAAGGCTCCACTGACGCTTCTTTACGCTCATCATGTCAACAGGGCAAAGACTGGACAGCCACCACAACCACCTGCTCTTGTGCAGCATAGATCTACTGCTAGTGTCTCCTCGGTGTCGTCTTCTTCATCAAATCTACCAGATGGCACACCAGAGCCAGATGTACAAGAGCAGCCAGAGGGAGACTTTGGTAATGATCTAGATCTCCCATTTTTGGTGCCTGCTAAAGAATCTCAGAGAGAAAGGAAGCAGAGATTACGTGGGAAGATTGTTGTTGAACCAGGAGGAGTTGGACAGTCATCATCAACGACTCCAACATCAGCTACCACTCCGCAACCACCAAGCATAAACCCAACACCGCCTCCTGGTTTGATGGGTCGAGGAATGTCAGCTGTAGATCATGCTCTGCCTCATATTGAAGAAGAGCCAATATTGGGATCCAGAGCCTTGTCGGAAGACGATCCACCAGTAACTTTATTAAATCAGTCATTTGGCGGTGTAGCACCATCTAGAATGGCAGTGCCTACATCATCATCTGTCTCGTCGGCATCATCAACAACGATAGAATCCAGAACCTCACCGATAGAAGAACCAGACCATTCTGCACTGTTTAATTTGCATCCCAGATATTCTGGACCATTTGATCCATTCAGAGAAGATTCTTTGGCGTTCTTGACTGGAGCTTCTCCAACATCGACAACACCAAATCGATATGAAGACGCGCCATTATCATCAGCATCAAATAGTAATATCCAACCATTAGGACAACAAACGCCACAACAGCAACAGCAATTACTTCCGCAACAAATGTCACCGCAGCAGCAACGGTTTTCTCAACCACCGTCACCCTCACAATCATCCACGCCAAATGGTATGTTGTCGTCGAATGCAAACTTTCGGTTTGATCCATTCCGTGATGAGGCTGTTATTGCTGTAAGACAACGAGAAGCTGCTATGGCTGGATCGATACGTAATAATGATAGCATGCCGTCGACATCTCCGCCATCAACGGATCCAAGATCTAAAAATGGCAGCAGTAGATTCGAACGATTCTTTGGTGGTAATCCTGCGGATATCTTTGAAGATGAGGTCGTATTAATGCGACCCCAAGAGCGAAAGCAGGTATGAAACATTCTCCACCCGGCTGAGACCTTTTTTTGCGAGCAGAATTGCGATAAGAAAAATGCTTATCATCGCAATTAATTAGGAATCAATTCGACCTGGAGGATTTCCCAATACATCGTTCGATGATTCAGGTCCTCGTTGGCCAGAGCCATCACGACGAATGTCTGCTGCTCAGGATGAAGAATCTTGGTCCTCAGCGCCTCGATATGCAAATCCTCAACAGCAACAACAACAGCAGCAACAACAGCAGCAGCAACATCTACAACAATATCGTAATGTCGCTCCAGGATTTGGTGGTGGTAATTTACCTCCGAATCGTGAGTCCATGCTATATATGCAACAAGGACAGCATCAAGCTGCTGTCGCAGCAGCTGCTCAACAAAGAGAACAACAATTGTTGGCTGCACGAGTACAAGCAGCTTATCTGGCAGCTGGTCGCTCACCTCCTTCTCAAGATGAATTATTGTCTCAAATGATGAAGGAGGCACAATTTAGAGATCGAGAACGAGAGCGGTCTGTATCTTCGTCACGAGCACAGCAGCAGCAACAACACCAGCAATCTATGCATGGATCTGATCAGATGAATAATAATGGTATTCGAGATCCTGCAATAATGTCTATTCGTATGTCGCAGCAGCCAATGCCCAATCAGCCGCCTCTGTCACCGTCGTCGTATCAACAACAGCAAGTTGATGGTGGTCGGTCGAGATTAAGAGTATTTGAGAATGTGGCGCTAGGGCAAGGTGCTGGTGGAAGTGGAAGTCCTATGGGGTTTGGACAAAATCTTGATTGGGGTAAACGCTTTTTTTCTGAATGTACCTCCATTTTCTATCGCAATAATTCATCGCTACATGAGAACATTGACTGAATCGTTTACTTCATTTAGGTCAGCAACGAGGTGAGCCAGATAGGCAGCTTCATCCACGCGATGCAAGACATGTGAATGATATCAATGTTGAGGAGGATTTTCGGTTGGGCGGGACAGATTCAGCGGTTTTTTTTCGAGGAGAACAACCGCTCCTGGTCCCGCCGGATCATTTAATGGAGGACCAGGGAGGTGGCAATGAACGAACTTCCTCTCTTCCCGACCCTTTACGGTCTCCTCAACAAGCCTCATCCACATCACCATCAAGAATAATAGCACATAACGATTGGAATGCATGGAGACCAGAAACCTTTATTGATTCGTCACCTGCGGTCGTCGGTGCTGTCCGAGATGTAAATAGTCAAAATAGTCGAACTTCAGCAGTATCACCAGCACCGTCTACAGCAGCGTCTCGGTCTACCTCTTCAGCTACACCAGAACCGCCATCAACACCTTTAAGAACAATGTCTCCTGCACCATCTAAGCCCATCTCATCATTGCATCAACCTACGTTAAATCGATCCACTACTCCACCAGTAGTAACGACATCTATATCATCTACTCCGATAAAACCATCTAGTGAACCAGCTGTTATATCTGTATTTTCGACTACAGCATTTCCACCATTACGTTCACCTGAAAAGCCGACATCTCCATCCTCGCCTATTGGTCTTCCCATACGCAGTAAAGTAGTATCTATCGCATCAACTCCAGCGTCGTCCGTAGCCGCTAAAGCTGTCTCGGTGGTTGCTACTGCACCGTCGTCACAGTCGTCGTCACTCACTTCTTCACCAACGCTATCCAAATTGGCTACACCTCAAGCACCAGTCAAGAAGATTGTTGAAGCAAAGTCTTCTAGTATCGCCAACGGTATTAGTTCTGTGACAGCAATCTCAACCGCCTCAGATCAACGTAATGGTAATAAGAAGGTAGACGTCAAGTCTCCTGATACTGAAAAGGCCAAGATTCAATCTCCTGCGTCGGCTTCAAAGGAATTGCCCAAGGCATTAGACGTCAAAACAGAAGCCAAGGTGGAAGCCAAGGTTGAAGCTAAAGTCGACGATAAGACGGAACTCAAGGCTGAGTCTGCTTCAAAACAGGAGAAACCAAAGTCTGAAGTCAAAAGTCTTCAACCTAAAGGTGGTTTTCTTCCTCCATCTGCAATTGAAGAAAATCCACTGGCTGGTCGTAAACGAAAGACGAAGGTGAAAAATGATGGTGAATTTATACTTAGAACTGCTATTGCTGGACAGGGTTTATCATCAAAGGGTTCTCAAGAGAACTTGGATACAGCATCTGTAGCTAGCACAGAACCAGAGACTGTAGTTGACGAGTCATGGTTGTCTGGATTGGTATTAGGTCCTGGAGGTTCCAACTCTAAAAAGAAGAACAAGAGAAAAGGAACCAACAATAATTCAGTAGAAAGCTCAGCACCAATGTCTCCAGTAAATCCTAAACAACCACTCGAATCGGACACAACTAATACTAGTAAACCATCATCAACAACCAAACCCGACACCAAGAATGAAGCTCAATCAGCTAGCATGCCATCAAAGGTCTGGCAAGACTTGCAAAAGAAGCTATACGATCTGGATGCAGCCTTTAAAGCAACTGTGCCACCTCGTAAACCCGAAACTAATACTGCATCTAAACGATCAAAGGCTTCTGTGTTGGCTTCTGCAGATGCCAGAGCTGCCATGGTCTCCATGCATATCGATCCATCTGCATCGGGTGAAGCACGCGTTGCCGCTGACTGGACTGTAAACTTGTCGCCTAATGACGTTTCCTTGATGCCTGGTGGAAGTACAGCAACTGGCAGTCTTGATTTGAATACTTTGAGTTTGAACTTTGGTAATCTTGGTCAACTTAGTCAGCTTGCTCAGAGTTTGGGTAACATGTCAGTTGAGCTCCATGATTCACTTGACGCTCAAAAGAGAAGTGGCAAAAGCTACGTGCCTTTATCTCTTGGTATGTTTGATTTTGTTAGTGCTTCTATGTTTATACCGCCATTGTCGACCTGACTCGTACCGATTAATAGATCCAAGCACGTTTATCGACCAAACTTTGGAATCTTTGGCCGCTACTGCTTCTGTGTTGTATGAAGGATTAGAAGCTCAACTAGAAAGAGTAAAATTTTTGGAAGAATCTCAAAAGGCTAACTCAAAGGGCAAAGGCAAGAGGAGTGAGGACGACGCATCTGTAAAATCCAATATTGTTATGGCCAGGGTAGCAGATCATGTCAATCGTTTGGAAGAAGTGGCTTCTAAGCTCCATGGAACCGTGTCTCGTACACCTAATAATCATAATTCCATGAAACCTTCAAGCTCAGTCAACAAGAATGAAAATGTAGCATCATTATCCGCCATGTATGGGCTTGCAATCAACCCGACCACGTCGACTTGGTCTACTGATGATTGGAGAGCCAAAGTCAAGTCCGTTGAGTTGGTCATGAAACGTGTACGTGAAGCACGAGATTTGAGAAAGAAACAAAAGGAACGTACTAGCCTGAGTGAAAATACTACAGCACTTCAATCGATCGAAGCTGCTGTCGCTACTATGATATCTATGGTGCAACCTGCTGTCAATGGGTTGCTGGTACCTGAAAGTGAACTAGGTCATTCAGATGGAATGGAGTATGATGACGATGACGAATTGCAATCGTCAAATGATCGATATGTAGAAGCTTCTGATGGCGGTGTATATGGCCAACTAGACACAGAACGTAGTGTAGATGTCAATTATTGGCGCAACTGGTTGAATGCTTATTCGCCACGATTGTCAAAACCACCATCTCAGCAAAGTTTGCCATTTGGAAACGATTATCTCCGTCAGCTCTTGGAATCAGTTCGTGGTATTGTTGTAACTGGTGAAGAAGGTAGTCCCTTCAATAATAGTAGCCCATCTTTGCCATCTCAGTTGTCTCCCGAAAGTGATGCTTCCAAACAGGATGCCATACCTCCCACGTTAAGCGATACGGCTTCTACAACACGACTATCACCCAACATTGATGATACAGGATCTGTAGGCGATAGTTTAGCTAGTCAACCATCTCGTCGTACACATAGAACTGTCTCTCATAGAGGATCTTCGTCGGATCTGAGTATATTAGAGTTGCCTACGGCACCGGCTGCACTCTTTCAGACATTGTCAAACCCTTCAGTTGAAGCAATAGAAGCTCAGCTGGACGAGGTTCGTTTATACATTCAAGAGCTAGAGAAACGAATTGTAAATGTAGTACGCCATAATCGTGGGCAGTTGAAGCGCATCGGGAAGCTTTTGGGAATCGACCCACATCTAGAAAGATTCGCATTTATAGAGCCCGTCTTGTATTATGAACAGATTCAAGACCCGGATAATGGCGATACCACCGAGGGTGAAGATCTAGATGAGTGGCTCGACGAGGAAAATGAAGAGGATGAAGATTGGGACGATGAAGAAGGGGACGACGACGATGAAGAAAATGAGGATGATGAGGATATGGAGGCAGAGGAAGAATTTCTTAGGAAACAACTGGAGCAAAAGGTTGATTATTGATGTTATTTCCAAGCAGCCTTTGTTCAGGAGCTTTGCCTGCGAGACCTATCAAAACTCACTGTTATTATTTTATAGAAGCTCGAGCCCATCAATATCAGGGTTGTAGGAAGAGACCAACCTGAAGCCGGTAAGCTATGTTGCTAGGACTGTAGGGCTTCCGTTTGAACGCATAAGAGAAATTTCAATTTTACATGACGCCAGCTTACTGATTGGATACCACTGTCGTCATTATCTCAATTTGCCCACTCTAGCATCTGTCTTGATTTGCTCAAACTTTCTGTTTTGTGTTTCATAGCTTTCAAGATCAAACGAACAACGCCATTAGAGAGGGTGTGTGCAGACTTAATTTAATTGTTTATCATCTCTTGCTATGAGGTTCAGCCATCAGTACTAATTCTCGTTTTATTGGATTACAGTTGATGACCGCATACTTAACAAGGATCTATGTATGTTCATGTTGATTTGATTACTTTTGCTCCATTCAACTGTACTTAAAAATTCTTTTCTTTATAGACTGGACAGGTACATTCACTCTCACCGCGGAGAGAAAACGGGTCAAGTCTACTCATCAGATGAAGCTCACCATACATCTCCTTCCTTTTAGAACAAGAATAGCGTCCGATTCCTTGCCTCGAGTGGTGAAACTATCAACCCTACAGACACGCCCCATGATGTACGCAATCTGGCAACTCGTCAGTGTATTTTTTGGGTGCTTTAGGATGATTGCAAACCTAACGCCACACATTCTTCACTTAGTTGGACATGGAAGATGGCGAGGTAATACACATTTCCGATGGTGGCGTCAATGGCAAAGGCCTTGGTGTCGTTCTAAAAAGTATGTAGAGAAACACACAAACATTTGTAAGCCTTTGTAGATAGATTAAAGACTCGGAAAAGAACAGCACAAACAAAATACATATAGTCATTGAGCCAGCAATCTTGTAGTTTTGCGGATGAGTTTTCATGTTTGCGTCAGGTTTATCATATGTGTGTGCCACCACTATTATATACGATTCAATTTCCATCTAATACTATTGCTAAATCAGTTATATAAGTTATCGAGCCCTTTCGAAACAATCAGACACTATTCACATAGGGTGGTCCAGCGTTTTACCAATTCCGTCAACACAGCAATCTCATGATTGCCCTTTGATGCAGCTTGATCTAGAACTGCACTTATCATGCCCCCCAGTGCGTGGTCTTTATGTTCACGAGTCAGCAATGTGCATAGCTTGAGAACTGGTGGGAGAGATCGCATGCTAGACTCTTTCGTGATTGAGAATGTAGAGACGAGCGAGAGGCTGCCAAAGAAGGTGATTCTGGTTGAAACAGATGGGAAGTGGGGATATTATTTTCGTTCCCAATGTGGTAGTAAACCATTCATCGTTTTTGGCGCTGAAATCTTTGAACTTACGTCGTCATGAATGAATGAAGGCTCGCGAGGGTGATGGCGGGTAATGCGGCGAGAACTATGGAGGATAGGTTTGCGATTGCTAATGCAGATCGATTCCACCTATGTAAAAAAGAAGGTTAGTGTGAAAAAAATGCAAATTGTTTCGTTTCAATCAAAATGTGGTACATGACATACGCTGTGACGTGTAGATTGTTCAGACAGGCAGGAACGTCACCGCCATGACGTAGTAGAGCTGATAGTGCACCCTGCGAGATAGAAAAGCGTCAGTACGCTTACTATACGAGAGTGTTCTGACGTTTTTTAGCATTCAAGCCATCACACTGGCAATCGCAAATCCACAACCATCAAAATGCGACCACCATGGGTCTACCATGGTTTAGATATTAGCACTTACAGGCTCATGAAGATAGAGTTTACAAAAGTTGTATGTCAGTAGCGTGTGAATACTGGCAATTGCCGATTGAGCGGGTGGGAGTTTTGAGGTTGCTATGAGGTCTCCTGCCGTTACGTTTTTGACTGCGGAGGGAAGTTGGTTGTAGACACTAGACGTGAAAAACATGAGGATATTTTACGAACTTGCATACAAAAAGTCACCGCACAGGAAACGAAAAGGTGCAGCACAACACACACACCTCTCAAGCCGATTCTCCAAATTTTGTATTGCAGATATGTACTCCACTCCAAGCACCTCCTGCTTCGCTCTCCACACCAACTCGTGAATGTCGAGCAGCACTTCATGAAACATGAGCATGGGGATTGCCAAGTCAATTTCATCTACGAATTCAGGAGGAGTATTGTCTTCTGGATTTGCTGATGCCCATACTTGGTATGGTCGAGGGTATTTACATTTTGATTGTGCGTTTGTGATTGGTGGTGGACGAGATGCTTCGACGCTTGTTTTTATTTCTGTTTCGTGGCTAGAATTGGCGGGAGGGAAGCCATGAGTTCATATCTTGAGACGATACACACAAAAAAATTAGGGCATGTTCCCAAAAACTCTTGTTTTTACCATGTCCAAAACAACCGTCTTCTATGCTCACGACCAAACCAACTCTCGAGCGCTACGGCTGTTGGTAATTCCATACAGCTCGTGAATGCTTTAAGCAACTCCTGGTGCTTGAGGTTAGTATCATTGACTTCAATCTTGACAGTCGTTCCTTCTGATTCGTCCTGTATTAAATCGTCCGGATCTGTGTCTAACCTCAATAACCGCATCATCCTACTCATTATACTCGACCACCTCCATGTGGAATCCCATCGTCCAAGCCTCACAGAATAAATCACATTCAAATAACACATTTCCACAATCTCAATTGAAGGGACTTCGAAGTTACAGTTTAGCTGTTGCCTGCATATACAGTGAAGCTTCTCAGCGGCTTCGGCACCAGATAGGACGAGTTCGTTTGAGAAGCGGACGGGATGTGTGTCTTCCAGTCGTGCGCCGAGAGCTGCGAGTCCGATGAGCACGAGCCTGTAGCTGGGGTCATTGTATCTCGCTTCAATGACTTTGACGTGGAATGGAGTGCTTGGGAACTTGCCCATGTCCCTAAATATACAGTGGTTTTGGTGAGTGCGTGCTCTTGTTCATTTGTAAATCAATAAAACATTACTTTGCAACAGCTACGGTGGCCAACTCCATGATTGAGTTATGAAAGCTCTCATCCCAGCATTCGATCGAGCTTGCTGAATTCGGAGATGAGGTTTCCAGTGAGCTTGGGGATGTGTCAAACAAGTATGAGCTTGGTTCTTGTTGGTGGTGGTGCTCATTGAATTTATAGGCAGCAATCAGTCTCTCGATATTATTATAGAGGATCTCCTTCCTTCGTTCCAGCTTGCGAATGTAGCCTGACTTGGCCGTTCCCTGGAGATTGAACGGAGCGTCAGTGTGGGTCACGGACGGATGTCAAAAAAAGACTCGAAATGTTGATGTTTTGTTTGGCTCACTTTGCTGTTTGCAGCATACTGTGACGAGCCCGAGTATTCACACATTTCGTGCGACGCCATGCATCTGCTACATTCTGGCTTCGCTTGATCGCATTTGAGCCTAAAGTTCGAGAATTGTTAGGTTTTCTTTTTCGTCTCAAAATCAGCGACAATGCGATACCTTCTTGATTTGCATCTGTTGCAGGACACGCGCTTTTCGAATGAGATTGCAAGCAGCTCGGATCTTAGCTGAAACAGCCTCTCCAACGGTTTCATCCTGCCCTAGACTCGTCGCACACAAGTGACAGGGTTTGCACATGGGGTTCAGGCACAGGCACCGAATACATAATTTGCAATCACACAGTTCCGTATTAAGAGGTTTACTATTGTTACTCCATATTTGAATACAGAAACCATATTACACCCGTCCACGCACGTCAAACTCTCTCCAGAAACTGCACTACAATCGTCCATTACTGACGCGTCAACACACAAACAGCACGTTTACCTCAATAGTCCTCCTGCGAATACAAAGCGTGATTCTCTGTCTTGAGGTCTGCATCCGAAATTCCAACTTCAACTCCAGAAACCTTGAAATCGGCGTCTGCGAAATATCCTACAAACACACACATATCAGAGTATTGGATTGATCGTCCCCATTACTTCTCAGATTTGCTACCGTATTTCTCACCAGCAGTCGCGGTATCAATCTTGGGCGTGTCTAGCGACGTACACAATCCATCCAATTGTTAAAAGTATTAAAACTCCACCAGCCTGTAATTTGAAAGAGATCTTATGATTATCTTGTAGTTACGATTGAAATGCATGTCTTTATGAACGTAATCTGTTGCAGACTGCTTGGATGGTTGCCATTGAAAATCTTTCTTCAACTCACCATGACTGCAGTTCAGTTCAAGTTTTGAAGATACATGGGCGTATCAACGTCAGGAGGTAACGAACGGCGTGTAATGGCTTGGCATAATCAAGATTACACATTCGGTAACGAGGTACACGAAACAGCTAAAAGCATTAATGGGGCCAAACCAGCTGAGCGAAGAACGGCCTATAGAGTAGAGGAAGGGCTTTTAATCCAACATTCCAACGTATAAATGTGCTGCAAGAACGCCCATTGCATGTAATGCAGCAAGCCTAAATGCTGTGCTGTTGATGCTCACTCTCTTGGCATCTCGTGTGCTCGCTGAGCTCGGAGACCAATAGGAAGAGCATAGCACATTTACGTAGCAATAACGCCCAGTGAAACGAGTGTTGAAAAAAATAACTTGACTGAAGTGATGGGAGCTACCAAGACCAGATTTTTTCTAGTTCAAGCGCCTTCATTCGACAAAGCCTTCAACCATACTCACCGCAAGCAGCCAAAACATAAAGAACGGGAGTCGGAATCTTTGTCGTTGGGTCAAAGTAATGCAACCACTTCCAAAATGGCAAACCTAATGAAAATGATGTGAGTTGTCAAAAATTGCATTCTGACCAACGAAACGTTAATACGCACCTCCATCTCTGCCGAAAGCATATGTCTGTTTGGTATGAGTAGCTTGGAATGTATAGACACAAGTCGAAGCGATGAACATGAATCCGGCATTTGTTGCCATTGCTGGTTTGGTGCCGACACTGATATCGGTTATCTTGGTGGTGTAATTAGGTGCAGGAGCGAAAAACACTAGAGACAATGGAGAGGTTACGTCAGCTTTCGGAATCGAGGTACTAGCAGGCTTACGGTATTGATCTTGGGGAATGCTACTAAACATTACGGCAAGCGTAATCCATCCAATGGGGAAGGCAATTAGGACGCCACTCATTGTAGCCCACGGGCCTCGAGTTGATACATGGCCCGTCTCTTCGGCAAGACGGGCTATGTGAAAGAATTGTTGACATGTGTTAATTGGTAATCTAACATTACAGAAAACTGCAGTCACTTTGTAACTTGCCTGCGAGTCGTAGCCAGAATAAGTTTGAGTAGCAGATAGCAACGAGACAGCAGCACAATAATCGTCCAAGTAATCAATCTCGTTAATCCACGTGTTGAACAGAGTAGATACAGGAGTCTTCGATTGCAGTCGGTCATTGAACAGAAAACTTAACCGGATACGTTGAGACGATCTCAGACATTAACATGGAAACCATGAAGAGAAGAGAGAAATAATTGGCCACGCTTCAACACTTGCTAGTATCTGCAAAAAGAAAATTAAAATAAGTGGTTCGGAGTGGGTGACGATGTTTTGTACCCCTGGGCAGAGAAGTCTTAAACTGCCAGTAACACAACTGATAAAGAGCAACGAAGCGAGTGATATCCGACTTCAGAATTCATTTGTCCAAAAGGCTAGATCCGCCATTCTCCACCTTGAAGCTTTAAAGCATTCTGGTTTTGCGTATCTGTTGCTTGTTGTGACATACCCAAGTTGCATTGATGTAGTCTAGTGGAGGCGCAAGCGTGAAGTTAGACCGCTTGAATAAATTTGATAGATTTTTCTAGTATCTTTCGCCATGCTAGATGTGGTCTTCACATATATCGTCCTCAAAACAGCAAATTGGCGCAGACACGAAATAAGCTTTTACCTCGCCTCGTCTTCAAAGTCGGCAGTTACCATGACTGTAACACTATGTCACTCTACGAAGATCAGGTATCGACTGCTAATGTGGTTGATTTGCGTGCAAGAATTCAAAAGTTGGAAATTGTTATCAAACGTGGTAAGGCTCTGAATTTTGCTCAGGCAACATACAGGCAAGGAAAGCTTTGCGAAAAAGCTGGTATTGGCAGCCGAGAATTAGCAGTCGCCAGTGCTCTCGTACTTCTAATCTGTTAGTGAATGACTCGCTCCACCATATGCATCGAATTCAGCAGCAGCAGCGCGTCAAAGGTTGCTGAGCTTTTCCAAAGTCAAACAAATCGAAAAAATCAATGAATGATTTTGACAGCTAGTCGCTAATGTTATCTATTCAACCTCCAGCCAGTTGAAAGTCAACTTTCTCCGAAATACCCACGTGTTGTTTCCTCTGACAACATTACAAGCGTCAAATTAGCAGACCTACAATCCTATTGGATTCAATTATATTGCCTCCAAGTCCAACTCCATTAGGCCGAAACATGTCCCGTACAAACTGCGTCAGATGGCCAAATTCCAATCATCCACCTTGCTTCACGTCGCTCAGAGCGACGCAAGAGCAGTTTTCGAGATCTTGCTAAGAAAAATGGAGGTAATAAAGAGGCACCCCAAAGCCATCGCGCTAGGTGCTCTGGCCGTGTATCTACTGGCTCGTTACCAGGTTTTTCCATTCTCTTTGCTCTCTGGTAAGTCGAAAGTTTTGTTTGAGACGAAAAGTCAGGCTTCTTTTCGCTAATTGTGTCTTTTAAACTTAGCATCAAAGCGCAAGGAATCTCGTGAAATTCCAGAAGAATTTGATTGTATGTGCAGAAATTCGACTATTCCCTCGGTTTTTGTCGCTGCTCAACACATCACATTTCTGTTTTTCGCAAATCAGATGTTGTCGTTGGAGGAGGTTCTAGCGGTGCAGCACTCGCAGCACGTCTCGCTGAAGATCCAAATGCTACTGTTTGTTTACTTGAAGCTGGTGCAGACCATGCTAACATGATGTATGCCACTCTTGAAAATCGCACACAAAGAACTAGCTGCTCACAATCTTTTACAAATTCAGGAAGGTCAACGTTCCTGGATTAAATCTGGCCTGCTGGGAAGGCGATATTGATTGGACATTCTTCACCACCAAACAAGTCAACCAACGTTCTCGAATCTCTTTTTGGCCTCGTGGCAAGGTTTGTGTGTTCTAAATATACTGAATTTATAGCAACAACAACGCTATAATTGGAATTGTTCAACTAGGTGCTAGGAGGGTGCAGCTCAATTAATGCGATGATTTGGGTTCGTGCTTCGAATGAGGATTGGGATGAGTACGAACGTGATTTGGGTCTGACTGGATGGTCCTGGAAGGTTTGTTTGGCGCTTTGCTTATTTTGTGATCTTACAGATAGAGTGAATGACATTTTTGTATTGAATAGCATATGGATACAGTGTACAAACGAATGGAAGGCTATACCATTCCAAAAGACCAACTCGAAGACGGTCATGGATTCTCGGGTCCTATGAAGATTACTCGCACTGGCAATGGTAAACTAATACCCGTGTCCTCAGATTTCCTGAAGGCCTGTGCTGAACGAGGTATGTTCGATACTCTCTTTAGCCACAAAAACTCAGCTTGCCTAACATTTTGTATCATAAAGGTGTTGGACAAAACAAACTGGGTACATGCGGATGGCCAGAAGGGCAACCAAAAGATGCATTACAGTTCTCAAAGTATGGAGCCGACTACAACTCTGAGAAACAATTTGGAGCTGGTATAGTGCACACAAACATATACAACGGCCAGCGATGGACTACCGGGAAAGCATACATTCACCCCATCATTGATGAGAACCTTCCAACATACCGACCCAACTTTTACTTGCTATCCAGCCAACAAGTTACAAGAGTTATATTGGAGCCTTCTACGCATAAAAGCTATAAAGCAGTGGGTGTCGCATATGCTGAATCACCAATGTCACCCGAAAAGACTATACGTGCTCGACGAGAAGTCATTCTGTCTGCTGGCGCCGTTGGAAGTCCTCATTTGCTCAATTTGAGTGGTATTGGAGATAAGAAGGAGCTTGAAAGTGTTGGAATTGAGTGTTTGGTGGACTTACCTGGCGTTGGAAAGCGTTTACAAGACCACTTGTTTGCTCCAGTCGTGTATCATTGCAAGAAGGGTCACATTGGTCGAAATCTTTTGTAAGTCAAGTGGAAGTTGCGGTCATGATTGTGCAAAGATATGACTTGAAAGCCATGTACTGATATCATCGATGAACCTTTTTAGCTTTGTCCTGAACACCTTATGGGATTATGTAATGAACAAGTCAGGATTCTTTACGTCTTCTGGTATGCAAGTAACTGGCTTCTTCTCAAGCGAGAAATACTTGGAACGTGTCGAAAAGACTCTGCCACACAGTTTCAGGTCTCGTCCACCTCCACCGAATCTGCAACTTCACTTTGTGAGTATCCCGACACTCGGGAGAAGCGGCAGTGATGTAGTAACAATTCTCTTTTCCTAGGCTCCTGCATCAGGGGCCCCCTTCTTCCAAGCAACCGCTCGGTTTGATACTCTAACTTTTGGACCCATACTTCCATTGACAAATGGAGAAGTGTTTGACGAACAAGCTCATCGAGTAAAAAGTATCAGTACCAACAAGAAGCTATTGGTCGCCAATGCTGTATCCGTATTCCCTACTTTGCTCAAACCAGCTTCTCTTGGAACTGTGACTATTAAGTCAAAGAGTCCTTGGGATGCGCCTGAAATCGACCCAAAATACTTTTCGAATGAGCAAGATCTCGAGGACATGGCTGATGGCATGTAAGCAATGTCTTGCTATGAAGCTGAGGCAGTATCAAGCTAAGTCATTTTGTGGTGTTCAATAGGATTGAGGCTCGCCGAATCATGAAAATCATGCAAAAGAGCGATTCAAAAACTTCAAAGATCGGAGCTGAAGTAATTGATGAGTCAATCGTCGATGAAGTTCAACGAGTCACGAAACTGGATCGTGAAGGTGCTATTGCGTCTCGAGAATACGTGAAGGAATACCTTCGTCGAAATGCTATTACTGTAAGTTGCAAAAAAAGTACCAGTGACAACAACCCATTCATACAATGCAATTCTAGGTTTATCATCCAACATCAACTTGCTCTATGGCTGTTGAATCGGATCCATTAGGTGTCGTTGACAACCATTGTCGTGTAAGGAATGTATTGGGCCTACGAGTAGTTGATGCTTCGATATTGCCTCGAATTTCAGCTGGCAATACTAATGCTCCTGCCATTGCTGTGGGCGAACGTGCTGCTGAAATCATTAGAGCTGAATATGGTAGAAAGTAAATATAGTAGTCGTGGTCGTTGCTATTGTTATTTGAAGTTATATTTTTTTAAAGACAAAAAGTAAAATCAGTTATGATAAATTCAGTCATATGCAAACTTGACAATTTGAATAATACGATGCGAATATCGATCTGTGTACTTCCGGTGAGAACATATTGCCCTGCTGTCTTTATCAAAATTGTGACTTTGACCGTGACAAAACCTGCCACGATATTTATAAATCTTTGGCAGTTTAAACGAAAAGTATCTCTGGCTAGTAGCTAGTCTTCTTGTCCTTGATCTCCAATCTCCTCATCTGCACAAAAACGAAAGTCTGATCCAATCACAGCAAGCAAGAACAACGAAAAGCAAAAACTTGACTTTACGCAAACCTAACAACGGCTAACTTTGACTCACCAACAGAACAATCCAAATCAGCCATGAAGAAAACCAGTCTTTTGCGAAAAGGTTGGATCTCTTGAACTGCTCACAATTCCCAAGCATCTTCTAACATGTTGCCCTGAATCTTGCTTGTTAGCTGTCAGAAGAGCCATCATTGGCCCAGCCGCACCAAAGAAGACATTCTCGAATTCTCCATTTACAATTGGTGTTGAGAATGGATGTCAAGAGTTTGACTGTAAGTTCTCCTCCTACAAAATCTGCCCTACTCGCATGTTTCAACTTTGTGGCCGAAAACTCACTATGCGGTCGCTCATGTCTAGATGTAATTGTTGGTGGAGGCTCTGCTGTATGTACTTCTGAACTCGTTGCCGTATTGAAATCAGTAGCTTACAAGTTGTGGTAGGGGTGTATAATCGCTGCGCGTCTAGCAGAAGATGAGAATGTTACCGTTTGTCTGATTGAGGCTGGTGCAGATCACAAGGACAAGCCAGCTGTGAATGTGCCTGGAATGGCGTTGCTGACTTGGAATAGTCAGGTATATGGTGGATTGCTGATTGTTTGGTCTATGTGTCGCAAGTGCTAAAACATTTGCTTTTGATAGATCGACTGGGGTATTTGTGACTTATAAAGCTTTCATGAATTGAAACGATACTGATTCGGAGCATGCGCATATAGGATATACTACCAAAGACCAAAAGGAATTACGATCAAGACCTGCCTACTGGCCACGAGGTAAAGTCTTGGGCGGATCCGGCTCAATCAATGCCATGATATACGCCCGATGCTCGCCCGAGGACTTTAACGAATGGGAGCGAGACTTCGGACTTATTGGATGGGGATGGTCAAACATGCAAGGTGAGTAAAAAAAAACTCTGTTATGGACCTTTGACATTCAACTGAAAATATTCCTGTACATAGAGTACTATAAGAAGTTTGAAAGCTACGAGATCTCAAAGAAGGAGATCGATGCTGATGAACACGGATATGAAGGCCCAGTACAAATCTCTCGTACTGGGAACGGGAATGTTCACCCTCTTGCTCTTGACTGGTAGGCCAACAAAGCTGACAAGTAATATGGATTGGCGATTCTAATTGTCATTCAATACATAGGGTTGCATCAGCATCAGAATTGGGCGTTGGTCATGGCCCAAACGGAACTTGTGCTGTTGAGGAGCCTCATAAGCCTATTTGTCGTTTAGGAGATGGTATAAAAAAACAGACCTGTGATTTGGTAATCTGACAAATTCTAAAATTTTCGTATCGTTTAGATTACAATGGAGTCAAAGAATTCGGAACTGGTGTCACTCACACCACCATCTTTGATGGCAAACGTGTGACTACGGCAACTGCCTACATCCACCCTATGCTGGATCCAAGGTCAAAGAAATACCGTCCCAACTTTACGCTGATTACAGAGTACCAAGTCTCGAAGTACGTCATTGCGCAAAGCATCCTCACATAGAAATTGCGACTGATCGAGCTTTGTTTGGTTTTCAATCAGGATCCTCCTGGACGACAGCTCAGCACTCGAATGCAAAGCAGTCGGTGTGACTGTAACTCGTGGCCCTGGATGTCCCAAAAGTGTAATATACGCTAAACGAGAGGTCATTGTGTGCGCTGGAGCTGTTGGAAGCCCTCATTTGCTCATGCTGTCTGGAATCGGTGCCAAAGCTGAATTAGAGGCCGCTCAGATTACTTGTCGTGTTGATTTGCCTGGGGTTGGGAAGAATCTTCAAGATCGTACGTTTAGCAGACATCCAAAAGAAAATCACTTTCCAAGGAAGATAAAACCCCCCAGCTCTGACTTGAACATCTATCTTCACAGATTTATTCGCTGCCATCCCCTTTATCAGCAAAATCCCAGTCTACAAGCACGATCCCAAGACACTTGTAGCTGGATTGCATCATTACACGTGGCACCGTTCTGGAGTCTTGGCGTCTAGTTTCGTGCAAGCTGTATCCTTCTTCTCGTCACAATCGTATGTTGATCGAGTCAGTAGTGTAGAGGGACGAACTAGAGCACCACCACCAAACTTGCAAATTCATTTTGCGCCAAGTACCAGTGAAAATGTAAGAGAATCGAAAGTGCTTACTTGTGAGTGTACCATTTCAGTTTAGACTGACAATTTCTCTTTTTTAGCTTTGGTTGGAGAAAACTAAAATTAATGTAAGAGTTCTTCATAATGACTGACATCTACCATGACTAACAATATTATTCATACCAGACTGCGAAACCAGTCCCACTTGGCCCCTTAAAAGACGACGACATATTCGACGAAGAAGCACACAAGCTTAAATCCTTTTCAATCAACCCACCTAAAAAGTATCCTAATGTCATATCTCCTATGGCGTCTCTCTTGAAACCACAGTCTGTGGGTACCATTTCAATCAAGAGCAAGTCTGCTTGGGTAAGCAAAAGAAACTAAGCTATTCTACGAATGCCAGCACAAATCCTGACCCTCCTTCTTTTGTGTTAGGTCGCTCCCGAAATCCAACCCAACTACCTCTCACACCCAGACGATTTGGAAGATATGGTTGACTGTGCAATGGAAGTCCGTCGTATCGTGGAGCAAATGCGAAAGATGAAACGTGCTCGTGTTGGTGAAGAGTATGCTGATGAGGCCGTTGTTGAAGAGGTAAGATCGAATTCGATGACGATCTTGTAGTGGCGTACTTAGTCCCGGGCTTTTCTCATAGATCATGAGAGCACACAAACTCAATCGAGAAGACGCAATCAAGTCAAGAGACTATCTTCGTGAAATCATTCGGAGGAATGCAGTTACGATCTTCCATCCGTAAGTGTTTAAATGGCCAGGACATGTCCAATGACCAGAGTATTCATGAATGATTTGTCTAGTGTCGGCACTTGCAAGATGGCTGCTGATTCTGATCCCATGGGTGTTGTCGACAGAGAATGTCGTGTACGAGGAGTGTTGAGCTTGAGGGTTATTGATGCTTCTGTCTTCCCTCGAGTAACCGCTGGAAACACAGGTGACGTCTGATCTCCACTTGGTACAGATTGGCTTTTTTTGGCTGATGAATCTCACGTCAAATCTTTTGATAGCTGCTCCGGTCATGGCCGTAGCTGAACGAATGGCCGATATAATCAAGGGCTGCCCCGTTTAGAGCCGTCCTGGATTTTGTACACATTGTTCTGGTTCTCATTCTGTCACTGTAAATTTCTGTAACTATTCTGTATATTCTGTAAAATAGCACATTAGAAACCCCTTTTTTCATTACAATTTCAATGCGATTGCAGCGAGTCCCAAGTCCTAAACAAAAAACTATAGATCAGTATTGCCAAATGCCTGAAACTGACCAGGAGAGAAGTACCTTAGCGACCATATCCCTACAGATAGGATGATAAAAGGTCCTATTGGCCTCAAATGTCTTGATGGCAAGCTCCTTTCCACCGTCTTCAGCTTTCGAGAGAGCTCGATACAAAGGCCGTACATACTGAAAAGTACTAATTGGTCAGTCGCCACGACATTGCAACCAGAAGCATGCCAATTCTTGTTCTTACCTTCATACGTCCAACTTGTCCAAGGAATGTAGCGGTTACAGTATAAATGGGCTTATAGCTAGCTTGCAAACACAACCAACACCATCGGAACTTGATTTCAGCACTTTGATAATTCATCATCTGGAAGGCTGCATCCAGTGTAGCCAAGATAGCATGGGAGTATGGTGGTTTTGTGAGCAGCTTTTCCAGGAATACCACTACGAATGGAAGAGTGGTCAGAAAATGCCAAAAAGTGCATGATATTCCAAGCTCAAATGGCCATACTTTTTTGACTTGGCGAAAAGGCATCAAATTCCGACTTTTCAAACTTGACTGACGAGTCAGTTCTAGCGGCCTCTACTTTCTTCACGAGCGCATCACAAGCTACTGCCAGACTTTCATCAAAGTGATTCTTCACTGGTGGCATGCCTGTACCGTTTAACCAAGCATTCCAGTCCACCGAATCCAGTATTGTCTTCTTGTCAGCCAAGAATTCATACAAGAACGTCTTAAAGTCGTTGGTGTCAATTGATTTGTGTGAAAATTTCTTTACGTGTGCTGGTAAATGCAAAATAAAGAGATAAACACAGACGATACATATTTTTCGGAAAAACAGTTGCATTTTACCTCTCATATACTCTTCCATCGAATCTTTACCAAGAAGCGATTCCAAGTAAAACAAGAAGTTAAAACCCTTCTCGTACGGCACCGAGGAAAATGCATCATCTGGGTCTACACCACCAGTCAAGTTTGGCAACAAGGCGCTCAATTCTGGCTTGTGGATTTCTTCATACAGGTCGATGCTTTCTTGCAAAGCTTTCATGCCAATAATTGCACTGAAATCAGCCTCTGCATTTCCATGCATACGACCAATGATTTTGCGTTCACACCACATCGTGACTAATTCGAAATAGATTGCGAGGATGAGAAAACGGTTTCGTTATTGACAAGTTGTAGTCGTACATCCTTCATTGAGCCTGCGCAGAACCAGAACGCGAGTTAGAACACCAAAACAACCATCAGCAAAGTAATCCAAAAATACCAAAAGTTTTGCCAATCTTTAGTCGTAACCAAATTGCCCATCCAAGAATGAGATATCTCATGGGCCACCACATCTTGTAAAGATCTATCGCCTGCTAGCAACGTAGGCGTCACAAAAGTGAGACACGGATTCTCCTAAAATCGAGGAACATCAGCCACGCCGGTCAGTTGTCCAGATTCACACAACCGACCATTCCACCATAAGGGAAACTAGACGGGAGGACCAGGAGATCATATCGGCCCCAAACTGAAGTGAAGAAAATAAAGTTAACATTATGCCTCATCATCATGCGACTCTGACATACCATACGGCGTCAACAACTTCTCTCCCGTTTCCACGAAAGTCTCAGTATCAGGAAACTCCCACTGCGCGGCATCCACCATCTCGGGCTCACACCAAACAGTACTTCTCGGTCCAACAGGCTTTCCAACGATATTACCAATAGCCAAAGCAATCAAATACGAAGGAATGGAAATAGGTTGTTTAAACTTCCATGTTTTGGTTGAAGTTGCAGAATCTTCCACTGCGTCTGATTCTGGTATGGCGCTCATCAGAGCCCTGAATTGTGCTGGGGCAGTGATTTCAGCAGTGTATGTGAGTTTTACACCGGGCGTGTCAAAGCATGGTACGAGACTTCTGGCGTGGATTGCTTGACATTGCGTAAACATGTAGGGATGCTTTTTGCCCACCGTCATTGATGGTTCCAGCCATTGAGCTAAATGTTGACCATTTTGTGAGCTTGAGATGAAAGGTCAATATGTCAAAACCATTCTATATTTACCAGCGGTGCACTTGTCTAAGAAAAGAGGAGATAAGAAACTGGATAGAATGTTCAAAAAGAGTTGCCTTCTCTTTACCAGTAGTTTGATAATGAATGGTGAAGCTTGACTTTGCACCAGCACTCAATGATTTAGGCAGCTTTATATCCAAACGAGATCCAAACACTTCATTACGTGGTTGAAGCTCATACTAGTAAGCTTGCGGTTAGAATCCAACCGTTCCAACGCGTGCCGAATAATGCGTTGACAGCAAACCTCTAATTTCTCGTGATGATGCGATGTGACAGACTTGATGTCCAGGAAACTGGTATCCAGAGATACGACAGATACATCAGAAGTAGCTTCTACATCATGAGTTACAGAGCCATGTAGAATCTTGGAGTTGAAATCAGCTGAAAGCTTCAAGTGCAAATGTGTGGATTTGATTTGTCCTGAATTCGACAGGGACGATGGATCTGGATACATGGGGGAGGTACTCATTGGGCGAATGTACATATGACCTATAAGACGGTTGATCCTGAACAATGTCTGAAAAGCTCTCGAGATGTTCATGAAAACATGAAGCTAAATCGAATCATGAGGCAATAAGTGTATTGCTGTTTATTTACATGAATCTACTATTTATTTACGTGTATTTACGTGTATTTTCGCGTTTTTACGTATTTACGCGTATTTAGCTCATCGAGCATCGAGTCATTGCTTTTACAGCCAAACACCGTTTGGTGTCGTTCGGCGAATTAAGAGATCAAAGTCAGGCCAGCAGTTCGAGAAAATCTTCATTCCGCTTCATAATCTTACGGAATATCACGGATTGAATGGCAAGACTAGTAAAAAGGGAGCGGTTGAGCACATCAAAGACATTCATCAACTCCCACTACTCACATTTCTTGCAGGCAGCAGCCCCACACAAGCATGGAATGAGATCTTGAGCGTTCTCCTCAAAGACGGCACCATAACTAAACGTTAGCTCTTCGAGAGGTTTAATGTCTCTCAGAGCAAATAAGCACAGCCTTGGAATCATCAAACCAACTCTCACTGGTACAACATGCGTGTTGGGTTCACAGCTATGGTTTGCAAATCTCCCCACATTCCCCATGATGGTAGGATCTACACGTGTTGCTGCCATCGAATCTCGTCCATGTTCGAGCACACACAATATATAGTTGGATCGTCCTTCGGCCCTATACTGCTCATATCTTTCAGCTGCAACAGATTGCAATATCACCTGTCCAGCATATTCACATATAAACTCTCCACGTTGTACATCGTCAAACGTGTGTAAACACAACCCCTTAGTATCATGTCTTGCGATATATAGCTTTTTCGTAATGCCATGCTGTATAAGCCGATTCGTGCACGTTGCTGAGCATTTACAGTCAGAGTGGCATTCAAATACTGGCTCCTGTATCAATGTACCGTTCCGATAGTGGTGTTTGTTTGAGACTAGACAGCTGCAACTACCTGTTTCACATTCATTTTCACAGTCACAGCCCACTAGCAAGTCGTCCGACAAGTCAAAGTCCTGGGATATGACAGTTGTGCGTAGGTACTGGAAGGGTGGTGTTGGTACAGACGTTGAAGGGATCGATCGCGACTCTAGACCCTTTGATATGTCTGATACTTCAAAATTCATGACCTATATAAAACAATGTCATTAAATTGACGATAAAACGAGCTCGAAACGCAAGGCTCACCGCACCACTTGTGCGCTTTTGGGTTTGATGTTTGATGAACTGTGAAAAACAAGACCTTGCCGTGACGTACGACAATTTGAAAGCCGTTATCCTGTAGAATTACGTTAAAAATTTCATTAGACTACATATGGATGGTATTAGTGATCGCCCGTCATGATTCAACCTCTTCATTATTCAACAAATAACAAAGGCTAGAAGCCTAACGGAAACTTACTAGCAAGAAACCAGAGGCAGCCACTAGATCAGCAGGCCGTACTACTGGAACTACTTTCTCCACTATGACACTTTGCGTTGCATGCGGTGCCCAGATCTCAAAACAGTCATTCGGCACTCATATGGTAGGGTTGATTTACCAGCTGATTATCAGTACAGATCCCTGATACTAACATGATTTCCACTTCCTAGATGCGGTAAGAGCACAATTCACACTTGATCTTACCTTTTTACGGGAAATCTTACAGCCAACATCAATACATCAAGATGTGCCAAAAACATTGGGCGGGGAGTCCACAGAGAAGAGGAACAGTATCAGCAACGTCCCTACTCTCATGCTGAATATGCATCGGCAGCAGAAGAATCGGTGACACATTCGCCAATACAGCAACCTGCTTCCCCTATACATGAAGCACAACATGAAGTCAACAATTATGAACCAAACGCATATGAGGTGAATCAAGTCCGAGCTATACAGGCTAGGCCGGCTGATTCTGTACGTATTAGAAGAAAGTGAAAGTGTGAAAGACATGAAGTGGTCACTGACTCGCCTTTCGAATCAACACAGGAATATGATGAATTTGCTGAACGAGTAGCATGTGAATTGTGTAATCGCAAATTCGCTTCGAATAGGCTGGTAATATCGTGTTGCTATCTGTTATAAACATTACATTCAAGGATCTGACTCCATAGTTTTGTAGGAAAAACATATGGAAGCATGCCGCAAAATGTCCAATAGTCATCGAAAGGTCTTTGACTCAAGTGTGGTGAGGACTGAGGGTACAGAGGCAGCCAAATTCTACAAGGCTACACTAGAGAAACAGAATTCTGACAAGGTCTGTTGTTGCAAACCAACATATCATACACACATTCACCAATCTTACACCTCCTCCAACCTCAATCGACAGGCAACAAAGACCTTCGAGGACACACGAATAAAAAGGGCCCCAGTTCGACACTCGACCAAAGACATGGGAGCCGTAAAAGCAATCAAAGCAGCAGCTAAGCAAGCTGGTGGTGCTAGAGGATCCTTCGCAGTTGCAGTTGAAATAGAACTGAACGAGTGTCCGACATGTGGACGTAAATTTTCACCTGATAGTTTAGAACGACATGCCAACTTTTGTCGTGAATCGGCGCTTAAGAAGCAAGCAAACAGGAACAATGTGAATCCTGCTGGGAAGGCTGCACTTGATCGACGGCTTAATTTTAAGGCTACGAGTATGGCCAAGTAATTTAAACTGTTAGACTGTTATTTAACAGTTATTGCAAGTTTTGTGTGTAAATACAGTAACAGTTTTCGCATTGTACTGGTTGACAATTGATTGATTTATTTCATGGCTTTTTGTGTTTAGAGCTGGTTTCAAATTGAGTTTAGGAAACAGTTTCCAATTTAGACTTTATGTTGGTATAATACTGTTGAATCTGCGCGACATACTGTTCAACTGCTACAAACTCGTCGTCCTGTAGAGATGCCTCCGTTCTAGAGAGCTGATCACGCCCTGCCCTCAATTCAAACTTTAATCTACTAATCTCCCCATTCAACCGATTTAGTTGAGCACTCGCACTACTCGCCGTTTCCCCTAACTTCAGCAGCAACAGTTTATTGTTTTGTCCATAACCTCCTCTGACAATTGTCCACATCTCCACCAACCAATGCCCATACCCATCACTGTACTCTTGCCCTGCTCTATGCTTTATGTTTAGCATCTCATCACGCAACACAAGTAGCTTCATTTTTCAACAGCTTATAATTTCAAGCACGTCCTTCTTGAACTTGTCACACATGTTTTAAAGTTTCAACAATCCCCCGTGCTCTCCCAGTCTTTCAGAGCAACAAACTGATGCACGACGAAATCTACATACATTTCACATACCTTTCAAAGAGAAGCTCCTCTTCTTCGCTTATGTTCTCCTTTGGGGTTGTAAAACCAGTGTGTCGAGTACACCCAACAAATCAATCACGAAAGCTCGAGCCTAAAGCCCCACAACACTTTCTCATGTCCTGCCAATTGATTTGGCGGGTCCCATGAAAGATTATTGTTGTGATGTAGAGAGAGCATGTCCGAGACATTTCCTCTCATTTCCTGTTCAGCACTCAGGAAACGATGCAAATGAGACAGTTCCATGCCATATTGTTCAGTTCGTCATTGAAAGGAATCAGATGCTCTTGCGCTCTAGTCTGTCATGGGCTTGTGTGCTTGCCTGGTTTTCGTTCTCTCGAAGTTTCGAATTTCGTGTTCATTGGCCACATATGCGGTTGAAGGCACGTGGAATCACTTTAAAAGCACCTTCTGGAAATTTAAGCGCTAGACCAGACATTACTACACATGGAACTGGCATGAATCAGATTCACTAATATCCGACCAGACTCGGTTGTGCTCGTACAGATCAATGTGAGGATAGACCACTTGCATCGTAGAAACTAGACATGGCGTATATTGTCCTGGCCCTTAAGTTCACAAGTGCGAAATGTCTTGATGTTTAGTAGAGCTTGTTCCGCCCGCACGACCAACAAGTGTGTAGAAACAGATGCAGCCTGAGGCCCAGCAATGACGAGTAGGTATCAGCTAAAGTGGAAATGCAAGCAATCGATTGTATCCTTGTGTAATCATCCGTCTATTAACAGAAGCAATGTTTAGAAAGGCACGGAACCAGTGAATAACAATCAAATTGTAAATTTACTGTGTTCGTATATGTTTCTTCCAAAAACACATGGTGATCCAATCTCCCTGTTTCACCACTGAACTCACCCATAATGCTTATTCCTAGTTCTCGAATTAGCAACTGGACAATCCTAGAGAGATGCAGTTAGCGCAAGGTTCATCTCGTTTGGTCAAAGTAACAACCGATGGATTGAATGAATAAGGATTAACAGGCAGTATTCCAAGTTGTAGGATTATATCACTCTTCGGGGTTCTCTCAAGATGAAGAGGATATAAAACATTAGCAAGTTTGAAGTTTTCGAAGCTTTGGAATGGTCTCGATTAGCTGCTGAACAAGGACATTTAGATGCACAATGTAGCCTTGGGTCGATGTATCTGAATGGCACGGGTGTTGAAGAAAGTGCCTCTGAAGCTTTGAAATGGTATCGATTAGCTGCTAAGGAGAATAATCCGATTGCACAAGGAAATGTCGGTTGGATGTATTACCACGGCAAGGGTGTCCAGCAAAGTTACTCTGAAGCTCGTTGGTGGATTCAATTAGCTGCAGAGCAGGGAAATGAAGATGCAATAAACGCTTTGAATTCGATCTCAAGCAAGACTGCGGCCTCATTGTTTGACTGCGGCCTCATTGTTTGACAGTATGTATATACCATTTTTCACTTGGTCTGGGAGCAAAGACCAGTAAGAAGCCATAAACCGATAGCTCATTCTTAAATAGTATAATCAGTAGTAAATGTGTTCATGCCATGCCTTTTTTTTATACGTCAATGCTAGTGTAATAATTTAAACAACCTTGACAAACAATTTCACAATGCTCCTGATTAACAATCGTCCAATAAGGCAAGGCTAGTATCTCCCGATGCAATTGTATCAGACTATCTGTATGTATAGCAGGTAGCTTGGAACCAAAATCAAGGGTCTGGTAGATATGGTACGGCACACCATTCCAGATAGCGCAATGCGTTCATACTTGTTGCAAAGATGGATCTCGTAGGAAATTTATCAAGGAAATGGATGTCTGAAAAGGTTCCCACTTGCAAAACACGTCCACATCACATCGACATTCCACCAGATTGATTTCGCGACCTTCTTGTTGGCAGGTCAGTAAAAGGAGAAGTAAACCGGCATTCCACCATTAAGCTCAAAGCTCAAATTTACTAGATGCTCAAATTGGTGCCAATCACGTCCAACGCTTTCAAACACCTCCTGTTGTATCTCACAATCAAGAATACCCATCAACCAGCAAAGAAGGAAGCAAGTAATTAGAGAGCAAGATGGCATCAGCGGAAGATGCTCCAAAGAGAGCAGGAAAAGCTCAACGACCAGATGAGGAAGCGTATCGCATCGAACTAGACCAGATTTCACGTCAGATTGATTCAATACGGGAGTCAATGAACAAACTGGTACGTCTCTTACTCGTCACATATATCCCTTGTAAAATACTGCTTCGTGAAAGCATCTCTCCTTCCATCTACATGCTATCTGCTCCTTGGTTTGGACACCACATTTCAAAAAAATCGTGTCTGATTTTGTTGGGTGCAATAGCCGTTGTTATCTAACTTCCACACCCCCTTCATAACAGAATGAATCCAAAACGAAACTGACTGGTGACACTCCCAAAGATGCTGTCGAACTCAAGAGACGTGAATTGCGTGCCCAAATCGACGAGTTGACAAAGAAACGTAATGAGGGTAACGAGAGACGGAATGCTACACTGGAACAGTTGAAGGCCCTGCAGGCGGGGATTAAGAAGAAGGTATACAGTGTATTGTGTTGGATTAGTGGTACCTGTGCTGATGAACGTGTTGTTAGATTGAAACTTTGAAGGGTTCAAGAGGAAGTAGTTCTTCTGATGATATTGACAGGAAGATTGCGTAAGTACATCGGGAGTACGAGATTCGACTTGTAGGTACTCACACCAACGCTCTGTATTAGTGCATTGGAACAACAACAACAGTCTGGCACCACTTCCCTCATTGAAGAAAAAAAGGTTGCCAAACCATTACACGATATGCCGATCCTAGCCATCTTACTCACCACCAACAACTCCATCCTACTAGATTGTCGCCGAAATATCATCTCTCCGCAAATCCAAAAAGGCAATAGAATCTGTCAAATCCGATGCTGCAGCACTCCAATCCTCTGTAGATGCAGACAAGAAGGCCGTTGAAGATTGTCGTGCTGCATTGGACGCAATGGAACCAGAACGTAATACCAACCGTTCTGCTCTGGATGAAGCCAGAGATGCATTGAATGCTCTTGACGCTGAACGAAAGAGTCAATCTGGATCTATGAAGTCCTTGTATGATGAGAGACAGAGTTTGAAAGCCAGTTTGGATGCTGCTTTTACAAAGAGAAAGGAGGTGCAGGATGCTTTTAGGAAACGTAAAGATGTACGTGTAAATCAAGATATTTTGGTGGGATGACGTGTGGCAGACATGACAAAAAAAGAACACATTACGAAGATAACCAAAAGCATCATTCCGTGCTCACACGCACTACCTTACAACTGTAGGAATACTACGAACAAATGAAGGTAGAACGAGCAAAACGTGCCGAAGAAGGCAAGAAACGAAAAGAAGAATACGAACAACAAAAACTTGCCAAGGATATCGAAAAAGTGCTCGAAGCAGCAGAAATTCCAGCCTTTTCCGACGAGATCTCTATCGCCGACATCCTCATCAAATATCTCACAAACACGTATATCTCTCCACCATCATCCCTATCAAACGGCAGCAGCAGCACTCCTAATGGTAGTACCACAGCACCAGCACCAGCAGTTCCATCAACCCCATCCCGATCTGTAGAATCCATTCCAGATGGTGCAGTAATCATGAAGAAGAAATCTGATCGTATGGATGATGATTTCCTCATGCTCGGCAAAGCAAAGACTCCTAAATCATCAAAGAAATCAGGGGGTGTGAATGGTATTGGTGGTATTGGTAGTAATAGTTCAGGCACACCATCATCACCATCAAAATTGAGACTGGATTTTGAAATGATTTCTCAGTTTTCTAAATTGAAGGTTGATTTGCCTTCTTCTGTTGGGGATGTTGAGGGTACTGTGAAAGTTTTGAAGGAGAAGAAGGACGCGTGGTTGACTAGTCAGGCTGAGGAGACTGTTAAGAATAAGGAGAAGGTATGTGTGATGTGGCTGGTGGACAGTTGTCGCACTATATCTCACGTTTAGAGATCCGTTTTTTTGGTCTTCATCATCAATGCTCACACCAATCCTTTCTCCAATAGGCTGAAGCCAAGGTAGCTCAATTAAAAGCAAAAATCACTGCCGCCCCAGGTTCTCCTGCTGCACCTACATCTGAAGCAGCAGCTGCTGTCGCAGCGCCAGAATCACCCGAAGTCAAAGAATCGGCTGTTGCTGCTGATACAGCTGCTGAATAATAAAGTGAACAGGTTTTACCGGTTGTTGCAAAAGCCCACATTTCATAAAAGAGTTGGAACAATAAAAACAGTCAATGGAGGATTGATTTGACATGATGCGTTGCCTTTTTTGTTTTCTTGTTACGTCTGGGAGAAACTTGAATAATAACTCCAGGACGAGTCGTTATCTTGGAGCATGAAACTCAAGAAGAACTCCTAGACGAGTCGCTATTATAAAGCCCACGTAGTAGCCTTTTGCACCAGGTCATGTTGTTTGTAAATGTTCGTTTTGAAGTATATTTTGGTGTTTGAGAGAAAAAAGACTTTTAAACAATTTATAGCTCATCCCGATCTGGACCCGAGTCATCACCTACATAGAAAAACAGAGCATAAGTCTGTAGCATAAGTCTATGATAATGTAGCAAAAAACCTGCTTGCCGGACTTGGGATGTCTTCCCAACTTGACACGACGCTTGCGAAACATACCTTCTGAAGAACCCTCTGACGAACCTTCCGCAGCAGCAGCAGCCTTAGCAGCCCCACCAACCTCACTACCATTGCTTGCATTCTCCTTCAAGAAACGCAAAAAGGCTTCCAACGACCGATCACCAGAGTAATCAAGGACCTCATTACTATTGGCTTTAATCAATTTCAAGGTTGGGAATCCTTGGACTTGGTATCCTGCAGTCACTGGCAAGTCGTTTTCAGTCGCGTCCATTTTGGCAATGATGATTCCTGGTGCTGTTGTGGCGAGTGTGGATCCTAGTTCGTCCCAGATTGGAGCGAGTTTCTTGCAGTGGCCACACCATGCTGAAGGATTGGCAGGTTAAAGGATAGGATGGTTGTGGGTTAGTGAGATGTATATGTAGCGATTTTAAATAGGACATGATCATCAGAAGATGAGACAGCTATCATTTTTTTCCCTTCGATGCTCCAGCTGTCAAAATCGTCCTAAACAATCGCAACGAGAAAAGAAACTTACGAGCATAAAGTTCCAAAAACACATCCTTGGAAGCATCCATAACAATCTTTTCATAATTGGTACCCACAATAATCTTTACTGGCCCATCATTACTTTCAGGCTCTGGTTCCGATTTCATAGAGGGAGCAACATTACCCTTGACAAAGTCCGTGACAAATGCACGTACACTAGCTTCATCTACCGGTTTAGATTGATCCATGGGGTATTTAGTGCCCTCAGCAGGTCGCTGTATAGCAAAAGCCGGCCAGTCTTCCTTTAAGTTCAAGTTTTTGGCATGTCCACCGAATTTGACGGCATCAATATATACAAAGTTTATATCAGCCTTGAATTCTTTGGCAATGGATTCAATCCATGAGGCCTTTTGGTCGTCTGTGGCTGTAAAAAAGTATGCTAGGGGTTTGCCACTTTCTACGTAGGATGCATAGTTTTCTGGCCCAATGTCATCCATGAGTGGGACCGAGTTGGATCCGATGAATGATTCGAGGCCTGATTCGGTGATGGTGTCTGTATATAGGTTTTTACCCTCGTCGAATTTCTTGAATAGGACTACTGAAGCGTCACCGTATTCCTTTTTGGCAGCGGGATCAGAGCATACACCGAATGAGAATTTTTCACTTAATTTAGCTGCGACGTTCTGGAATGATTTATACTCGGAGGTTGTATTGGCAAAGAAGCCGATAATGACGACCTTGTCATCTGCTGAGAATGCAGCGACCTTGTCAGCGGTGAGTTCTGTGACTGCTGGTCTTGCCAATCTGGTTGAAAGATAGGATGTGGTTAGAAGAGTAGATTGCGTGACAGTTTGATGAAGGGGAGGAAAAGCAAAAAAAAATCAACAATATAGAATGTGGCAACGTTTTCAACACTCCATCAAAACACTCTTTGTCCATCAATATGTCTGGGGAATGAGCCAAAAAAGCGCAACTGCACTTGACATCAGAATTTGTCATCTGTCAACCCAAGCGTTCAATGACTCCTTTATCCACAATCGCTACCCTCCATGAATAACATGCTAATGATACTCAACACTCTACTGCTCACTTCTTCATATAAGAAACAATGGAATCAGCTTTACGTTGGCCCGCATAGTCCATGGCATTCTTATTCTTGAATACTTTGAGAGTAGGATAACCCTTAACACCGTGTTCTTCACACAATGCAGTTTCGACGGTACAGTCGACTTTGGCCAATGCGATTTTGCTAGGTTTCAATTCTGTAGCAGCGACTTCGTATTCTGGTGCCAATGCTGTACATGATGAGGGTGTAAAAGATGAGAATCCGGTTGAGAGTTGGAGTGGGGGGAGACTTGCCTTTGCTATACAGGTGTAAGTGTTTTGGTTAGAAAGTGTTTGGTGTCAAGATTCGTGAAGAAGGGTATGTGATTGTGAGGTGATCAATCAAAGACAAACGACATAGAACGTATATTGGGACAAGACCTACCAGTGACCACACCAAGGGGCAAAGAACTCTACCAATGCCAAGTCCGAAGTATCCAAGAATCCAGCGAATGAATCTGTTTTTGTTGTGTTGGAAGTGACAGTTACACCACCAGCAGGATGATACGGTAAAGGAAATACAATGAAATTGCATATACAGTGGTCGAGTGCCTCCATTGATCGACCTCCATTCACTTCACAACACAATCAACATTTCAAACGGCGACAATTGTAGTGTACCTTTGGTCAAGTCCGCAACATCGGAAGCAGAAGTAGCGAGTGACAAGTAAGTGACGCATAGGGCAGCAGCCAGTCCCAATCTCCTGGTAAGCATGGTTGAAGTATCTCTCTTGAATTGAGGCTGATGGAAGGAGTCTGAATCAGAACGGAATGACATTTGTCATCGGAGCTAGGAAAAGGAAGACGGTAATTACGTGATTTACAGGTTACTAGAGTGATTGAAATGCTCTATGGCACTGTTCAGGGTGTACAGTCGCGTCAAGTCATGTTCAAGCAAACTGTCTTCAATTTTTCGCGTTTTCAGTGGTAGCTTGATTAAGAAGACAAGGCAAAAGAGATATACGTAGATATATTCATCATCAAGCAATACGTCTATTGCTTGTATATGTTTAGTCACTCACCGTCACTGACCCCCAACATCTCGTTGCTTTCTAATTCAACAAGCATCAATAAGGGCTATCTCGAGCCTAACAAACAACAAGTAGACAACACTAGCAAGCAGCAGTCCTACACTATCATCATCTCAGAGGGTCATAATCCCATTCACTACATCCTGCTTTGTATGTCCGAAACCATCCAAAAGTATGTGTGTGTGGCTTTCTCATTGCATCAAATGGATAACGCATACCACCCACTAACTCATTCCATCATGTGCTTAGCCTTGCATCTTACGACCCCTTTGCTGATACCGGAGACGAGGAGGCAGGGTCAAAGGCCCAGGGCTATATTCGTATGTATTTGGAATGTTGCATGTTCAGTCTTTGCTTTGACATACGATGGGGATGGATGGGGATGATACTATTGTGTATATAAATGCAATATTCCATATGGATACTATCTTTCATCCATCAGTACTCGGCATTGACCATCTCCATCTTGCAACACATCCCCATCAAAACGCAAAAAAAATCAATGTGGTGATATGAATGACTCAAGGCAATGATGAAACAAAAACAATATCACACTGAAAATTCAGAGTGGATGCAATATACTGGGGCTGGATTCCGTTCTGGATGAAGGCCTCTCTCCACTATGATGGTTTCTATATAGTCATAGTTACACTGATGCCCCATCATTCATATCACCCACTTGATCATTGATTTGGATGTTATGAATTGAATGATGATGTATTCACTCATCCAAATATCTTACTAATTCATGCATCATAACTAGATATTCGGATCCAACAACGAAACGGTCGAAAGACTTTGACTACTGTCCAAGGCTTGCCTGCTGAACTCGACCAAAAGAAGTTATTGAAGGCTTTCAAGAAGGTATGCTATGGTGGTAAAAGCATTGATTGGATACATGTCAGTCATGCAGTTGTGATGGCTTCTGTTTTTCGTTTTTTGCGCAGGAACTCCATCAGTTGGAAAATCATCCTTCCATTGCATTCATGCATTCATTCCTACCATTCAAGCATCCATCTAATTACCACCTGCATTCACTTTATACTAGGAATTCGCATGCAACGGCACTCTTGTGCAGGATGAAGAGTTGGGCGAAGTAATTCAATTGCAAGGAGATCAACGTTTGAAGATTCAAGCATTCCTGACTCAAGAAGAAATCGTCACAAAGGATAAAATCAAAATTCACGGTTTCTAATCACCCCGGATTCGAACTCCATATTACGACTTAATCATAAAAGTCTTGTCTTGTTGTTGTTGTCGTCGTGTGTGTATTCTTTAAAGAGAAGCTAAATTGCTAAATGATGAGGATTTACAGAAAGAGAAGGAGGAGAAATGTTTGCTAGAAATAAAAAGAAATTGTACAAAACGAAAAATACTGGTTGGCAGTGTGATTGTCCTCTGTAATCGCTTTTTTGCCGTTGCTCTTACAGCTTTGAGCACGTTGATTTTCACGTTTCCTCAAAGCTGTATGGGCTTCTTGAATCAATGAAAGTCTCAATTGCGTTTTCATGAAAGCTGCCCAAATGTATGTGTTGAAGACATCCCCATACATACAATGCCAATATCTCGCTGCAAGAAACCCCTCAAAGACACTCAACCTCCTGAAGATGGCCACAAGCTTGCAGTCCTGTTGACGCCGTCTCATCGTGTGTTCCATTTTATCATGGGCATCAGGCACACTTCAAGCTCTTGCTGTGGCATTCACGATGACCCAACATGCATGCATCTTGATTTTGAATTCTCCATGTTGGATGAATTCAATGACTGGGGGTATGATGTGTAATGGTACATACGTTTTGACAACAGCTTCCTAAACAATCTAGTTGCTTGTAGTTGCTCTGCTTCCATTGCAGACGATACACTTTTGACCATTCTAGTCCACTGCATGACTGCAAATGAGTATGCAAGTAATAGTCGTCATACAACTAAAAACAAACATATTAGGGCTTCTCAAAGGAGGTAATAGATGTCCTTGCAGACAAAGCTTGCAGTATATAGTGATTTCATATCGAAACTCGATACGATGATGATGAAAATGTCATTTGGAATGCGACGTCCTTCTTCTTCTGTTGAATCATCAGGAGCATCAATGATTTGCAACGTTGATGTTGGATGTACATCACTGGATTGTCATGATGACGCCGTTTCCGGCTCACTGGCAGAGCTCATACTTGTCGAGTATACTTGATGGAGTGTATGGACTAATCAAATCAACAAGTTCATGAGATTTCAGTGTGGTTTCCGCGACTGAATTTGATCAGAATTTGTTTGAAAGTACTTACTGCTTTATAAAGATGGCCAGCCAAATAAAGCTAGACTTCGCGAATACGTAAAGTTGACCTAGATTCTCCTCCTGCAGTTCGTCATTGTGAGAATTGCCAAAGGGCAATGTTGTTGTTTACAAAGGAAGGAATGGACGCAACTGTGACATTTTCTCTACGCCGTCCGATATTCACAACCCATTCACAACCATTCGCTGCCAACGGAGTCATATGGAATTTTGCAACACGCTAAGGGGCGAATCTAGACGATAACTCGCAGAAACAATGTGGAAAGCTCCACAATACAGTCTGCAACACCCGTGAGGCCCTTCATAATGCAAAGTGTATGTGTTGAAACTTCGTTTACCCCCTATATACAACCCAATCCAATTGTTTTTCCAAAGAGCCTTCAACAACCCAAACTCATGATGATGGTACAAGTTCTTGTCTATGTGATGACTTTGCTGTCGTTTTATCGTGTATAGTGGGCACAGTTAACTCGTCCAACTCACGTAAAAGCTCATCATTTACACTACCATCAACCTTCTGTGTACCCTCCGTCACCACATTAACAGCAGCGACAGGCACAGCTGGCTTGGCCTGTTCAGCAAGTATAGAGTCCAATTCTTGCTCTAACTCATCTTCAGATATGTTAGGTTGCACCATGGCATTGCCAGTCATCATAGCATCCTCCACTTCACGTTGATCCGCTAAGACGTCATCTAATGCGTCCATTGTAGCGTCCACTTTGGCAACTGTGAGTCCCGTATGAGATACAAACTCTTGCAGAGTTCTGGTTCCGATTTGATATACGGAAATGAGCTGGTTTTTGAAAGGTTTTGGTGAATATCGAGGCTTTGTTGAATAGACGAGGGCAAAAAAAGAGCAAGCCGATGTGACTTGATTCGAGCTCACCTCAGCATCAGTCTCAGCAGCTTGTAACTTGTCTATTATGGCCTCAAGTGTTGCCAAAGACGCCAACCGTTTCTCCAACACATCCTCAACCATTTTACGTTGCTTTAATACAAACTTGGCTCTTATCCTATCCTTGTTCTTGATGTGTTGCTTTGTTTGATCCATCAACCTTTTGTTAATATGAGGAAAGGTCTGTAAGGAAGGCTCATAAATATTTTAGCTTTGGAAAAAATTTGCGAACTTACTGGGCAGATCGTTCATCTAATCGAGACACCTGCTTGTTTAGATGACTTAATGTTGTCTTAATGGTGACAATGCCCTTGTCGGTCTCATTTATCGGTGTCAGGTTGCTTCTTGGTGGTTTGAATTTGATAATCTAGTAAAACGAACAAAATTGGTCGAGGGAGAAAAAATGGATCAACATTGCCATGGGAAATCAGTAGCACATACCGATGACTCGGCCTCTGCACCAAGCTGTATCAAGATCTTGCTTTCAGATGCCAGCTGCCTGCATACCAACAATACATCAGACAATAAAGTATTCGTAGCATATTGTAGCTTCAAATCCTGTAGTGTGAAGATCAAGTCGATTGATGAATGGGATCCGTTATATATAGATTCGGACAACGTATTAGCAATGTCCTACAAAGCGATTCCTGTCAATCCAACTTATTAATTACCAGAGATTAGGTCTTTTGTTTACCTGTACAGCAGATACAAGAACATAGACCTTGTCGTTTTGAGCAGATTGTTGACTTCCAAACATTTGTTGCCAGGCCCAATTCACGGGTGCATGTACCAAAGCATCAAGTAGCCACATATTCCATGATTTATCTTGCTTGAATAACGTTACATCGACTAGTAATCCAGATTCGACCATATCGTCCTATTATGTATCGGGATGGATCAATATATGACAACAGCAATAGTTCACTAGTGTTGACACAGTCTTGAAATGCTCACGATAACAGTCTGCAGTCCCAACGGCGTAGTTCCCTTTCTCTTAAACTTCGCCTCCAAATCACGTCGATGCAAACAACATTTCGAATCGGACAACCACTGATTCGATATGGAAGATATTAGAATCCGTTTCCATATTGCCATTCGTGATTCGTAGGCAGTCTTGTTTACAGTCTTGTCTGGGAAGGAGGCGTATAGTGCTCTTAATCGTTGATCATCGTTCCATTCGGGAAGGGAAGATAGGAAGGCCTCCATCCTTGTAATATAGCAGTAGCTTGTTCTAGTATAAAGGGGTAGGATTGTTAGCTTGGTAAGTGACAGAAACACTTCATTCTCTTACATTGTGCACTTTTTGATCTGTGACTGCTGTGCACTCTTTGATCTTTTTTGCACGTTTGGAGTTGTGCTTGCAGGGTGTATTGGAACGTAGATTTATATTCAATTTTAAGTGATAATCCGTGTCTAATTTATTGATTGCTCTTGGAACACATCGTTATATCACTTGGATCTATCAGAGGGTCAACATCAATTGTCAAACAATACGAACCAACTCACCAACCACCACACATACGTCTCAACACGATTCAAAATGGATTTTGACTATCACTCTCCACAATATGGAAGGAGACGATCGACATTGCGTGACGACAGTGCCTTAGAAGACCAACGATCAAAGGCAAAACAATACTCAATGGATCTGATGGCTCAAATTAATGACAAGAAGCAACGAGAACTGCTTGAAAAACAAGCAGACGAACGTGAACGTGCTAAACGGATACGTGTATGGTCTTGGGAATCTCAAGAAGCGCTTGTTGAAGAAAATGACGAAGAATGCGATATTGGATTTAGGAACGTTGGTGATTTGAAGTATAATACTCTGCAGCAACAGACGGTAAACGGTAAACCACAGCAGCAGCAGAACATAGATTCACCCCCAAGACTCAAAGTCATTACGCCTCGTACACTGGTGAATGGAATCCCTTCTGATTTTAAGCAAGCTTTGAAAGCTGATTCGCAGAAGCCACAACCACCACAACAACAAAAGGAAAAACCAATTAGATTACCAATAGAACAGCCCCCGAAATCACCTGTAAAAGCATCCTCCGTACCTGCACCATCCCGTACAAAGGCAATCACCATACCAACAGTCGAAAAAACACCACCACAATCAACCAAACCATCATTCCCACTGTCACCCAAAAATCACATCCCATTACGTAAGGTCCCACTTAAGTCTAACCAGCCATTACCACCAGTTCCCAAACGTAAACCAGAGACAGCAGTGACGAACAACAGCACGTCAGGACAACCCCATAAACCTAAAATGGAAACCACAAGGTTCAAAGTCGACCCTATAAAGCCTCAGCAGCAGCAAAATCATCCTTCTGCTACTTCCGCTGCTCCTAACGGACACATGGATCCACGGACATGGATGAGGCTTGCACAGATTGCTCATAGCAGAGCAGTACATGATAGTACAGGGCACGATGAAGACATTAATAATAGGAGCAATCACATACCACATGTGCTGCCACAGATTCAACCACAGCAGCACCTGCCAATGCTTCCAAGGAATTATCACACGAATCCGAGGGACTATCAACAGGGACAACAGCAGCAACAGCAGGACATAGGCCGTAGAAATATGTATGATGATGGAACGAAACGGCAGACGTTGGAAACTTTGGGGATTCTCGAGTTTTTGTTGCTTGAAGAGGATTTGAGAGTGCAGCGCGCTACTTCTTAAGGTGCATCCGCCCTGTTTTAGATTGTGACGTCTCGAATTCAATGAGCGCTGATGGGTTGTAATGTAACTTGTACGACCATGTAACTAAGCTATGTAACTTGTATGTTTATATTGTATACAGTTGCGACAAAATCATATGTACACAAAAGATGCTTTCTGAAATACCGTGCAATAATGAGGTTTGGGTGCTAGAGTATAATTGAAAGGAGTCAGTTAACCAATCTGAACCGTCTCAGAGCTCCATTTCCAAATTCAATTCCAGAAAACAAGGTCACCTTTTGTACCATTGTGGAGGCTAGCAGATGCCAACAAAAACAGCAATATAATCTTGCAAACATGTACATCGCATGTATACAGTCCACTCTCAACATCATATCTCTAAATCAAAGTCAGGATCATCGTCATCTGAAACATCTTCATCAAACACTGTGATGATCTCCTTGGATGGTGTTGATACTAAGAAATATTATTCATTCAGTGTGAGAACATGAGATATTGCGAGTAAGCCAACAAACAAGAAAAGGAGCAAATCGCAGTACGTACTCATACCTTGCGCTTCCATATAAGGCAACGCAACTTCTGATCTAGATTTGCGTTGCTCATCAGTCAATTTGAGCTCGAATGAAAGGCCAGCGGTGGGATCCTATTGGGATTTAGAGTCATACGTCCAGTCCGAAATCTTTTTTTGGCATTTGTCGCTGCACAAAAATTCAAACTCACTGGAGCAGCACTAGCAGCTCTCCTTGTCTCTTGAGCAGACATGATAATGGCAGTAGAGGCAGGTGCCGACACAATCTCTTCAAACTGTATACGACCATCGGACTCAATAGAGTATAATCGAGTCTAAAAGGCGCTGTTAGGCGACTTGTTCTCATTTGGTGTTCGTCGATGGCGACTGGAGCATCCCAACCATACCTCCTGAACACCTCTCCCTGACTTTTTAGCATGCATGAAATTCAAACGCCCACGATTTAATAGTCGAGAGTCTTGACCATCATCATACGGTGTGACATCCAACACGGTAGTTGACATGTCTGCCAACATGATTGAAGGTGACAAGATCATTTTCGGAAAGGGTACGTCGGTGTGATGTATAATAATGCATCGGAATGTATCTAACAGATATGTGATGGTGTGACTCTTCCTTTCAAGGACCCCCTCGTTAGGCTTGAAGCAGCTTTGGTAGCCTACCTCCAAGATCTTTGAAACCGATCAAGAATGAAGCGATTTCCGACATTGTATGAAACAAGAACAGGGTCGTGATGCTATCAATCACGACTACACCTCGACGACCTGTGTAAGAAAAAGAAGCTTAGCGATCGAGCTCTGCAGAAGTGGAACGCATGACAACAGACAAAAAAAGACAACAGACAAAAAAAGCCAACCGAAACTACTCTGACGTATTGCTTACCAGGACTCTTGTCTGTATGAGCAGCAACAACTTGTAATCTGAAGTCATCCAAGCTCGTCACATCATGTATATGATGATGACTCGATGCCGGCAATCCGAACAAGCAAGATTGCAGATCAAATAAATGTTTTCTAATAAGGTAATCACATTTGAATGTGTTCTTTTTTGTCGCATCAGGAAGCAACATTTTGCTCAACTGTTGTTTGATGTGGCTGGTTCGACTCAGTTCACGTCTTGGGTCAAAATCGATACATCCATAGTAAACGTCCTCGACACTAGAATAAAGACGCGTCAGTAAAACCATTACAAGCATTTAAGCTCATTGACGCTTTCTTCCGATTTCCGAACCTGACATCAATACGTACTCTTGGATCAAGGGAGAAAGTAGAGGAAGAGCAGACCTTGCTTCCGTATCTTGTAGCAGAATCAACCAAGAAGGCTCTCGCCAGCCTAGAATCCTTGTAAAGACATTCATCGTTGGAGTGGTTTGTGTGGGAATCAATCTCACCATGTCTTCAGTAAGAGATTAACAAGTTATATTCATCACGTCATGAACCTGTAATTTGAGCATTTCTTAAGTTCTTATCTCTTTATTCACTCCTTTAGCAATGGAATGAACTGTACGTAAATTAAATTCGAACATTCGTCACATTGGCCCAACAACCCTTCAGTCGAATCCTTGTGCATTCGTAATGTCATGGTTCCATTGCATAGTAAATGCTAACATGTTCTTGCCTGACTTAGGATCCCAGTATCAAATCCCAGCCTCAATTTCGCATTGGCAGCTACAATCTTACTGCTCATTGGATTCGCTGGTGGAAGCGCATTCTTATTGTAAGGAATTTCATCTCATTCTGTGTCTGGTTGGCTTTGTGTATTAAAGAGTCATGTGGTTGCAAGCGGAAACAGTCAAAGTATACTTGGAAAACATTGAGAGGTTTTCTGGCTCATTTCTACTTCTTGCAGATACGAAGTCATGCAAACCAAATCAACACGAAGCTGGACTATGGAAATTGGCCTGGCTGCTTTGAGTTCACTCTTCGTTGGTATGTTTCTTCATGCCAAACTTCAGCTTTAGACACTCTATAGAGTCTGAAACGCCATCCTTTGTTGCTTCGTTGGTAGGGTTTGGAACTCTGTATCTATTCTTGGCAGTTGGAATATATGTATAGAAATATTTTATGTCAATCAAATCAAGTTGTCTGGAACTTCCGCAAAATGGAGGGTACTTCTGAATTGTGTTATCTGTTTTTCTTTTGGTTGGCCACCGCAACGTTCCAGACAGGTTCAATTATTGTCTTTCTGTGTCTTTACATGAGACATCTATTTACAGAAGCAAAGTGCGTTGAACATGTATGTTACCTATTTACACTGATTATGTAAGAGGACCAGACTCGTTCGTGATGGATGAACCAGTTCCAGCTCCACCAATACCACCAGCGGCACCAGTTCTAGATAAATGAGCTGCAAGTTCACGTGTCGATCTAGTAACCTGCTGAAGCCCATCTCGAACTTGTGAACTAAGTGGGTATCGTTTGGCCATATCTCTGGCTCCAACACTGACTTGTACTACAGTCTACATTCATCCAAAAACAGAAAAACCACAATCAGGAAGACGCTAGTGAAGATCTTCTCAAAACTGATAGCGCTGCTCGACCCAACGCAACCACATACCTTGACAAAGTTATCCACATCAGCGTAGACTCGCGTCTGTAACATAGGATTCTGTTGCTTGACTGCTTCATTGATTGTCTGTACGAGCGACGCGGTCACATCTGAGGCCTTCTTTATCAGAGCTGACATGTCACCATCTGGTCCCGACAAGGACTTTTTACCACCAGCGTTAACACTCGATACTCCATCCACGGCATCACCTTCAGAAACGAAATTACTAGGAGTATTACTAGGACTAGACGGCGTACTACCACCACGTCCAGTCAGAGCAGTAACCGACAACCTCTCAGGAATATCTCTCAACATGACTAGGATCTGCGATGTGGCTTTTGCTGCGCTATCGGCCATCGACAAGAACGTAGAATCTATAGCTGCTACTGTGGTATTATATGCATTCGATACGGATAAGGTGGCTGGAGATGGGGTTAGGGCTGTGGTCGAATCTAGAGACAGTAACGAGGTTCCAACGGACCCAATCTCTTTACTGCGACGTGATGGCGGTGGTGATGACGATGAGCCGCCCATACGAAGACCTAAATGAGGGGCGCTCATGACGACAGGTGAGGCAATTGCTAACTCTGTTGCGGCTTGCAAAGCTTCTCCGACTTCGAGTGTGACAGAATACCACGATACAAGCATAGACCTAAGTTGCCTTGGATCCCGATTGACTAGCAACACAGGCAAATGCTTTGTCACCTCAACTACTAGCCTACGTGCTTCAGTGGCAGCCATAGCAGCAACAGCTTTCAATCGAGTATGCGGTTCTTCATCACCAGCTTTACCACTTTTACTCGTTTGCTCTTCCGTTTCCATCAAGAGAGCAATCAACCTTCTGGACTGTCTATTTAGAGCAATGGCTTCCTTTTCTGCGATGGTTCGATCTGAAGCGTTTGTCACCATCTGACGAACAACACGATATAACTGTGCTGTTGCAAAGGCGACGGTTCTACATATATCCAGTACCCGATCTCCTCGACTTGTCACTTCTTTCAATGGCGGTCGCCCATTGAAGTATAAATCACATAGTGTATCACATTCTTTCCAGTTAGCACCCAGTTCAGACTCTAGCCTGTTCTCCGTTGATAATATTTCGCGAGAGGGTAGCCTTCTCATGGCACTTCTGCGATCACCTAATAGAGTTACTGACTGGTTAGCATTGTGCCTCCGGCAGGGTATCGAACTAGCAAAGAACCTTCTCGCAGCAAGTAGTCCTTCAAATTTTTGAGCCAAGCATCGGTGGATATGTCTGAATTGGCATGGACTACGTCCGGGGGCGGCCATTCAATCGGATTGTATTCTGCAACGAGAGGGAGTATCAGCATGGCTCCAGCATCTCGAGGATGCTCAACTTTGATTTACCAAGCTTCAGCACTTTCAGTTCTCTCATGTCTCCAATATATTTTGGCAGCTCGACGAGTCTGTTTCTAGCAACACTCAACACCCTAAGATTCATGAGTTTGCCGAATGACGTTGGCAATCTTCGAATCTTGTTACGACTGATGTCTGCAGGAGAGATGAGCGTAAGCAAGGAAAGGAATGTGGCTACTGAAAGATCACTTTTGGATCCAGATGAGCGAGGAATCGCAATCGACTATACCAAGTATTTCCAAGTGTTCCATTTCACATAACTGGTGGAATGAAGAGGATTCGTCAGTCATGATCAAGGAAGCAAAAGCGTGGAAGTATACGTATCGTCTAACAAATATCTGTCCTTACAATCTGAGGTACTTCTCGAAGTTGGTTTGACTTCAGGTTCAGGTACCGTAACTTCCTCAACGACTTGAACTCAAACGGCAAGTTTGTGAGCCGATTGCTACTTAGTCCCAATCTAGTATGGCATTTCAAAACAGAAAGAGTCAGGCAATGCTCGTTGATGAACACCAAACAAAAGTCGTTTCCTTGATTTTACCGTTCTTTCGAAGTCAAGAGGGCGATTTCTGGAGGAAGTTCTGTCAGGTCTCGTTGCGATAAATTCACACTACTTTCTCCCCGTGCAGCTTCGGTAGTAATAAGAGCAATTAACTGAGGTAGTGTTGTAGCAACCGTCACGTTTTCGTTAGCAGGAGCTGCCGTTGCTCCAGTTGGAGTTGTTATCTGAGTTTCATTGTCAGCAAATCCAGTAGTCGATGACTTGCTTGTTGAGATCTTTGTAGGTCCACGAATGGTGTCCATTGTCCTATCTATAACAAAAGAAGAGTGATGAGTTGATGGTGGTGATTTGCCATGATTTGCAATGATGGCCATGAGAACTTAGTACTGAAAGACAAGTGAACATTGAATATTACGAACATCTCAAATTTCATCCTATGTTCAAAGTTAATTCTAGGCCAGCAAATATTATATCGCATGTCGTATTTGTAACTCTTTCAATACAAAAGCTTTCTTGACAGATGAAACGAGACAACAATACCAATACCAAAATTACACGTCAATATCATTATACCCACCCTTGAATCTTCCTCCAGCTGTCTCTGCTCGCCACGTGCAAGCCTTGGGCAACTGCGTTTTCACACCCATAAGCCGATAGAAGGTGAATTAACTATCGGAAACACCTAAATCCATATACAAGACATTGATATTTCACGATTCGGGATTTATTTAACACGTAAGGTCATGTTGAAACATAGCTGCGTACCTTTTTTTTACAATGTTTTGATGAACCTCAATTTTTTCGTGCTTGCAGCCAATAAAACAACTGTTATGATTCAACTCTTTTATAATGTTCTCTTGATCTTACACATTATTACAACAACGAAATATTTTCTTTTGGGTCTAACAAACACAATAACACAATTACCTTCCAAAACATGAATTTTTTGGGAAGAAACTCTACTCTCCAACCCCAAAAACGAGACGACAATAAAGGACTATACGATCATTCATCGGTTGGACTAGGTGGTCCTAATGCCAGTCCATTAGCAGCATTGTACCCCAGCATCTTTTCCACCTCTGCAAAAAAAACAAAAGGATGTGAGCCAAAGAGCTCGAACATATCAAAGAGGCCTGCCAGTGCAACCAAGAGTTGCGCCACAATGATCTCATCATCATCTCAAAGAATCAGAGGGCGCTACTCACTGGCTATGAGGTGCTTTCCGTAAGTATACTTTTTCAGAGACTGCAGATGAGGTCGGATCTTCGTGACCAGTATGTCCTTTTGGTCACCATCTACCACATCTAGCATCTTCTGAACTACATAGTTCGCAAACTGGTCTTTCATCATGGTTATTAGAGGCGAGGTGCTAAAGTGAGAGGAGAAAGTTTGTTCTAAGTCCATGCCAAAATTCAAGTCATAGAGATTGAGCAAGCATATCTGCGACCAAAATGCCATCATTCCAAACAATACACCACCATCAAAGCAAGCATAACTTGGGTTTCAACCGCTCTACGCAACAAAAACAAAGCTTACCCATCCGATCTTGTCTGAATCACCTCGTCAATCAGCATCTGCCTATCCTTCTTGCTGCCATATGCAACACACTTCTCCACTACATTAGAAGCGAACTTGTGCTTGCTCATCTGCAAGACATTCCCTCTGACTTTGGCAACAATCAGAGCCTTGTCAGCCGGCTTGCCACGTTCCAAGACGTGCTGGATTACATAGTTGCCATACTGGTCTTGAATCAAATTCAAGGCATACGTATGCAACTCTTCTAATAGTGGCTGCATCAAATCGTCGGTGCAGTGTTCGAATATCCTTTGGATGACTCTACATCCATAAGGATGAATGGCTAGGGAGTAGACTTGTCCATGGAAGGCATCGATTATGAATTGGATGTGTTCGGCTGGGACTCTTTCTATAGCTTTTTGGATTACGTGGTTTCCATTCTGGTCCTTGACGCATTTCAGGACGTGTCCATCTAATTCATGTACGAGAGCAGCTTGTTGATCCGTCAAGACGTGCTCTAATGCCTTTTGGACTACACGGCAGCCGTACATTTGCAGGGACAGAGAGAGAACATGGGTCTCCATCTGCTTGCCAAGTACTTGTTTCTGGATTTGGTTGCCTATAATTGGGTTGGTTAATTGGGTTGGTACAGGCTGTGAGATGCCAGCACAAAAAAAGCGATTCGCATCAAATACACACCATGCTCAAAGAACTTCTGAATGACATAGTTTCCAAATACGTCCGTCATGAGCTGCAGGGCATTGGGCAATATTTCTTCGAAGACCATCTGTTTGTCTTCACTTGATGCAGTCTCCAACTTCTGTTGGATGAATCGTGATCCATGTTGATCGCCACTGAATTCAACTATACTGCCAACAATGTCCTATTTGAGTAGAGGACAGAGGGTGAGTTCATAAGAGCTTGTGACATCTCCAATATAAACTCCAAGATCGACACTTCAGATGACAAAAAACGGCCACATAGGTGAGACGGAATGGCAGCGCAACGTACCCTAAGTTCATACTTCTTATTCTTGTTGTTTCTGAACTCCTCCAACAGAGGACTTCGCATACCATGACCAGGATCCAAACTTGGTGGGGGACTAGACTGATGCATTCTGCCTCTACCACGATCACTTCCACGATCACTACTGCCATAACCCATGGACGTTGGAGACGGTGGTCCATTATTATAATCCCGTCTCATCATCATCTGCTCACGGAACATCATTTGCTGTTGCATCAGCATTCTCATTTTTTTGTCCATTGATGCAGATGATCCTCCTAATGGCATGTTGACGGTGACTGCTCGACGAGGATCGACGCCGTATGGATTCATACGAGGATCGACACCTGCTGAGGCCATGGAGAAGGCAGCCATGAGAGCTGGATCGAAAGCTCGTTTACCAGCTGCAGCTTGAGCTGCTGCGTATTCTAATGCTGCGTAATCTGTGAAGTTGGCAGGGAGTGATTTACGATGTTCGGCGTATGCGTATTGGTTTGTTTGCGACAGGCCGAGACTGTTCGAGTTACGTCGGTTAAAGGATTGGTCATACGTCCCTCTTTGATCCCATTGCTGCATCTCGTGTCCTATTGTAGAGTTGATTCATCTTTAGGTCATTTTTCCGTTTCGGATGCTGTTCTCTACTGAATGGAGTGCTTACCTCTACCACGCGGCGAACTAGGATATGAGTATGGACCACCACCGGATGGACTCATTCCTTGATCTAAACACATCAAGTATTGTTGTATTAGTACAAGCAAGTTTGCTTCACAATTTCTTTGTTTTTTTTCTCGCATTCAACATACCCATCATGTAGTTGTTTGAACCATCGTATCCAGGACTTCTTGGATCATAATTCCTATCATATGGATTCTTAGGCATTCGTCCTGTCATCCTGTAGTCGAACTCGTCCTGAAAGGAAAAGGGCAGGAAAGGTGAATATGCCAAAAACGAGAGCAAGCGCTATATAAATGTTAGCATCAAAAACTCACATCAGTCAGCGACATATTACGCATGGCACCCATCAATGCATTTTGATTTGCATATTCAGGCATTTGCTGTCTTATGTAAGGTGACTGAGGGCCAGGAGGCGATGAAGCAGCACGAGAAGATGGACTCTGAGGCACATCAGCTCGATTGTCTTCAGCCAATACACCCGATAGCACAGCAGCAACTCTAGCATCTTCATCATCTCGCTCCAAGTCCAGAGCATCATGCTGTCCAGCTCTCATTTGCTCTCTGAGCTGTTCTTGCAGAGCATGTTTCTTGTTGTCTCCATCTACCGGTGTAGATGGCGTATTAGGATCATTTAATGGTCTTTGGTTTGCAAATAAAGGAGAAGGTGTACGTGGAAAGTCGTCCTGTATCAAGTCAATCAGCCGACGTTTGGGAGACATGGGATCGTCTACAAGTGGCGGTGCAGATCGTGATGACGATTGAGGAGAAGCCAGTTCACCATTCCAGGCTCGTTCACCCATTATCCGAGAGTCTGGTTTAGCTCTATTAGGGGACATGTACTCGGCAGGCATTCTCTCACCACGAATGGGAGACAACGGATGCATCCTAAAGTCTGGTGGTGCTGAAGAAGGAGTCGTCACCATTCCATTGCTGTCACCTCCTACATCTCTGGCTGGTGTCTTATATCCTGTTGGTTCACGAGCAGACATGGGCTCTGGTACATCTTGATCATTGCCGTGATACATGTCGTCTGGATTACCACTACCACCAGCACCACCATTGCCTCTTGGGCCATTCATGCCGATAGAGTATTCGTCCTCATATCCAGTATGAGTATATGTTTCATAGTCTGATCGGGCTGGTGATAGGACAGCTTCTCTCTTGCTGTTTTCTCCTTTGCCACCGAGAGGAGGTGGTGCCCAAACTTGCCATTGCTGATTGTTCTGTTGGGCATATGAAGGTGATGCTAGCCTCGGATCTGGCCTAGAGTTCATGTAATAGTATGGGGCGTATTCGGGATCGACTCGGGGATCCATTCCATCATACTGTGATTCCTCCATTTCCTATTTGTTGAAGGCAGTGAGTATCAAAGCCAAACATAAGGGCATAGCGCTCAGGCCATTACATACCCTTGCTCTATCATTCATGACGAGTTGGGATGGAGGTGCTGAGCTGGAACGATTTACATCCTTTGCAAAGGCATTCTGGGCTGGTACTTCTGACTCCCAATCCTGCCTTGGACGCATCATGGCAGCCAGCTAGAGTGACGGATTGAGTGTCAGCTTCATCTGCCAGGTGATTGTGATGGATGGCAGTACAATTGTAACGAAGCTCCAAGAGCAAAAAAAAAAAGTCGGGCAACAATTCGTACCTGGCCTTGCGGCTGATTCTTGGGTTTAGGTTGATGATAAGCAAATTCCTCCATGCTTCAATATATTTACTTACAAACGGTGCGAGATTCGGTGGGTGTGTTCGCTGTTCGGTAAGCTACTTTTTCGGAGATGACGTTTACGAATAGACCTTTGACGTTTGTAGGTGGTCTACGAGGAGGTAATCGATATGGGAGGGATTTGAAGAGAGGAGAGGGAGTATGGAGTGTCGGAGGAGTTGTATAGACAAACTTATAGACAGTTTGTGAGATTTTTTTCCGGGGATGGGGGATGGCAATGTCCAAATCAATACAAGAGGCGACAAGGGAGACAGAGAGGTATTTAAGTAGTATATGACGTTTCCACAATGATATTGATATCCACAATATGAGGCAACAGGTATATACAGTTGTCTGGGCTCTGGCTACGTTTGCATCTGCTTTTGAGCTTTCAGCACAAAATCAGACCTTTTAACCGGTGAAAGTTAATCAGAGGACGGCTGTAAATGAAGCCTCTGAGTATGCTTCGATACTAGACTTCCGAGCTTGACTTTGTAGTTCCTTGCTACGTGGTGTGTTCCTCGGTGCTCGACAAGTGGCTTCTTTTTCGTTTCGTTCCTTGTTTGTTTCAAACTCCTCTTTTGCCTTGATCGGAAGTTACCATGTATCTAAATGATCGAGTAAGCAAGTAATCAAGGTATTCAAGTTCGCCGTACGTCTCTTCTGACTGCTGATGTGCAGAAGTGTGGCGATTTGCGAATAACTCTCAATAGAGCTTGGATCTTCTAGCGGTATAAGCTTCGTGACGCGTTAAATCTCGATATGAAAAGGCTACATGTCTGGATATAATGCTAAACCTTCAAGTTGTGCGTGTTCTGGATACTCAGCTTCCTCTTAACCAACTTTTTTTTGCACAAAACGTTCACCTCGTAAGCTTCCTTCACAGGAGAAAAGCAACGATGGCGAGTAGTGAGATTGGTCAAGCACCACCATCCAAGGCAGAGAAACGAGTAGGATCTTTCGAAAACATTAAGAGAGAAACCCTCTCTCTAAACCCTTCAGACAAAAAACCACATTACGCTCGACTATCCAAAATATCCGCCCCTCATGTAGAATCATTTAATGCTTTATTTCAATGGGGAACGTCAACTGCCGGCCTCATCGACAAGGCTGTCGCTGATATAGGTCACAGAGTCATGTTTGATACTCCAGTAACGGAGAATGGTCCTGGTGAACGTGGAAGAAACAGACTAGAGAGTATGAATTGCTGTAGATTCTTCATTTATCACCTCATATGAATTTGGATTTATGCTTTGTTCGCTCCTCTCGCTTGAAGAAATGACATCTTTGACATTGACGCTGATCTGCTCACTCTCTTTAGTGTGGATTGCCAATGTAAATATAGGTAAACCATCACTGCCTGGCACTAAGGGTGCTGTTGCGAAACGGGTGCTGCCGTCTGAATGTCGAGAACGAGGTATATCATATCGAGCTCAATTACAGTTCAAGATATGTTGGACTGTCAATGGAGGTCCTGTACAGGCTGAAGTCAAAACTGCTGGATATCTTCCCATACTCGTCCGTGTAAGTACTCGTGTGGTTCAATAAGGAGTTTACTGCTGTAGCTGTAGGAATTTTCAGAGATGCTTCATTGTTTTGGCTAAAAACACTCTTAACAATCTTTTCCAATAGTCAACTCGATGCCATCTGGATGGTAAATCGCCAAAAGAGCTCATCAAAATGAAGGAAGACCCTGATGAATTTGGAGGCTACTTCATCGTAAACGGTATCGAAAGGCTGATACGTTTGCTCATTGTGCCGCGCCGAAACAACGCAACAGCCATCATACGAACCTCCTTCCAAAAGAGAGGTCCAACATATACTCCATTCGGTGTCGCAATGAGATCCGTACGACACGACCAAACATCCCAAACTATCACCCTCCACTACTGCACAGACGGTGCAATCACCATACGATTCATCTACCGTAAACAGGAATTCATGGTACCATACCTCCTAGTATTAAAGGCACTAAAAGAAGTATCCGATAAAGAAATATTCGAAAAAATCATGATGGGCCGCTATCATGATTCCTTCTTGACGGATCGAGTCGAGTTACTATTACGATCGTTTAGGAGGTACCCTGTGTCCACTCGTAAATCATGTCTAGCTTATTTGGGATCCAAGTTTGCAGTCATGCTAGATTCTGCTGATGATGCTACAGAAGAACAAGTTGGATTGGACTTCTTGAAGCAGATCATTCTCGTCCATTTGGAATCTCCTCGTGACAAGTTTGATGTATTGATGTGAGTTGTTGCGTTAAGTGGTTTTATGAAGAGTCTGCGTGCTGGCTGGCAGCAAAGTTTGAGTTGGTTGAAGACAAATTTACAACTTCAATAGTTGGGATGTTTGCGTCTAGACTACCCTCTCCTATTTCGCACTATTAGATTCATGCTACAAAAGCTGTATTCTCTGGTTGCTGGTGAATGCTCGCCCGACAATCCAGATGCTCCAAATCACCAAGAAGTCTTGTTGGGTGGTTTCCTCTATGTGGCTTATATGAAGGAGAAGATTGGTGACATTCTTACAGGATGGAAGTCCCAGATTCAAATCGATTTGCGGAAGAATGCTATGGGTGTGAACTTCCATGATCGTAAGTTGTCTATGAAGGCCTTACTGCTGGCATTGATACTCGACGACTCAAACTACTTTTCTTATAGGCAAGTACTTACTCAAAGCCTTGAGCAAAGTAAATATTGATATCGGTAAAAAGATGGAATACTTTCTAGCCACTGGTAACTTGGTTACAAATAGTGGTCTAGACTTGCAGCAAACATCAGGATATACCATCGTCGCCGAAAAACTCAACTTTCTACGGTACCTGTCGCATTTTCGATCCATACACCGTGGTGCCTTCTTTGCAGAACTGAAAACCACAACAGTTCGTAAACTCTTACCTGAAGCATGGGGCTTCTTATGTCCAGTACATACTCCAGATGGATCACCATGTGGTCTACTCAACCATCTAAGTCATAGTTGTAGAGTCGTCACACATCCTATTGATACGAGCACAGTTCCGAATGCTGTTGCTGAATTAGGAGTATTGCAAACCATACCTGCTTTGGGTGATGGTGAAGCATTAGAAAATGGAGATGATCGTATGGATGTGGATGATGATAATGGCGAGAATCTATTTAAGCTGAAGGCTAGACAAGAAAGGACCATCTTGACAATTTTCTTGGATGGCCGAGTTGTTGGATATTGTACTGCCAAATGTGCAGAACAAGTATCGAAGACTTTGAGGTTATGGAAGGTCAAAGGAATTAAAGGGGTGAGTGTCGGCGGGCTCTGTTTTTTGTTCACTTTCGTCATCAGCTTGTCTTGTGCATGCATTGGTACTCGTCACTCTTTTTTTGCCAATGTTGTCCAAACGTATCTGCAAGGTTTGACCGAATTGTCCAACGTTTCTTTAGATACCGATGGATTTGGAGATTGGTTGGGTACCTCCATCTAAAGGTGGACAATATCCTGGCTTGTTCTTGTTTTCAGCACCAGCTAGAATGATGAGACCAGTCAAGTACATTCCAACTGGAACTGTTGATATGGTTGGAACGTTCGAGCAGGTGAGAAATCGATACAGGAATTATCTGTTTACATCGTCACTCGATACATGTTCGTTTTGTCTGACACGATTCTAATCTTTTTCAGGTTTATATGGATGTTGCTTGCCTACCTGAAGACATAGTACCAGGTCTCACAACTCATATTGAAGTGGCTCCTACAAACATGTTGAGTGTAATAGCCAACATGACGCCCTTTTCTGATTTCAATCAGTCGCCACGTAACATGTACCAGTGTCAGGTATGACGCAAGTGCTGAAAGCTTTGCACCAAAAGTTTTTTTGTTTGTATTTATTCTCTATTCAACTATACAGATGGGCAAGCAATCTATGGGTACAGCAGCTCACAACCTCCCTCATCGTACCGATAACAAGCTATACCGTATCGTAACTCCTCAAGTACCCATTGTCAAGCCGTCTCTATACGAAGAATACGGTATGGACTCTTACCCAAACGGAATGAACGCCGTCGTAGCAGTCATCTCATACACTGGATACGATATGGAAGACGCCATGATTATTGCCCGCTCATCACACGATCGTGGATTTGGACATGGTATCATCTACAAGGGCGAATTTGTAGACTTGTCTGATATGGCAAAGAGAGGCGAACCATGCTACTTTGGACTAAAGTTTCGAGATGGAACCGCACGTGGTGCTAAACGGGCCGCTGCCTTCGATCTTGCCAAAGTATCTAAATTCTTGGATATTGATGGGTTACCGCATATTGGAGTCAAGTTGACTGCCAAGGATCCCATGTATGCGTATGTGGATGAAGCTAAAGGAATGGTGAAGGTTGTAAATTATAAAGGGTCGGAAGATGTTTATGTGGATCAAGTCAATATTGTTGGTGAGACTATTTGTTTGTAGAAGATTCGTCAAAGTCGCCTTTTACGCTGTTAACAAAATTGTTCTATCTCTCAGGTTGTGACGAAACCTATGTCACCAAAGTCTTTATAAAGCTACGAGTACCACGTTCACCCATAGTAGGTGACAAGTTCTCATCTCGTCACGGCCAAAAGGGAGTCATGTCTCAACGATGGCCATCAGTCGACATGCCATTCTCCGAATCCGGAATCATACCCGACGTAATCATCAACCCCCACGCCTTCCCATCTCGTATGACAATTGGTATGTTTGTAGAATCTCTAGCCGGTAAATCTGGTGCCATGCACGGTATATCACAGGACGCTACACCCTTCACATTTTCTGAAACCAATATAGCAGCCGACTACTTTGGTGAAGAATTACGACAATCAGGATATAACTATCATGGCAACGAGCCCATGTATTCTGGTATAACAGGAGAAGAGTTTAAAGCCGATATATATCTAGGAGTTGTATACTACCAACGTCTACGTCACATGGTGTCTGATAAGTTCCAAGTACGTACCACAGGACCCGTACATAATTTGACTCAACAACCCGTTAAAGGTCGTAAACGAGCTGGTGGTATCCGATTCGGTGAAATGGAACGTGACTCGTTGCTGGCTCATGGAGTGTCCTTCCTCTTGCAGGATCGATTAATGAATTGCTCGGATTACTCTCAGCAATATGTATGCTCGAAATGTGGATCGCTCCTGTCTACAATGTCGTTGAAACCTCAGGGTGGTGCTGTTGGTGTGTTGGGACCACGTGAAAGGGTTGTTTGTAGGTCTTGTGGGACTGGTAAACATGTTTCGATTATTGCTGTTCCGTATGTCTTTAGGTACTTGTGCACAGAGTTGGTTGCTATGAATGTCAAGATTAAGTTGGAGCTTCAATAGAAGAAGTTTACTATATATAGCAGTGAAGGGGAAAGTCATAGAAGTAGTAGAAGTAGTGTTTGTAAAGAGAATATTTGCTGTAATAGAACCAGACCACGACATGCTGTTAATGGGATGAAGCAGGGCTGCCACTTGATGCAATTTCAACCACTACGTGACTGTTAGATTCTTAACTTCGTGATGCTTCTCTACTTTGCATTCAGAGGACTGTCTCGCGTAGAAGCAGCTTCGACACTGGCAGTTGTTGAAGTGCTTGACCGTCCAAGATCTTGCCTGTCAGGGAGAGTCGCTATGGAATTCCACATACAGTAGAGTCAGATTCCATCTGCATAAGTTTGAACGTCTGAGACGCTGTAGACCTTTCGTGAACCGCCTTCCCCACAAATTCTTTCCCAACATACAACCAAAGTAGGAGAGGAGGAGAAAGAAACAAGCACTGCTAGCCAGTCTCATCCTCCGCATGACAAGTCACCAGTCAAGTGTCATGTCCGGGCTTCGGTCGCATTACTTGCCTTGACACAGAATTCTTTCCACGTAAATATTTGAACCCATCCATCGCAGACAAACCCTGTGCTCTTAATGGAGGATGTAAAGTAGTCGCTACTATAAAATCTCAGCAGTCTACATAGTGGCCAGATTCTTGGTATGTTTCGGGTTCTCTCTCTTGTGGATGACATCAACATTAAACTATGCAATTCACTAATGTACGAACAAACCCATCATCATCAAACAGATGCGCTTGACTCTCTTCAAGAGTCTGTATGGAGCAGATGGGATTCTCGCAGTAAGGTAGTGTTGCAGCCTCAGTCAATATGCGCACTCAACGGCCAAGGTATCTCTAGGTGTTTGTGAAAGTCTTCACTGCATCATGGATATCAAGGTGGTTTGAACGGTGCAGGCTATACCTATGAAGGAAGTCTTGTGGGCAAGGTTCTTATCAATTGAGTTCAATTGAGAAACCTTGCGAGATTCTCGCTATTCTTCGTTGATGCTTCGCTATCAGTGACAGCTAAGTGTGGTCGGCGCTACACTATGTGTAGTGGGGAAGAAGAATGGTGGTGATTTGAGAGTATGTTACAAAGTAAACTTAAACGTTCAGGTATGATTGTTCTTCCATTCGCCATGATGTCCGGTAGACACAGCTTCATGGCATACCATTTTGAAAAAGTGTTTGACGTTCGAGTCTAACTACAAAGGTAGGACGTATTCAAATGTTAGTGTTTGAAAAGAAGTGGATATGATATAATAGAAAGACAAGGACATCGGGTCAACGTAAACAATCGATAAAAAGGTTCTGTTCAACTGCAAGATGCTGTGCTTCTCTTCGATTGTGTTTATTAGTTGATTTTTATAACATACTGTAGATGCTGATGTTGAATGTGAAGGACTGAAAATTCTGAAACAAACAGGTCAATCTTGCAAGCTTATGTATGCTGCAAAAGCACTAGCTTTTTGCCAGAGACTTTTCCAGTTGAGGACAACTCAAAGCCTTCCTTGACTGCACTCAGACCACCATCAAGAATTTGTGTAGGGTTTCCTTTAATCAAACCTATCAATAACGATTGTTCATTCAGTTTTTTTGCTTATTGCATGCTTTAACAGCACTGAAGCCAACCCATAACAAGCTTACCCTTCTTCAACAAGAAACTGTTCAAATCATTCAAAATGAAATCCTCAACAAACCGTTTCTTTTTGACATCCTTTTCATAGCCTCCCAATAAGGTTGGAATGACTTCAATGTCTTCAGGCGATGATTTTGGTTCACCGGCGATAGTGCACAATATTCCTCCAGATGCCAATGCTATGGCGCAATGCTAGTTGGGAGGAATAGAAACGTTGGTATCAGGGAGCTGACAAGAAAAAGGAAATTGTCTCGTAGCGTTACAAGTGCTGTATCAGCTCCAATACAGTCAAGTGCATATTTGAGCTCGACGTCCTTTATTATATTGTCGATTTCTCCCAAAAGAGCAGTTTCCTGTAAATCACACGTCACAGTTAGAATCAGTTGAAGAAGCAACTCACAGATCACTGATACCTTGTTTGAATCCAACACGAAATCAGCTCCAAACGATTTCACCAAATCAAAGTTTCTGGGCGAACAAGTTCCAATGACTTGGAAACCAGCTGCTTTGGCCAATTGAACTGCAAACAATCCGACAGAACTTGAAGCTCCCCAAACAAGATAATAACCCTGGTCTTTGGGTGACGTTGATGGTTTGGCCAGTTTTTGATGGAAAAACAGTGCGAGGGCTGCAGTCAAGGATCCGACACCAAATGTCGAAGCTAGAGCGTAAGGATCGTGAGTTACAAGACAAAAAACGAGCGCACATACATGAGTCAAGAATGGCTGTTGCATTACCTTCATCAAAGGGCATAGATGCTGGTTTCCTGATACAGCATGAAGCTTCCGCGACTAGAAACTGTGCAAAAGTACCGCGTCCAGCTTCCATAAGCCTTGTAAAGCCCATGACTTCATCACCAACAGCAAAGTCCTTGACATCGTCTCCCAATGCAGTCACAACACCAGCGAAATCACAACCGAGCTACAATAATGACAGATTATAAGATGAGATAACTTGGAAAGAAGTTCCTAGGAGTAAATGATGTTCTTACTGGACCAGGATACGACTTGTAAGCTCCATATTTTACCAATTTCCAGTCCACGGGATTTATTGCAGATGCCGTGACTTGGACAAGTACTTCTCCTATTGCATAATGATAATGGGAATCGTCAGTAAGGCAGTTCACAGCTGTATCAGACTGGGCTCTGCCGAAACTACAAACACTGGCAACCACCAAAAACAAATGTAGTTACCTTTGGCAGGAACAGGTTTATCAACTGTTTGAACTTCGATGCCGTCTTCAATGGAAGCCTTGGTGACCATGGCCGCCTTCATTTTGCTGTCTCCGGCTAACATTTTGAGTCAAAGTGTGTTTTTAGCGATTTGTTAAAGAGATTGGAACTAGAGTTTATCAGGAATCGCTCTTTGGTGATTTGAAGGCAGCGAATATAAACAATATACGTGAGATATCGTATAAATCGCCTTACGAGGAACGCGTTCAATACGTGTTATGGAACTGTTGTCGATTTAGTGGTTTAACATCGGTACTGGCTGCTGCACCCAACGAAAAGGGTACTAAATACGTGTGAGAGCTGTAATGACGATACTCAACTGGACAATTCCTGTCTAGCCGGTCTGTTGAGTAGATCCAACACTAACTCTTCACTCGAAGGCGATTCACCATGACAATGGAAGGCCATTGAGCGAACGAGTTTCGACACTGTTAACTTCTTCAAATAAACATTATCAAGTCTTGACTGAAATCACGTCTATTCATCAGGAAAATGTTCAATTCATATTATCAAGAAAACCGTAGATTAAACCAGCGTCAGGACATCAAGTTCCCATAAAATCACCCTAATCCCTCTCGGTCTCGGGAATCTGGGTAGCTTTGAGAATTCTGGTCCAAGAGAGGCGTCAGAAACTCGAAATGAGTGTGGTCCTACGTACGACAAAAGCTATCAGGTGGTCCACTCGAAATCAAAGTGGGAAATTCTAACTAGCCCAATTACCGAAGGATTTGCAGACAAAGAGGACTTGATCCTTTCAGAAGCGGCCTTGAACCCGTTGTCGCTGGATTGACTCATAGATTCGGTTAACCACTATGTCAATCACTCTCTTTGCATCTGTAAACTTCCATCCGATACAGTTCACTTTGGAACACATGGAATTCCAAGAGTCCTCGATGGTGATGACTGTGACTTCTTCAGAATCACTGGGATTTCGTCCGACCAGATACAGTTCGTCAGTAGTGATGCAGTCAAAAGCTCGTTAACCGATACCTGCTGATTCCACAAAACTGGAAACTGTCTTCTCACTGACTGCGATTCATAGCTAGAAAGCAACGTTTGTTGAAGAGTTGTATCGTCTTCAAGGAACAGCGCCTGAAACTGACTATCCAGCCACGTTACAGAGCACCCGAAATCAGGACCAATGCGGACACGCCACGGCCATGCCATCACTTGAAGAGTGTTATTTATGCTATACGAAATGTCCTGGACATCCCGGGCCGTGTCGTAGTAGACCGTTTTGCGATATCTGAGATGACAGATTTAGCATAACTTTCAGCAAAGACCTTGGCTCCAGTCAAGATTCTGTAGAGGTAAACATATTCAGGCAAACCAACCAAGTCTCGGCTGGCAACTGCCATCTCGGTGCAATTATTTGAGAAGTCAATAAAAGCAACAAACGTCCTTTTAGGTGAGACGTATTGCACGACCGATTGCTTCGTTTCTACTTCATATCGGCTAGCAAGAATGTTCTGGTTTAAAGGGTCGTTGCTGTCGGCTAAGGCTTTAAAATCCAGCGACACTGCAGCCACTGTTTCTATAGTATGGTCAAACACGTATTTCGTCGGTCCTATTAACAGATTCTTTGGTGCTATATCAATGATTCTGTCTCCATTAGTTCATCTGGTTTGGATTTGGATTGTATAATTTAGGGAAGCAGTGAGGACTCTACACTTTTAATTGGCTAACTAATGTGGTTATTTACCGAAGTATACAAGGTCCTAGCTTCCTTAGGTAGAGCAATATGAACAACCAGCATATTAGCAGTGGATGACAGCGAAAAGATCAGTTTCTTCCCAGGGTTGGAGCTCTTAAACTCAATCAGAGTACGACATCGCTGGGTTGCGTAAAACGTGAAACGAGGTCAACGAGAGAGCTGCTTTGGGATTTGTTGACTTAATAAGTACCTCCTGTTCCGTTTCTTCATCCCATAGCCTGAGCGGTATTCTGACTTCCTCTTCGCTCGATACGACTTCCTTAAAAACTAACTGTCCATCTGGCCAACAATGCACCGCTGATATACAGACGGACCAGTTCATGGCAAATTGGACATGGAAAGTTCGAGGTATTTCAATTTCAACGTTTCTTTCTCTAAAGTCCTTGTTAGCCACTACTTCTCCTTTCTCTACTGTCTTGCGTTCAACCCTGGCTAAGTAATAATCTTCGAATGAAGGTATCCAAACAGAACCATAATAAATCTGAGCGCCAAAGTCAAAACCAGGAGGTAGTGAACTTCCAATTAATCTTGGGGTGGGAGTTGCTGAAGGTGAGTCTTCGTCTGCTGAGTTACTGGGTTGAAGAGCTATATCTCTTCCAGAAAGTCAGTACTAGGAGCTTGTGAAATTGTGAAAATCCAATTAATTTTGCTGTGGCATTTGCTGCAGGTGAGCGGTATTGTTGAGAGGTGGAGAAGGGACTACGTCGTCTTTCGGAATACTGATAACTCCGTGGAAAGTCGAGGAGCTGGAGGCCCCGCTGTTCAGTGCTTCAGTGAGTGGGATGGGATGCGTGAGCGAAAAGATTTTTGTTGCTGGCTTTGGGACGTGACTAGTAGTGTACATCCACTTATTCCTGAGGTCCCTCCTATCATTGGATTTGTCATTATCGATGAAGTACATTTTGTCGTGCAGAAGTATTCTCGACCGTCATGAATAGAGTGAATTCGCTGTATATGCTAGGCCTTTCTGCTACACCACATCGAAAAGATGGACTCAGTAAGGCACCCCATTGGTATCTCATAAGTGCATGTACACTACTGTGACTGCATCCGTTTCAAGTGACGCAAACAGAGTTGTAAATTCGTTCAGCTCCTTTGCCGGTGGATAGAATGACACCGTTCGTCATGACAAGATGTCCTCTGCAGCGTGAAAGTCTGGATTTCGATCCACCAGTGGCAGCAAGCTTCCAAAAACGACATCTTTGCAAAAACTTGAAAAAGTGAGAATTTTGAAAGTTCAACGACAGTCAACGAAAGGAACGAGCGTGTCACGCGTAGGTTTTGTTATATTTCGAATAATATTATCCTCGCTTGCACCCACCTTGACTCGCTCGTAAAGCCGTAAAGCCTTACAGAGTCAGACTTTCTGACTTTCTCAACTATCAAAGTCCTGAAGACAGCGAAAGTAGGCACCTAGTTTCGGTATGGTGTTTGAGTCTTTGGTTTGACTTGTATAAGATCCTTCGATCGGAAGGGTCTAGCTCGATCGAGTAATGTCATTGAACTTGAAAGCGGGTTGAACACTGAGTTACTGACATTACAGCCCATGAACTACTGCGATTGGACGCTCTCTTACCTATTATAGACACAGAATTGCTGCTATTCCAGTTAGTTTCCTCAAAATCAAATTGTGTTTGAATTCTCGAATTCGAACTTCAAGTGCCTCCTCTCAAACCGCCATTCGTGAAAAGACATGGTTTCAGAGCCCTCCCAGTACATCAGGAGATAGATTCAGTGTTCATTCACCAGAACAAATACTCCAGATCGATTCATCACACACCCTCAAAATACCTCTGTTTTTATCAAGCTGGCCAATCAAGGTAAACATATCAAAACATTTAGCGGTAATTGTGTGTTACATTTTAGCAACCACAGATTCAGGCCTCGTCAAACCTGGTATTACAACGAGTTTCTGACCAGACACTCGGCCCTCAGAGCTCATTTTAAAAGCAGTCGCTACTTGATCCAATCCTCCCAATATCAAAGCTCGATTCCCTATTATGATGGGCTCCTTGCCAGCAAACAAGAGGGGGTTTGCAACGTTCTGCACAAAGTTCTCTAGGAAGGCTTTCTTGGCTGGAACGTGAATGTAATCACCAAGATAGACTGGGTGATGGGTGATACTAGGCGAAGGCAGCATTGCCGGCGCACCGGATATAGTAGCGAGTTGTGTGGGTATGCCAGGTGTTAATGCTTTTGCGCATTGCTATGAATTGAGTGAAATCTGGTTAAGAAGGTGCTTGTAAATAGCAATTGAGAATGGCGTTACTTGCGAGAGCGGTTTCTGAGCCAATACAGTCTACAGCCCATTTCAAGGGCGAGTCACCAGTGATACGTTTGATTTCGGTCAACACACTGGGACTATTCGAGTCTACGACAAATTCTGCTCCCAAAGACTTCACGTACTATCGAATAAAAAGTTGTCAGCAGCACACGACTTCAATTAATCCTCAAAACAATACATACGTCATGATTCCTCGGAGAAGCAGTCCCAATTACCCGCATTCCAGCAAGTTTAAGAATCTGCACAGCAAACAATCCACAAGAAGACGAAGCACCCCAAACCAACACGAAATCCGCGTCCTTTACTTTAGCAGGTGGCAAAGGTATCCTCATATGATGATTTATAGCAAGCACAGAAGTCAAGTATCCGACTCCAAAGCTTGTTGCCTCTGTAAATGGCATGTATGCTGGCATCTTCATTGTATAAAGTTCGTCCATGATGGCGTATTCAGAGTATCCTCCACGTCCTCGTCGAGTAGTTAATCTCGTAAATCCAGCTACTGAATCGCCTAACTGGAGTTTGGAGCAGTTGGGACCTACTGCGACAACAACCCCAGCAAGATCACAACCAGTTTGGACTGGGTATCTTCCTTTGTATGCGTCTGATTTAGCGAGTTTCCAATCAGCTGGATTCTATAAGTGTTATAGAGGATGAGTAAACGGTGTTGATCACAAACTTGCAAAATCGTGGGTTGATGAACTTCGAGAGCTACCAGAGATGCTGCGTGGATGCGAACCAAAATCTCTCCTACGTATGTAAATCAGTATTGGTAAGACACTTGCAGTACAAGAAACACCAAGCTACTAGTGTGTGATCGCTATTAAAACGTACCTTGTCGCGGTACTGGTCTTTCAATCTCAGCAACCACAATATTTGAGATGCCTTCACCAGTAATCATGGCAGCTTTCATGGTAGACATATCTAGTTACAAAGCAGCTTCGTAGCCTCGCAGATCAAAGACTTGGAACTGTGAAAAGCTTCGGGCAATCTGTTTTGAAGACACTGGCGACGATATATTAAACCTGCTATACAGCTTGCTTATAAAATACATATGAGGAAGATCACGATGAGGCCAAATTCTGATCACCACTTGCACCACCACCACTTGACGCCTCTCCTGGCCCGTCTCCACAATGTCCATCACAAGATTCATGATAATGGTCATGACGATGATGACTATGCTTCTTCTTACGAGTCGATTTACTACCACTAGCACCACCATTACCACTACTACTGTTATTCGGTGCGTTGCGGTATTTCGGTTGTCGTTCATATCGATTAGGTACATTTGGACTGTCTTCGTCTGATGTTGAATAATCGGATGAATCTGAGTCATCGAATGAGTATGGTTTGTGATATATACAGCATGCTAGATACGAAGGAAGCGTTAGATAAGTGATGCTCAGCGTGAAAAGCAAACAAGGGATGCTATGGCTCACAGCAAGACTCACATTTTGAAGTCTTCTTTCCCATCCCCTCATTATCCACAACACCAGTCCTCCACTTCACCTTCCTATCAGATCTCTGATCACCACCACCTTGCAAATGCAGCATCCCAGCTATAGCAACCTCATGCTGATGATCTCCTTCCTGCTCATTTGTAATGGTCATTGTTTGACTTCCTGCGGCGGGAGCTCGTTCTCTCATAGCTGTACTCGTACTGCTTATATGTCGTGATGGAGAATCGGGCTGATCTGGATTGTATGTCCCGAATTCAGGTCTTGTTGGATATGTGTTTATTGCGTTTGAATCCGTCATTTTTTTTTGACGAGGGTTTGGAAGATGAGGGAGCTATGAGATGGGGTTTTGAGGGGTATATAAGTTAATGCGATTTGACCCTCTCTACAGCCCTGTCTACTGGGCCTTTTGCTGTCTAGTTTTACTTGAGCTAGTCAAGTTGTGTTGGGTTTTACTGAAGGTTTGGAAGGAATGACAGACGAAGCTCGAAGACACATATCGAAGACCAACGCGAGAAACAGCTCGAGAAAATCTAAATATTTAAAGATTTATTGAGCTACGTGCAAAAATGCTTCAAATTTATTGGGAGGAAAGTCTTTATAAACCAATTCAAGAGTTTTGATCTATCATTGCTGTGTATCTTATGTTACTTTACCCGTACTTAGTACCTTCATTTCCTATCGCCAATGTTCTCCGGCAAATCTTGACTGTTCCATCTCCATAATATGCAAAGCTGGGATACGCAGTAGGCGGCATAGGAGTGGCTCCAGACCATCCTTGCCGTGGGGAGGCTGCTGATCCATCATTGGTACAACTGGATTTGGCACGCCGAAGTAAGGATATGGTCGATATGCTGGACGTTGGAATCCAGAGTATCCTTGCATGGGATTGTGTTGATCCATCATTGGTACAGCTGGATTTGGCACACCAAAGTAAGGGTATGGTCGATATGCTGGATGTGGGATTCCAGAGTATCCATGAGATTGTAAGGCACGTGACGTATTGGATGTGGGTATGTCCTTTCTTGACCACCCAGAAGAGTATCACCAGAAGTAGTGGGTTCTGGTGGTGACAAAAGTGGAGGCGCACCAAATTCGAGACAAGGCTTTGGTGATCGTGGGCTTGCGGCAGCCAGTACATTTGGAGCCAGTTCAACAGCAGCAGCAGTCACACGAGTGGTTTCAACTAATTCAGTTGACGATACACCAGTGTCGACTACTGCTGTTGCTGTTCCATTGCCAAGACTAGCTGAAGTTGATGCAACTTGGCGTGCTTCAGCTGCTTTTGTAGAAGCGCCTTTGGCGGTCTTTGATGCACTTCCAGATGGACTGTTGGTTTCTGCATAGCGAATGCGAGTTCCATCTTCCCTGCGTTGTGGTATACGAATTCCCACAAGCTAGGTTCGGCAAAAAATGTTGCGCATCAGCTGAAATCAACCAATTGATTCCAAGATTCTTTTTAAGATTCTTTACTGAGCGGACAAGTTGAGCTTGCAAATCCACCACTAATTGATGATATCGTTCAACTATCTCACGAGAAGAAGATGTACCTTTAATTAGTACTCCCTACAAAAAAGCACGCATCAGTCCGTATCGACAAACACATGTTGAGTACAACACCATACATTTTGTTTGTCAATACAAGAAACAACAGAGACTCCTCATACTTCAGCCTCTCGGCTCCAATCAGCAATCTTTCTTCACAGGCCCTTCTTGGTCTGCAGTCAAGTCAGTGCGAATTCTTACTTTGGAAAAGCGTCTTCTGATTATTATTACTTCGTCGGGGCTACTACTAGCAGATGCATCAGCAGTGGATACACCAGCAGCAGTAAGCGTTGGAGCTGGGTTGATTTAATCGGGTTGCGCGTCTTCAACTTTGACTTTGTCAACATTGACTTACACTCTCAGCTGGTTTTGAAAGCTTTCCGTCAAGTGTCTTCTTGTCTTCAGTGACCTTTTCGTTTTCAACACCGTCAACAGTAGCTGATGTTGATGCTGCATGCGAAGCACCAAAATCACTACTTTGACCAAATGGTGCAGCAACAGCCTCCGACACGCTACTGCCAGATTCATTCCTGACTGGAGAACTGGCAGTACGACTACGACGCATTACTTCCCATCCTGAAAGCTGGACTCTCGGTGTTGGTAGCACGCATGTCTGAAGGATGACGACTGTATTCAGACGTCAAGAGAGAGCCAGTCGTTCCTGGTTGAGATGACATTGATGATGGACGTTCAGACACCAAAGTGCTTGAATTCCATAAAGGAGAGGACTGTACGTGCGAGTAAGTACGTTGATCGAAACTTTTACGAGTACTATTACGATTACTGGCGACAGTAGTGCTGGTACCAGTGCTACCACGACGACCATTCACATCTCGATATCAATCTTTCCAGTTATTATTATTCGATGGTTTGGAAGGGTGGGGCTGGTTATATGCTGTGTCACTTTGTCGTCGAGGTGTACGATCATAGTTTGATGAGAAGTCGTTTCCATATTTGTCGGATAATAATTTACCAGTGGGACGAGAGTATGATGGAATTGAAGTCCCGTTTGAGGTTTATCCTTACGAGATAGTGGAGAAGGAGACGAGGAGCTGTCGAAGAAGGCAATGAAACGTCCATTACCGACAATCGGAGAAGGTGGCAATTTCCAGTTTACAAGTTCACTTTGAGGCGGAGATTATCTATATTTGCCTAGCTGAGGAGGAGAAGTAGCTGAGACCGTGCACTTTCCATGTCCATAGGCATTGCTTTTGGCAAGAGGGGGCGGTCGACCATTCGTTCATCTCGAGACGATTATTATTGTTATTTCGAGAAAGGGTTCTCAGCGACAACTTACTCCAGCTTGACCTATTTGAAGAAAGGAGAGATGAGCAAAAATAAGTCCACCACACGATTGCAACAAAATCCAGTTGCCATTCCCCTCTCTTGTCTTACCCTAATGAATTCCATCCGGCCTTTCAGGTCGCCCCAACGAATTGATAGAAGGAGCTTGAGCTTGTCCAGTCAGATTCCTGATTCTAGCCATGCTAAACAAGAATTGGTGTTTAAGTTGTCGTAACCTTTAGTGACCGTGTGTTTTGAAAGCAGCATAGTGCATCTGCGCAATTGTATATACAGAAATGTTCAAATAGCTTAAGGTCTTTTGACAGATTTGTCGAAAAGACCAGCGACAAACACCTCCAGCATGAACGTGATATTTGCACATTCAAATCAGCATATAGAATACCGGCCAGCTAACAAACATCATCACCACGACACAATCCAACAAAATCAGCATTCAACTTACACAGCTGTGACTCCATCTTGCTCATCGCCAGTAATAGGAATAACCTTCCCTCCTTGACATATGTGATTGTAACTCATCCTTCCTTTTCAATGTCTCTAATAAAAGCAAACGAGTATCATCAGTAAATAATTAATTCAACGCTTGTATTCGAGCTATCGAGTTGTAATGTGCGATGTACATGAAAAGCTCACCTGCAGAGCTCACGTGCAGATTTGTTGAAGCTGCTCAGAGAACCTGGGAGGGAGGTACATCTTTCCTAATAAGAGACGTGTGCACATATTAGGCAGACTACGAAATAAATCAATGCCAGTGTTGACAAATTACCAGTATACGCCATCTTTTGATATTTCGATGTTTTGTATATGAGGAAGGAGATTCTTTCAAAGAAGACAGCTTTGGGAATTTTGGCTTCCGATAAGAGCTATGCGATGTACGTTACAGATCTGGCGTCACGAAGGCGAGATATCAAGGCTGAAGATTTTTCTAGTCGAGTCAGTCGTGTGCAAGAATCGACGTACGGACCAGGCAACGCGACGACGGAAATTCAACATATTCAATGGGGGTATTGCTAGAACTTTATTTTCAGGGGGTATGAGCTTTATAAAACAACTGGTTTCTTTCCTTACATGGGTACAAATGCTACTACTACACAAATCTATGTGTTTCTTCCCTTCTTTCACATTTCCTCCTTGCTCCTTATATCGCTGTATTTGTATTTGTTGCCAGCTCCATAATAGGCAAAGTTGTGATGCATAGTAGGCGGCATAGCACCGGCTCCAGACCATGCTTGAGGTACTGGATGTTGCTGATTCATCCTTGGTACAGCTTGATTCGGCATACCAAAGTGTGAATATGGTTGATATGCTGGATGTTGGAATCCAGGGTATCCTTGCATAGGATTGTATGGCATTTGAGACGCTGGATATGGGTATGCTGTTTGTTGACCAGCCATACCGGTATCACCGCCAGTAGTGCCTACTGATGTTGTGAGTACAGGCGCACCAAATGCGAGTGCAGCCATTGCGCCACTTGCGGTAGGTGGTACACTTGTAGCCAATCGTACAGTGGCACCAGCGACACCAGCGTTTGCAACCGATACTGCTGCTGTTCCATTGCCAAGAGCAGCTGAAGTGGATGCAATTTGAGACCCTGATGCACTTCCAGATGGACTAATGGTTTCTGAATGGCAGATACGACTTCCATCTTCATTGCGTTGTGGTAAACGAGTTCCCACCAGCTATTTTTTTTTAAAAAAAGAGGATATTAGCAACATGCAGGTGAATAAGCCAAAGATGGCTTACCGAGCGGACAAGTGAAGCTTCCAAATCCACCAACAATCCAAGGTATCGTTCAATGACTGCACGAGAAGTAGCTGGACCAATAACAAGTACACCCTAAGAAGTCAATTCTGTTAGCTAGTGCCATGTACAGAATATACTAGAAGAAAATGTCAATGCAACTTACATTCTGCTTGTCAATGCAAGACATGACAGTGACACCTGATGATTCAGCTTCTTTCCTCCAATCAGTAATCCTTTGTTTCACCTCATTTTCTTGGGCTTCACTCAAGTCAGTGCGAATCCTGAGCTTAAAGACGTGTGGCTTTTTGACTAATCTTACTTTGCCAGTACTACTGGCAGATGCACCAGCAGTGGGTGCACCAGCGGCAGAAGGCAATGATCCATTGCTGACCTGGTAAGCTGGTCTGGTCTGTTCAGCTGGTTTGAATTCAGCAGGTTTCGCTGCTCCAACGTTGACATTGTCAATGTTGACTTCAGCGGCCTTTGTTGAATTTACAGGCTTTTCCTTAGCTCCAGGTTTCTGAGCTGGTTTGGCAACGACTCCTTCTTCAACTGGTTCAACAATATCTGATGGTGATGATGGATACGAGGCACCGAAATCACCAGTTCTACCAGATTGCAAAGCAGCAGCCACGAGACTATCAGGTACTTTCCTGGCTCGTGCATTGAGGGACACGTCGTCGGCAGGACGAGTCAAGTGATTATTTGTCATCTTGAATGCTGGACTCGCTGTGTTAATAACAACGTTGTCTGAGGGACGACGAGTGTGCTCAGAAATCAAGAGTGAGCCAGTCCTTCCTTGTTGCGATGACAACGATGATGGACGTTCAGACGACAATGAGTCTGAGTTCCATGAAGAAGTGACTTGTACGTTTGAGGCAGCACGACCGTTGTAATTATATATACTTCTACTCTGACTATTGGTCACAGTAGTACTTGTGCTACTGGTACCACAAAGACCATCCAAGCTCTCACTTTGATCACCGCATTCATTATTTTCAGGTAGTTTGGGAGGTGATGGTGCATCAGATCGTCTGCGTCGAGTGGTTGGGCCACAAACATACTCTGGTGACTCGTCGTCTCCCGCTTCGGCGTCAGTGGGATGAAAAAATGATGGGTTTGAAGACTCGTATGGGGGTATATTATTACGGGTGGCAGTAGGAAGAGATGACAAGGCCCTTCCATTGCTGTTTACAGTAGGAGAGTCTGCCATCCAATTCTTTACCGATTGAGAAGGCGATTCCATCCAGTCGCTGGGAGCTGGAGAAGGTGGTACGTTCCAGTTTCCAGCGTCACTGCAAACATTTAAAGAAGGAGATGGCCTGTAATTGCCCATTTGAGGAGAAGGAGCAGGTGCTCTCCTGTCGAGCCCAGTTCCATAGTAGTTGGTTGCAAGAGACGGAGGTCGAGACCAATCAGGAGCTTCATCGCGAGAATGATGACCAAGAGTTGATGAATTCCACTCAAGACCAGTACTATTAATACTATTATTATGGTTTCGAGAGGAGCTGCCAAGTGGTCGTTTGAGACCAATTCCAGTGGGCTGAAGAGGCATCCAGGTTGGAGGTGCATTGACATCAACACCACCAAATGGTTGTCGTGAGCTCTGAAAGGTGTTGCTGTTGGGTTCGGTGACATCGGTCCGTAGAATCACATTCTGTTTGCATGAATAATATGAGGACGTGTGAGGATTGCAAGTGTAAAGATTGCATGCATTCCTTAGTTAATAAGGAGGCTTTTATGTTGTGTCCCAACTTACTCGAGCTTGACCTGTTTTTAGGTAAGTGGAAAAGTATGAGGAATGAGATAACAAATCCTTCAAAGCAAAATCCACGCGCATCAATGCAATTTCAGCTCTCTTACCCCAACCAAACTCTTCAGGTCTTGGAGCTCGTGGCCACTGATGACGAGAAGCTACAAGTGTGACGACGAGATGTCAAGAAGTGCGTACAGTAGGTGAAGAAACTACCAGTTACCACAGAGACTCACCTTGCTGGGGAGGTTCAGTTTGATCCTTAATTTTGACCAATGCAGCCTTTACGTCGTCGGCATCGTCACCAGTGATACGGATTTGTCGACCTTTCTCCTTGATATACTCGATGTGAACTCGTCCTTTTTCCTCCAGGTCACTAACAGAGTGAGGCAGTGAACGATTATTACTAGATATTTCAAATTATGTATTGAACTAGTAAGGAATACTGTCACCAACATACATGATGGTGCTGCGAAATTTTCCTCGTTCAACACTATCTTCAGAGACGTTGGGAGGTAGATACATCTTCTCTGTATAAAAAACATGATAAATAGTAGTTAGTAAATGACGAATTGTGTATTCATTTCATGGTATAAGCTGACTGACCGACAAACGGCATCTTGAGCTAGTTTGAAGGATTTTGAGAGTGGAGGAGCCTTTTCTTGCTAAAGATGGAAGCTTTGCTCGACGATTTCGAGAATATATATGATGTGAAAAGTAGACGATGATGCTCTGACTGGAATATCTATGTCAAGAATGGTGTTAAGGAATTAAGAATCAAGTAGTTGACGTACAGAACCAACACAAAGTCGGCGTCCAACGCAGAGTGTGTTTCTGAAGCTTGAAGTAATGAAGTAATTATGACGCGTTATTTGACGTGATATGGGTGATATGCTCTCTGAACTCCCTTATTGTCGTGTTAGACTATTCGCAATCATTGTTTCGTTTGGAGTAAAGTGAAGGCTGTTCAACGTGAAGCAATCTAATGTTATAATATAAAATGTTGAATAATAAATTTTTACGCGTAAATATCTTACTACTGTCTGCTTCGCAACTTTCGAGTCCTAATTGGCGTTGAAACGAACTGTGAAGGCGTCACGATCACGATGATGACGTCTGTGGAGAGGATGCCTCCTCCATCAGATGGCATGTATAATATAGATCATAATCCTAGCATGCCAACGGATGTGCATCAAGACACATGGACCATTATTCAGTCAAAGAAAACACGACGAATTAATGCAACTGCTGCTGCTGCCGTTGCTGCTGCTCATACAGCTCCAGAGTCTATGCGATCTGCTAGAGATAGATCTAGATCTTCCATTTACCGTAGCGGATTACCCAAATCAACTTCATCTACTCCAGGTACACATTTTACATCTCACATTGTGGATTAATACATTAGTTGTCATTCAACCGCAAACGTGGACTAGATCTGCCGCTAATCACATTTAAATATCACTAGTTAAACCATTACAAGCTTCCAGACGGGCCCTTGACTCTAGTTCCACCTCCAGAACTGCGCCAATTCCTAAACAACGACCATCCTCTAATGCACCAACAAAACGTGATGCAACAGCAACAACCACACCCGTTAAACAACTAGCATCTACTGTCGCTACTCGTAAAACTACTCCGTCGTCTATTCCTATTCGTAATGCTGTCAAGACAGCAACACAAGCATCACAACGATATGGAGCTCCTCTCGTCGCTCCCGCTGAAGGCTTCCCAAGGTTGTCCACAGCCTCTACCGATGCAACCGCTAGATCAAGTAGATCTTCAATAGCGAGCATTACTCAGCCATCTTTGAATAGTCTCATCAAGTAGGTGCAATAGTTAGAGAAAACGGACACACTCCAAGCTAATCCAATGTCGACCTTCTTTTGCTAGAACCTTGACTGATCTTAATCGGCAATGCAGCGAGCAGTTAAATCTAGAGACGTGCATTCGTGTAATGGAGTTGTTGGACCAACACCGTGCACTATTCGATCAGGTTGATACTCATAGACTTTCATTTGTCGCTTTTTGTTGGCATTTTTCTGACTAGGTCATGCACCGAACTCCTCATAGCTCAAACAAAAACTATCTGCCACTACTGGTATAAAATCACCTCAGCCTATACCTCTACTCAAGGCTGATGTAACAAGACTGACACCTCCTGATTCCACTCAACCACGATCACAACCATCCGAACCTATAGAACAGCATATCCAGCACCAACCACAGCCAAGTCAAATACCACAGCCAACACCATTCGCATCAATAGTCAAAAGCGGTCTAGTAACAAAGTCAGATATATTAGCTGTCGTACCTCCACCGGCCTTAGGTCTGCTATGGGACGCTGTAATGGATCCTGAGGCCAAATCAGAGTCTCTGAAAAAGAGTAGCGAAGACTCAGAATCTCTGAAAAAGAGTAGCGAAGACTCGGAATCTACTTCTACTGCTGACGGAGGTGCTAGTGAACGTGCCTTCTTATTGGCTAGTCGATTACCTTCCAGTACTGAAACTTCTGAAACCGGACGTCGTAAACGAACTATGAGTTGGGCAGACCTGTATGTGGTCGTTTTTGCACTGTTACCAATTTACTTGTTGTTGAGAATAGTAACAAAACACTCATGCTTCATTTCTTAGGGTGAGCGAAAACACCTTGTCACCACCACCGTTTGAGTTCAGAATCATGTCACCTCCTATTCCCAAACGGAATCAAGATCCTCTAGAATTAGAACGTAAACAACTCAAAGCTCAAGAATTACGCGAAACCTTCTTGAATGACAAGATTGAGAAACAACGTACCAAAGCTGTGCAGGTATTTCCCGATGTTTTTGTCATCTGTTCGACTCTCGAACTAAAGAGCCTCCAAATGTAGATTGAGCAGGCTGTACGTGAACGACAGCAGACTCAAATGGAGCAAAAGAGACAATTAAAAGAAATCATTGATGAAAAGCAAGTCAAGGCTGAAAAATTACGCAAGTCTCATTTAAAGAGTATCAAGGAAAAGGCCAAAGAGGAGGACAAGAAGAAGAACGAGATTGCATTTATATCAGAACTCAAGTGAGCATAGTGTGCGTTTGATCTATATTCGTCAACGTATCGATCTCAATGACCTTTTTTATGCGTTTTAGCAACGAAAGTAAAAAAGCAGAAGTGCAACAACGACATGGAACAGCCTCTGCTCGTCTTCAAGAACTAGAAGATGAACGTCTTAGACGTCTATCTGAATCAGCTGCATTACAAGAAGCAGCACTAGAACGACGACGTATTCAAGAAGCAGATCGGATAGCATGGATTCAACGAGAAGAAGAAAGACGCCGTGATCTAGAATTAAAAGCAGAGCAAGTCCGTCGTCAAGAAATGGAACGACGTAAAGGATCTACGCATGAAAGAATGCGTCGTGCTGAACTGAAACGTGATCAAAAAGAGGCTGAAAGTGCTGAGAAGAGACGAGAGTTGACTGAAAAGCTTGAAAAGGTGTCTAAACGACATGAAGAGTTTGTGGTTAATGTCAAGGAGCGAGCCGCAGCACAGAATCGACAAGCTGAAGAAGTTGTTAGTCGAGTTTCTGCCGTTAGGACTCCTGACAAGAGACATTTGATGTGTCTTCAATGTAATGTTGAGGTAGGACCTTTGATCTTGTGACCGAATTTACAGGGTTAAGAAAGGTTCATCTGCTTATTCTATTCAACATCTGTAGTTCAACGATGATGACACAAACGCTGATCATACTCACGGCTCTGCACCACCATCTCCATTCCGACGCCCTATGATATCAGAAGACCGATCACTCCTGTCCCCCACTCCGCCACCACGTCGTATACAAGAGAGAGACAAACCAACTAAACGACGACTGAAAAAGATTCGCCAACGTTTAAAAGACTTGACCAAAGGAATAGTATTGTTACCACCTGCTCTACCGCCTTCGTCACAGCGGAATCGTGGGTTGGTCCATGCACTAGATCAATCTGCCACTCGTCTTGAGAAATTCGTAGTGCTGTATAGTGGTGTTAGTAATGGAAGTAGTTCTGCTACTGGTGCAAATAGTAGTAAAGAGACAGAACGAGTGGCTATTGTTACGAATTGCATCAAGGCTTTGGAAGATGTCATAAGGCTTATTGATGTGACGAATCCGAATGATTTGTCGGTATTGTGTTCAAACGGTTGTTTGACGTGGATTTGTAGAGCTATTGGAACGCAGGATGCTCACGGTTGGTCTGTCTTGCCACCAACGTAAGTGGTTAGTTCTGGACATTGTTACTCGTTTTTGTTGTAAATTTTATCGTGACACAGGTTGATTATACCGGCTGTTCGTGTTCTCAACATTGCAATGTCAGTGGCACCGAGCAAAGATCGACTGGTATTAACTTCAGAAGGAGAAGATGTTGCTATAGAAGCTATTGACCTACTGTCTCGATTACTGCCAGTCTGTAATCCAACCTCAGATGTCTGCTTGTTGGCTAGTGCAGAGCTATTCGAGTTCATTGCCTCGTGTCTCAAGTGTGGCACTGATGGTGTCTTTGGGAGTGTAGCTGCTAAAGTTATTGATGAAATGATCAAGTAAGTCCAGCCGTCCCAAGTGTTTTTTTGGCTCATTGATCTAACATATTGTTTTCTAGTTTTATACTCGCATTGGACTTTGTAGACATGTTGTACAACATTCTGTTGGTAGTTCATGGACCTCTAGATGTCGATGCACCTCAATTTGTATTTGTAAAAAGGTGTATGGTGTTTATGGAAGCGCTGACGTGTTTCCAGCATACGGAGTAAGTTCATTGCATTGCATTGATGCTTATGAGGAAAGCCATGTTTTGCCTTGTCTGACTTGACTCGCTGTTTAGTCTATGGAAGCTGCCATTATATGCTGCCAAGCCAAATACAGGTGCCGCGCCGGCACTGGCATCTACATTTGCAAGTACTGATTTGGCTGGGATTATTACCATGTTGGATGCTCTTCTTTTGTAAGTATTGAATTTGTACCTATGACCCAAAAGAAAGAAGAAGCAGGCAGGCCTTCCATTGCATTCACTAACACGTGCTTGTACTCTCATTCTAGATACCATGGTGGATCAGCTAGAGCAGCAGCAGCCACCAATCTCCCACTAGATTTCCTAACAATGGGTATACACGCCCTCCAAACACTAAACCACATAGCCACCATATCACTCCCAACACTGCATGCATATCTAACTCCACACCCGCACCGAACCGAGTTCCTCCACCTAATCCAATTTTGGCTCAAGTATCGGGCCAACTGGTACCCGACATGTACCGACGACCACATAAAACAACTACATGATGAATTACTACACGAACTCATCTTGTTACTTGGAGCAGCCGCATTAGAGCCCGAGGGAGTAGGAAGATCGGTTTTAAGATTTGGACAACGTCCAGTAGTGTTGCAAATACTGGGAGAATTGCCATTCGAGTATTTTATAAGACCTGATTTGGCACAGGTCTTATTCCCTACGTTGATTGCGGCATGTTATCATGATGAAGGGAATCGGATGGTGCTGCAGGAGGAGATGTCGTTGGACTTTCTTGTCGAGTTTATCAAGAGTCAGCAGGTTGAATCTAGTAAGTTACCATCTCGCTGTATGATGCCAAGTCTATTCGAGCAGTTTCGCACTAAGTTTTTATCCTTTTGCTTTCCCTATAGAAGATAATGAACAAGAAGCAGTACCATCGACACCAACACTAGCATTCCGATCCATGTTTGGAAATCGGTTTAATCGTGAATGGTGGAAGACTGCGATGGTGGAAATGAAGGCACCTGGAATGTAAATAAGTTATTTAATGGAATGCCGAAAACATCGTATAGCAATACTAATGATGCCGAAATTGTGAAGGCAAGTTTGGTATAGAGTGGCAGTGATCGTTGTCGGATCTCGACGCGATTGTGGAGTAAAGCGGAAAGGCGACACGCTCTTATGGTGTACTTCACGCATATGAATCGGTACATTCATTCCAAAGCTTGATCCTGTTGTAGCAGTGGCTTTTAGATTGCCTACCAGGGTTTGAACGACAAACGACCATCCACCAACTCAAACACTCTCAACAAACCAGTTGAAATTCCAAGATGAGTTCAAGAGGAGACTTCATCATTGACGACGATGAAGATCCATTCGCAGGTACGCATGCAGACGAAGCAGTTTGTCTCTGTTAGCTGGTTATCTAAAGTCTCAAAATCGGAGGGTCAAAACGTTGTCAAGCACAACAAGGCAGCGTTCAACACTAAGAAGAACAAAAACTCTGCAGACCGGATATAAATAGCCTAGAAGAGCTTCCATTTTCATTCTTGACAAGCCCAACTAACATAAAAAGTTGAAAGGACTGCACACATTTCAACAGGGATAGTTGACAAGTCTAATCCAACACCTTATTCGTCACTTCCTAGACAACTACAAGCTCGCACCATCATCATCAACACTCCTCGGAACAAACACTCGAAGCTCACTGATTGCAACGCCATTCACACAAGCTCCATCTGCCGGACTCCAGTTTTATACACCTGCTCCACAGAGGAGTCCTGAATCACCTGTGCTGCCTACGAATGGTGCATTTCCGAATAGCTCGTATGTTGGTGTTGACTTGAGTTCGACAAAGACTGGTACGTCATTTGAGTTTATTGTTTTGCTCTTTTGTTTTGGCTGTTGTATGCGTTTGCAATAAACAACTCACTTATCGTCCCCGACTCAGACTCACTAGCCCAAAAAGAAGAAATCTTACGCCGAAAAGAGGCCGAGCTTGCAGTTCGTGAACGAACGCTTCAGCAGCAGCAAGAGTATTTGAGACGTGTAGGCACGTCTGCCAAACCACCAAACTGGCCACCCTTTTATCCGATTGTGCATCATGATATCCAGGAAGATGTGCCTGAACAGCATCGTAGAATTGTTACAAAAGTGTTTTATCTGTGGTTGGCGAGTGAAGGGTTGTTGATCTTGAATATGTTTGCGTGTTTGGTGAGGTTTTGTTGTGTTTGTTTTTTGGAGTTTTCAACCGGAAGATGCCAAAAATTCAGAAAATCACTACTATGAAAAAGCACTCTGTCCTCACAACCATTTCTGATGATTTTGAATAGGGAATATTAATTGCACACCCACCTGGACTTCCTGGAGCTGCTTCTGATTTTGGAGTATCATTTGTAGGTTTTGAACGAAAAAAACCAGCGGATTCCACCAGCATTGAAACAAGTTTTTGATCAACTTCCTTTTTTTTCTTTTTTTTCTTCAAAAGGTGTACATATTTACAATCACTGCTGGAAGCTTCTTCTTATGGTGGAGGCCCGCGTATCTGGCATTTAGCAAAAACTCGTCCTTTTTCTACTTTGTGTTTTTCATCTTTATTGGATGTCATATCCTCTTGTAAGTCAGATTTCTTCAAGGAGTGTTGAGCTTTGACTCGTCTAACTTTTCTTGCTCTATCAAACTCCTAGTTGCTACTATATGGCAGTTGGGATCCCTGGCTCTGGCGCTGCAGGTTTCATAAATATGTTGGGAGCCATAACAGGAGGTGCTGTGGGAACAGGAGTTGTATGCATAATCGTAATGGCATTGTGGATTCTCATTGGCACGTACTCGTTATGGACGATGCGTGAAGTATATGCTATATTCGGCGCAGGAGGACACTCGTTTGAGAGTGCGAAGAACGAAGCGATAGCTATCGGTGTCAGGTAAGAACAAAAAAGAAACCTGGAATTACCTCATATCACGACTCCGATAACTTATCACCCCTTCTTTTGTAGTAATCCAACGACTTCAAACTTGGCTCAAAGTGCAGCGACAAATTACTTTGCCTCGTCAGGTCCACCGAGTCATGTTTGAAGAAATCGTTTCGCATATTCTTCTTTGTTTTGCTTCATAATTTTGCTGTACAATCATATCCCTGAAAAATACACCACAGCCCTCATACAGTTCAGTAAAAAAACATGTGTTGGTGCAGCAGAGTTTGTGTAATGTGTTTAAATTATTGGTAATGGTATCATAGTACAAGATTCCATTGATATGGAGCAGCGTATGAAGTGTACATGATGGGGGATGAACGGTCTTAGCAGGGAAGAGGTAATTTTCGGATACGAATATATCCGACATGAATTGTTATTCCTTTATACAAATGGCTTCCGCTCATCCTTATTCTTCAAATTCTCGTAAAATAGCCTGATAGCAATAGCGTCCTTTAAATTTGGTTCCACCTGCTTCCTCTTTTCCAGCAGCAGATTCTGCGCTCCTTCTAAATCTAGCTGGTACCTGGTTACAAGATAGCACATTACGACACCTAAAGTAGAGCTAGTCAAACAAATCCCAAACTACCGATGAATTGGTCAGACTTACTCGCCGACCTGCCCTTCCCAGCCTTACAATGAACCAACGCAGTCTCCCCTTTATCAGCCACCGCATTCAGTATCTCGGCACCTCGAACCAAATGCTCGTAGGGCGGGACATTGAAATCTGGACATGGTAGTCGGTAGTGTGTTAGACCGCATAGTTTGGCACGTCGTTCGACACCTTCGGTCTCTTGGCACATGTTGATTATGTGTGATACGTTGAGGGGGGCGTTGGTGAGCTCTGTTAGGTCTGTGTCTTGTGGGAGCGCGCCGAGGATTACGTGGGTGTCGACGCTATGTGTGCAATGGAAGGTTAGATTTCGTGTGTGATTTGGTACGTCTTTTGTCAACACATTGATACGTAAATGAGTATAAAGTGACGATAACTGTTAAGCAGCTTGTTTGCATCAACTTTGGATCAAAATTGTCTCCAGCGATTGCGGAAAAAAGCAAGGCCAAAATTTTGCAAATGTGTTGACACTTTCACACCCAGCCAAACACACCACGACCACATATAACCCTGATACTCACCGATCAAACCAGTTGAATGACCCTAACGCGAATTGAGCACGATTCCAGTAGTAAGATACTCCAAATGCAGCTTGTTGGAGTAATGTGGTTTCAATGTTTGGCGGTGGTGGTGCAGTTTGTATGATTTCGATATCAGAATCACTCATCATAGTGTATAGGCAGGATTGTTAGACGTTCGTAGTGCCCGTGTACGCTTCAAAGTCAAACAGTTGATGTTGAGAGTTGACACAACAAGGTTTGGTTTGATCTATTGATCTAAAGAGGAAGTTGACGCGCCAGATAGCGTTTGATATAGCTTCAGCTTGAATATAGTTCGTCCCCAAGTCCTTGTCACGACTTCCTCGCTTGCTCACCTGAAATTTTCAAAAACAAGATCCTGATAATAATCTTGGTCAATTTTATATATAGCCATGCTGAAAGAGTTCCGCGAGTGGATCCGGCTCAAAAACTATCAATATGAACTCACTTTTGGTCTATACATGTTGGAGGGCTGGGAAAAGACTACATTCAGTAAGTGCTTGAGGATTACATAGCTAGTCTGTATTTGCAGCATCTGTCATTGAACACTAATTGTACACACTGCTTTATCCTCAGATACCGTGGTATTCCTACTCTTAAGCCTGGTAATCTACTCTGCCTATTCGCAGCTGCCTCATTACACCTCGGTGCTCGTCAAGAAGACTGTCTATTACATGAGTGGGGATACGCTATAAAATCAGATACATACATTCGTATTCTTGGCATGAAGGAGGAAGAGTAACTGTTGTCTCAATGTAAATGCTGGTCCCGAAACACGCACACTGGTTGGAGAATTCTATTGTATTTGGGGATGGAAGGATGACGCTTTGCCGCATTAATTATCATGAGCTCTACTATAATATATTTATGATGGTCAAATCTAATCTAGATGTTGAGCGATGTCGGGCTTCCAAAATGTTAAGTTCTCTGAACGCTTCGGGACCCCTGATTTTCAGAACAGTCTTGAACAGGAAGGCTTCAATGCAACACAGCATCAAATGACACAAAGTAATGCATCCATTTCAGGTTTGTTCTATTCATGCAAAAAAACAACTTGATCTTTATGAATGAATATCTTGACTGCAAACATCAATACTCACCACCCAACTATTATGGTTTCATGGCATGAGCAACCCGTTCAAGAATCGTAGCAACACGGTCAATGCGACGCTGGACTTCTTGCATATCATTGGATGCAATGGCTTCACGAATAGCTGGGTACACTTCAACTGCATAGCCAGCCCATAATCCTAGTAGGTGAATTTTCAAGATTATAGAGTTGCCAATTGGTAGGTGAAAACAACAACAGCTTAGAAGGTTATAAGCCGAGCATCTGCTTTTTTGGCACTCACCAGCACAATACAACACATGCTTAAACCAATCCCGTCCCGGAATCCCCTTCTCATCCAAAAACGCACGCTCACTAAACGCCAACAAGTCATTAATACTCTTTCTCGTTTCAAGACTTGTAATTGTCGTGTCTTGAGATGCTTTGTGGGCTTCTTTGGCTAGCATTCGAGCTGATACATCCATATGTCCTATAGCACAGTATATGGCATCTAGTTTGACCTCATTGAAGCGGAAGAGAGTGGATATAGAGTTCCAGAGAGATTGATGGGGTGCTTTGAGCAGCAAGTCGGCAATGTCTGCTGTGTATCCCAAGAGGGCGTACGGATAGGTAGTTGGATCGAATGGGAGGATTGGAGATGTTGCGATGCGGAGTGTGAGGAGTCCCATGATTTCTATTGAAGAAGTTTTAGGCACTTTTTGTTTGTGTGGATGTTTGTTTGACGACGAAAAAAACCGTCGTCCAAACCTATACTATGCAATGTCGCGACAGCACGTCACATACCAGCAGCGGCAACATGGTATTCCCATGTAGGATCGCCATACTTGGACATCCATGTAAAAGAATCATAATTTGAATGATACACTCCATATGATCCTTGGTTTGAAAAAGTTTGTGTCATCAAAGGAGTTAGTTCATGGACCAAACCATTCAAACTAGTTCTGCAACAACGTTTGAAGGTATTTGGATCAAATCAAAATCCCTCTGCGAACCTGTAAATCCAAGATCAATAGACGCAACACCTGCATGTTGCAGGAACGCAACGTAATCAGATCCAGATCCTAAGCCGCGCACACTGGGCACTGCGCCTACAGGACTGAATTCTGGTTCTCGAGCTACCCACTAAGGCAAAAAGGAACTAAGAGTCAACTAAAGACACACCGTTTCTTCTCAGAGCAAACTTTTACATCATCATAGACAGGCTTGCCAGTTTGTGGATTGATAACGTCCCTTGAAACATCTCGAAGTAAATTGGCTAGTAATGGGGATGCTGACGCGTGAAAATACGGTCCTGACCTATGGTGTTTATTTGTAAACTATGTCAGATAGGCATGAGGAGAAAAACGGTGGTAACAAGAATGAAGAACTTGCAATATCAAGAAAACTCACACCCCAGAATCCATATTGATGTATGCAACCACCTCCTTGGATACAAACTTGACATATTGTTCCACGTATTCGGTACTTCCAATAAGTCCGTACTCCTCTGCATCCCAACTTGCCAAAACAATGGTTCGAGCTGGTTTCCACCCTGATTTGACCATTGCACCAAGACTCCGAACCATTTCCAAGTGAGCGGATGACCCACTAGTGACAAGGTGAACCAGGTCAGAAATCAGAATATGATGCCATTATGAGGACAGAGGGATTTTTTGTGCTGTTGAAAGACTAAATAGCTAAATACAGTTTGCCTTTCCACTTGCCTGCTGGGGTCAACAGCACCAAACACCCAAGCGTCGCGATGATTCCCAACCACAACAGAACGCTCGGGTTCTTCACCACCAAGGACACTCCCAATAACATTCCAAACAGGTCTTATCTTATAATCCATCTCAACATTCAAATGAACCTCCAATTCACTCGGTCCGGTATAATACTCAAAGTCCAATCCACCTTGCCAGCTTGATTTTATATGGGCAGCCTTCTTGCCATGTCCAACAAGTGCTCGCAAGAAGGGTTCTGCATCACCATACGATATAGGCAATGACGGAATTTTCGGAATATTGGCCTTCTCCATTGGAATTCGTTTGGAGTCCTTTAGAGCAGGTACACCGGGAGTAAGTGGATCTCCATCATACAACACCCCATATTGCACTGATCCTCGTTGTATACCAGATTTCGGACGCCATGGGCCATCAGGATACACAGCACCACGTACAAACCCATCATCTTTAGGATCAGAGTATATCAAGACACCTTTAGCACCTGCGAATTCGGCTGCTCGTACTTTGATACCACGGAATTGGCCACCGTATCGTACAATCACGATTTTACCTTTGACGCTAATCCCAGCTTTCTTCAAAGCTGCAAAATCGTCAATGCCACCATAATTCACGTATACCAGCTTGCCGCGTACTTTTCCTGATGCGCCGTAGCCGTGGAAACTGGGTACTGCTGTGTTGTTTTGCGATGTTGGGTCGCCGTCGACTGGATCTTCAATGAGGGAGGCGTTGAAGATCATGTCTGTCTTGTTGTGAAGACTGAGACTTCTAGGTCCAGGATAGCTATGTGTAACGCGTCAACAGCTTTGAAGCTTCAAAGAAGAATCATGGTATGACAATGCATCCACTTTCCAAAGAACCTACTTGATTAATGGCCAATATTCTTCAATATGAGCGTCTTCAATACCAGCCTCTTTCCATTGCTCGACTGTCCACAGTGCTTGCTCATAGTCTTCAGGAGTTCCAGCAGTATGAGCTTTTGATGTATAATATCTATGTGAAAGAGAAGGGATCAAGCTTTAATTGAAAATCCAAAATATATCTTTAATGCTACTGTATTCGCAAACGACATTCCATTCAACTTCAAATGTAATGTTACGGGTGGTTGATGTCGAGTGAAAGCATAACATACGCAAAAGGGAAGCACATTCTAGTCATCAAATAAAGCATTTGCTTTGCTTACTTGAGAGATTCACGAATTCTGGTAGCATCCAGTCCCTTCTTGTAGTCTTCTTCGACATCAGCAGAAATTTGGCCTTTCTTGTTTTCGAGTATACCAATCGGTTGTTGGAATGCCCATGCCGGACTGCAATAAATCCAGCATAATATCACGGAGAAGGTCGCCTTTAGCTTCATCTTTGAAACAAGGACACGAGTTGAATCAATATTGCGATAGAGTTGGAGTAGGGCGATGCGAGAACTATGATATATAAGTACGTCGCGTCACGAAACATTAGACATTTTGGTACAAGATGATATTATATGGTTGTCTAATATTACTACTTATCACAATTTGACGAGATTCAACTGCAAAACTTTTGCAAAACAGTTGCAAGCTGATGGATTGTTATCAATCCATGAACCAAGAGGGAGGAAGAACAACGTCATATGCAATAAATCACTCAATACCACGTGAATCTATGCGCTATGTGTCAGCCCGGACTGGAATAGCTATACAATTGGCATCCTCCGTCACATGATTCCAAACAAGGAATCTGAAGGAAGGAGGCGAGAGAGAACCTGTGACACCTCCAGTCGCCGCTACAAGGTGCATCTACTATATGCATTGAACTACCACGCTGTATTGACCTTGACTCGAGCTACATCCTCACTCTTCCCAATTTCTAGACGGTTGCCGCTTTTATGAATTCCCAACACAATTATCAAGAGATCTGGAGATCTAAGAGAAGATCCAAAGCTATCTACCACTAGATCTACCATCGAGGTATGTCGCATCGTCTTTTGAAGTGCTTTCATGGTTGTATTCGTCATTTTCCGTTTCGACATCAAACACCAATTTCTAAAAACACATTTTGCTTACTGTAATCCCATTCCCTCTCAACACAGACACTGGCTACAAGAGATCAGCGCTTTCAGGAACATGTTCCATACATTACTGCAAGCAAGCCAAGTGCTGGGGCGGGCCACTTATAGATCTTTACGATCTGGATCGCATGTCCAATGCGGACAGCAATAGCCTCCAACAGTATTGTCTGTGCAAAGTCTCTCGTTGATGGCTCGCCATCCGTGGGGCTGCTCTCTTCCGGCCAAACTGCATTCTCTCCAAGCTACGAAGGTAAGCTTGGTTTCATGTCTACATGATGTTTCTGTCAATTGGCAAAGACTGTTATGCCCTGGTAAACTTGTTCAATTATTCGTCTAACACCATCACCCCCGTTCAACGTTCTAGGCATCAAGCAACAAGATTCTTTGTGTTTTATTCTACTTAATAGCAATCATGCGCAGATCATCTCGTTTTGAGAAATGGCACTCAAAAGTGTGCATAAGTTCTCTCCAATGCAGAGTTGCAAACCTGTCTGCCTGTGGATGCTCTCCACCATGATTTAAAGAGTAGACTAATCGGCTTTGTTTGGTTAAGTGGGAAACCCGGCTTATGAAGTAAGTGTCGCATACGGTGTGACCATGCACCTGTTGTTTTCGTCCTTGTTGACATTGTCCGATCACAAACGTTTTCAAACTTTAATAGACAACCTCTGATGTGGTGAATGAATGTGATCCAGAGCAATATGTGATTTGATCCAGAGCGACAAAGACTGATCGAGTAGAGTTCAAGAAGATCACAATATAATTGGTACAGAATGAATATTGCATCGCAAGATCACCAATGCAAAAACTGACATTTAGTGATGAAGCTTGTTGTCAGTGAGCTCTATGAAACATAATCGTAACTTCTCGATACGAAGAAGCCGCAATGATTCAGAACATCGAACGAACCCATTGACTTGCATCAGCTTTCGATGCCTCGACGTGATTTTCAATATTTCAAAATGTATTTTGCTAGCCAGGACGCGTCAGAGAGCCAAATTACGAAATTCCTGTAAATTCCTCCAAGACTGCAGTTCATACCTTAATATTTGAATATTACTGAATCTATTTTCTTAACACGTCAGATTTGGGTCTCGACACTGACATTCCAAATTCCCATATCATACCGACAGCGAACACGTAGGCGGTGATCTAGAGATAAGTGTTCGCGTGTATATGCCAACAGAGTAAGCAGATCATGGCAGAGGAAGGTCCATCGACTCAAAAGGGCCCAAGAAAGGCGAGAAACCTTTTAAAGAACTTTTATGGTCTTGCTGCATCGGAACAGGCCAAAAAGAGACCTGATCCACTAGATATAGGCAAGTTACTGTATTTGATCATATTTTTTGTCAGTTCTCCTCGTCCTTTTACTGATTTGGCCTCTCGTCACTTCAGATTCAACGGCATTCCATCCTGAAGTGTTTCTAAACAAGGCATTACACGAACAGAATCTCGTCGAATTGATTCAAAGAGATAATGACATGGTTTCTGGTATCATATGCATTCATATTTGTTATACATGCAAGGAACACGTTGGTATTCGACCATATATTAGATCTCATCTTCTTTTTGTTGGTTTGATAGAAATAAAGGACCTAGATGGACAAATGAAGACATTGGTCTGTGAAAACTACAACAAGTTTATTAGTGCTACTGACTCTATTCGCAAGGTATGACGCAATCAACGAGACCACGGTTTGACTCGTCGACACTTTTGCTCAATACAACTCTTTTGACAATAGATGAAGACAAATGTCGAAAACATGGAGTCTGAAATGGACCGTCTATCTAAAAGCATGGATCAGATTACTCAAGCTTCAACCAAGATCAACGATTCTCTCGCTGATCGAAGAAGCAAGATACATCAATTGAGTGGTGTTCATACCTTGCTAAAAAAGGTTTCCTAGCTTTGCGACACATCCTTTCTTGTTCTCATGACTCATCTTTCATTCTCTCATTGAACCTAGTTGAACTTTGTATTCGAACTGCCGACACGTCTGAAACAGTGTCTCAACAAGCAACAATATGCACAAGCTGTCCAGTATCATTCTCAAACAGCGCACTTGTTGGTACATTATCGCCATATCGCTGTCTTTAAGAAGATTGAAGATGAATGTAAAGTTGTTATGGATGAAGTTGGCAAGAAGATTCGAGACAAGATGCATCGAGACTCGGTATGCCCAAGCTTTGCCTGTGCTTTTTGGCCGCCCGCTCACCTTTTTGTGCCTTCCCCGATAGTCTACTACAGGTGACATTGTTGAGAGTTTTGGTTTGCTCATTGGCTTGGCAACACAACAGCCGCAAGATCTTGCGAAGGAGTATTTGCAAATGTTAGTATTCATATCCAGCATATTCAACACGGCATTATTTACACGGCATTATTTGCTGACTCTCTCAAATTCAAATATATAGCTTCCAAAAACAATTCACCAAATCAAAGAATACTGCATTAAAGCACTTGTCAACTATGCAGCTAAACCCACAACAAACAACGAAAACGGAAGGAGAATCTCCTACCAAGTCGTCATCTTCATCAGCAGCTATAGATTTAGCTGTTGCCAAAGTATCACATCTAGATTCGACACTCTTGGCCGAGTTTGCTCTACTCGTAAAATCATTCGAAGACTACTTTTTGCTTCCTCGTCTCGATTCTGCTCCTCTAGAGCGAGAAGAATCGCCGTCACGACCAGTGTTTTTCGCTAAGCTGTCTTCGGAAACCCGTGATTCTATACGGAAGGAATTCACGGATATGGTAGAAAAGGCTACTAGTGACTATTTTGCTATAGTTGAAGGGTTCCTTCCAAGTTTGGTGAGGCAAAAGAAGTGGAGAAAATATTGGAATGATCACTAACGAATCACAAAAGGACTCCGCTGCTCCTACTGCTGCTTTGGCAGTATTTGATAAGCTTCACAGTGACGTGTCTAATACAGAAGCTCTGAAACGAACAGCACATATGGATGAACGCGTCCAACTTTTGACCATGGGATGGCTAGGCAAAGTCATTGGCGATGTCTTTGCTCGAGTCAAACAAGGCTTCTTTGGTATGCGCATCGTAGCATAATTGGATTGCTGCTGGCCGACAGCAGATAGTGTTTCAATGTCTAAACTCTTTTCTATCTCGCTTAGACAAACTCAAGGACATCAAACCATTTGAGAATAGCCTGGATACGCTGGTACAAGATGCTGAAATATGGGTTGAAAAGACATTGATTGATGAATGTCTGCCCGTGCTTGAAAGTTTTATCACCCCAGAGAGTGGATTTGTCAAAACCTCTCAACAAGGTTTTAATGATTTCATGCAGCAAGTTCGGAAGAGCTTGGCTGAACTTTGGTTTGGGATGCAAGCACATATGATGGTACGTTGGCAAGACATTGCGTTCACATGGCAAAATTGTTGTCCTTTTTTGCCTGCTTGCTGATACTCGACAACTCTCACAGGAATTAACAAGCACAAAGACCCACTTTGCAAAAGTCCCATCGTCACCGAGCAATCCTCCCGTATTATCACTAATACTAGCTCGAGTCTCAAAGGACTTTGCTGCATCAACAGTTGATTCAGTGTACCAATCATATGCTGAACGATTATTCCAACCAAATAATAATGAAGAAAGGCCGTCACCCACTCGTAAAGGTGCATCGTCAAGAGATAAACGATTAGCGGTCGTAACTGGTGGCCGAGCAGTAGTCGTAGGTCAAGACGAGGCGGTTGAAGAAATGAATTCAAAAGCTCGTGAGATTTGTAATATGTGGAAGGAAACTTCTCAGGTAAAAGACGTCGACCCAAAAAGTGAGAGAGAACACGTAAGATTGACACTGAACGTCCTTTATAGAAACTATTGTCATTATACGTTGAAGTCGCTGGCATGGGTCATGGTATGGCTGTTCGCCGACACTTTGCCGTTCACATTTGGTTGGATGCTTCTGAGCCTTCTCGACCGTCCAGTATTTGGGATCGTATCTTGTCTGATTTGCAGTCTTCTAATCGAGATGTCTTGCAGTTGTATGATGACGAGGGTGTGCTGGAACGCAAGGAGGGTGGTCAGTTTAGTAAGTGTTTGGAAGTGCAGTATACAGCGTTTGTGGCAGAGATTTGTTCGCCTCTTGATGGTGCTGCTTCCTATTGCCAAAATGGCCAAGAAAAAGCGTCTCTTACTTTCGAGTAAACGAGGGTGCCCTCATTTTAACCTCGTCTCTATGTCATAGGTAACTCTGGTCGAAGAACATCGGCTAGACCTGGCCATTCTCGAAACGCATCGATGGCTACAGGGAATAGCAATTATCCATACATGCATCCAGCTGCATCAAATTCATCTTTCAATAAATCCAGTGGCATGCATCGTTCACAAAGCACTCTACCATCACCAACACACCAAAACACGTTTGATCAGCTCATGTCGGGTATCGACAAGCTGTTTTCAGAACGAGTAGAGTACTTTGGATTGGTGGATGGTTCTCATAGTGGGATTTTGATGGGGATTGTCAAGGTTTTGGTCAAGGTATGTGTTGTGTCTAAGTGGACTGATATTCCGAGGCTGATTTTCTCCTTTTTTCGCGGCCTTATAGAGCTTTATTGAAGAGGTGAGAATGGTGACGCTCAACAAGGCTGGATTTCGTCAAACTCAGTTGGATACCGAGTATCTTCGTATGAATTTGTGGCAGTATGCCCAAGATGACAGGTATGGGCAAGTTACCTAAGCCTTTTTTTGCTTTGTGTCGCTCACCTCCTACTATTCAATAAGGTTGCTCTTCACTCTATTGGACGAAGTCATGGCTTCAGCATATAGGAGATGTACAGAACCAACTGCTTTTGAACGAGAAGCTTTAGAGCCTTTATTAAGTGTTCACAAGTAATAAAATTATTTGGTACTTGGAACATATGTGTATATGAGTTTCTTTTGTGTGTCTCATCTACGATGATGAAAAGTGTTAGCATATGCAGCTGTTTCTACGGTTACTAGGTTCAGAGTAGTGCCTCTCCGTTCACACCTTTCAATATGTTTACTAGATTTGCTTTGAGGCAAAACGAAATGGTGCGTCTATTTCAGCCTGTTGCTGGCTTCCCAAACGTGATTTGAAACTATAAACATTATCAGACACTGATCCGTTGACACGACCACATATTCTACATTGCCATCCGTCAACGTCCGCTAATTTTGGTACTTGAAGTAAACACCGTGTGGGTCTATACCCAGCATGCTTCCGCATTCTATCTCGATGCTCAATATAATCTTAAATGAGAATGTGCTGACCGAGTGTGTAAGACTACCAGCCATTCAAGTCTTCTTGAGACAGTGGCAGTTGGTATTTTCAATAAGGCACCTTGTCCACGGACTGCTGAAAACATGTGGTTAAAAGTACAGATTTTTCTAAAAAGGAGTTCGGAAAGGGCCCCAAGAGAGACAGAGACATCACTAATACTAATTAGTAACTTCAAGTCAATCAATCACCAACTCAACAATCTTTCAACAACGTCACCCTCCGCAACAGCCCGACCAACATCTGGGGATGCATTTCAATAGCGCAACTCAATTCCGATCCCCATTACATCCCAGTTTTGGCGTGGTAGTTCTCTCTCCAATCCGCTTTTCGTTCTACAGGCCAGAGTATGTCGTGGAGCATACAAGCCCCGCTACTTTTACCAGACTTGAGGTCGGAGGATTAGAGCATATGTGTCAACCTAAGAAATGAAGACAGGAAGTGCGGGCATGCACCTTTTTTTAGATGGATGCCCCGCTCATTGTTCAACTACCAGATATCGATTCAATGGCACTCCCACCACCATCTCCCATTTTACTCCATCTAGTCACAGACCCAGCCCTAGGTAGAGAAGAGCGAGAATGCTTGTGACCTTCGTCAATCACTGAAACATAGACTTCTTTCTGCCAGACCTTCACACAGAATAAGTTGATTGATCTTGAGTATGCTCCTCGCATACAGCAAGAAATAGAGCTGGTGCCGAAATGTAGTCTCAACTTCGAAAAAAATAATTCGAAAAGGTAGGGTTTGATCCTAACTCTCTCTGCTCATGGGGTCCTTATCCAGGTCTTAACCGCCGAAATACGCTGGGCCACCCCCTTGGGAAGTGTGATGAGATGTCGAGCCTTATAAGGTTGACCTTTTCCATACCCAATAAAATCGGCGAAACATTGTAGCTTCCATTAAATGTAACAGAAGAGAAGCACTAGACCATCCCGTTAAGCGTTCAATATATGTTCATTGGAGTATATGTATGCATACAAATTCTTCTGCGAGTGAGGTGAATCTATGATGATGAATGTTTGTTGAATCTAAATAGTGCTTCAGCATTGGCAGTAGTTTCTGCTGCTACTCCTTCCGGAGTAGTTCCTCTCCATTCGGCCAGTCGTTCTACAACCCAGACAATATCGTGTGGCTCACAAGTTCCTGAATTTTTGCCAGGTTTGTTACGAGGTAAAAGGAATGGAGCGTCTGTTTCGACCTAATAACTCAATACATTGGATCGATGAGGTGGCAGTTTTTTGTGTCTGTGCTGATTCAAATCATTACCAGATATCGATCCGATGGCACAGCTTTAACCACATCTTCCATATTATCTCCTCTACCAGGTCTTGAATCACATATCCAGCCCTGTATAGAGATGGGGGAGCATGTGAACTGTGAGCTTCATCGTAAATCTGTAGAGTGAATTTTTTTCGCACTCACAGTAAACCCAATATGTAGGCCAAGACCAACATACTCATGCATCCTATCCACGTGCTCATCCGTATAACAATGCACCACACCACGAGCAGGCCGCGGAGCATGCTCCTTCAACATATTCTCAAAACGTGTATGTGCGGACCGAGTATGCAAGAATAAAGGTAGATCGAAATCCTGAGCCAGTTCCAGTTGATATTTAAATAAGGTGTCTTGATCACCGACTGTTGAGAACATGCGGTCATAGTCTAGACCACATTCTCCTATTGCGACTACGATATCTCGGTTTTCCTGTTAAGAGAGATATTGCAGTGAGTTTTGATGAGGTTCATCAAGAAAAAATGCAACTTCCGAGACTTCTTGACCGACTACAAGTCAATCAATCCATTTACCTCAACAATCCTCCTCAGCTCTGTAACATACTCTCCCTCCTCAACAGCTCTTCCAGCATCATGAGGATGCACACCAACAGTACAACTCAAATCAGGAACGCCTTTAGTACCCTTCCATTGTCTGACCAGTGCTGCTGCTTCTCTAGACCCCTTCACAGATGTACCAGTCAGTATTATATGTGATACACCAACAGCTGCTGCACGATACAGTGTGTCTGGTATCATGGATTTAAGAGACTTGTGTGTCAAATTAGCGCCAATGTCGACAACACTGCCATAACTCGGCGGTTCAGGTGCTGGCTCCTTCTTTCTCGGTTGTTTCTTTGGAGTGTTGTTATTCGGTTGTTTAGAAGGTGGTTTAGACGCAGATGGTTGAGACGTAGATACAGATGTAGATTGGGTTTCCGATGATGTGGCAGTGACATTAGTAGATGCTACAGAGCTCCAAGACCTTCCAGTACTCGCCATACCAGACGAACTTGATGGAGTACTGACGCTATTAAAAATTCCATTCTTTACAGCGGCAGCATCTTTACCAACCCCTCTCGGTTTAAACGTAACATCAACGACATGCCCATCCCGAATCACCTTCTTCACTATACTCGCAATATTCCTAGCATCATCAATACCACTATGATGTCGTCCAACTAGCGGCAAATTCAGTTTCGATAGCATATTATCCATCCCCATAGCTTTACCACCATAAGCCCGTTCATATATGTGTTTGATATTACACCATTGTGAGAATTCAGCTGGTACGGATTTTATACCACATAGTGATAGTTGGAGAGGAAGCATGGATTTCAAGTCCCAGTCTCCACATGTAATTACCAATGGATTATAAGAAGTAGTAGTGGTAGACAAATCCGTCAGGAATTGCAGCACGTTTTCCCACACTTGTTCGAATGGTTGTGCTGAGTCTACAGTTTTTTGGAGGATACCAGTCAGGTTTGTGCAGAATGGAGTCAGAGTTGGGTTTCTTGTTGGTTTGATATAGCTATCAAGGAAGGCAAAAACATTCAGAGCAATACGATATGGACGATCCAACGCATGGATCAAATCTGACCTCAACGGAAACAGATATTATCACATCCGGAACATACCTATGAAATTCTTGTACAGTTTCTAGAGTGTCTGTTGACAGGACGACAAGAGGAAATTCAATGATTTCTGAGGGACTGAAAGCTTTGCTTTCATCACATGTGGCTTCAAAGTCAAGCACAATACAATGAGAGTATCTAGAATCCATTGTAATAATTCAGCTTCTTTTCGTGATGAGAATGTTGTAACGAGTAGCGTCCAAAACGACAATCAAAAACTTTTAAATGTTCAGTTTTCAAACAAGCAGAATTCGAACGATGCATTGCAAAAAAAAGCGCTGATCTGTACATCTGGTGGCAGATAAATGACTTACTGCTGTGTCATCCAATCCAATACTCGGGTACTTTCTCAGGAACGCACGTCCACAAAACGCTGTCGCAGTTCGAGCACAATGTGGAATTTACACAGCTTACTTCCTTTGTACTTGAATTTTACAAGGCGAGTCGGACTGCAAAATACAATCATTCATCGAAATATACCAATGGGGCGTCCCTACCACGTTAGTTCGATAGCAGTTAGCATCAAACCCAAAAATCAACTTTTGTAAGAGGGCAAACCCACTTGGACAGAATGGCAGAATCTCGCGTAAGATACAAAGAGTGGAACTCTGTTCCTCCTGAGAATGTTATAGAGTTATCGCAAGAAGAACGGACGAGCGGTTTCAGATCAAAAAGCCAGTCTTTACCTTGATGGAACTTGTGAGCTCGAGCATGTACATAGTTGACATCACCAATACTGACTTTTGCAAAGTATTGGAAGCCAAAGGGAGCCTAAAGTAAAGATAAGCTGAATCATTCGACTTTAAGACAGCAGTTCGGTTTGCGACAGGTCACTCACCTCGACCACTGCGTATTGAACGACTTTGTACGCCTTGGAATGTACATCTTGGGAAAGATGAGTGTGATGTACAATATCTTTGTGATGGATTTCTTGAATTTTGTGTAGAACCTTGGGCTAATTGGAAAGAAAACCATCATCAGCAGCATATAAACATTTAGTCGTTTCGAACCAACCTTGACACCATCAAACACTGCATTTGCATCAGCATCAGGAGCCTTGACGTTCAAAGGTTGTGCGTTTGAAGCGGCAGGAGCAGCAGGTTTGGTGTCTAAAAAACCACAATGAATGCAACGTGAGCAAGAGTAGCGATATCATTTCGTAGCAAATAGAGTCCACGCTTCATTTGGCCAGACTCTAAAACACATCTTCATCAATCCAAAAACGAGCTTGGAACCTACGTGACTTCAAATGGGCAAGAACAGTATCAATAAAGCTTTGTGATTGATGCTCGCGGCTCCAAGCAGTGTTTTGATATCCACTAGAGCCAAGGACCCATTTTTCAAAGACATTCCAGTCATAACCATTGTTGCCAGTAGTGTCGAAATCGAGAGCATCGACAAAAGCATGGATGGCTTGAGCGCCATCATGGATTCGAATTGTTCCATAATCGTTCTGATGAGGGTCGAAATGACCATATTCGACCGTCTTTGCCTAATTGAGAATAGCGGGTTGATGTTGTTTCTTTTCACGTGTTTGAGAATTGATGAATGTACCTTTCCGTTCGAGAGATGGAGAACGACAAATCTGATCAGAGGGAATGATTTAGAACTATTTTTTAAGGAATTTGATGGCTGCATGTACCTGTGATGGAGGTCACTATGCTGACTTCCGAGGGCTAGACGATATAAACAAAGCATCAAGGACAGTCAGAAATGGCAGCGAAGGGAAGCAGTTGTACCTGGATTGACGTCATGTAAGCTTTTCTCTCGTGTCACGCAGGAATCGATGCTCACTCCTCCAGCGGTCTTGTCGTTTTGAAGTGGCATAATTGTGAACTTGTTTTTTGTAAATGGGGAATGCAAAAGTTCAGTCCCTAGTCGCGATGGCACATCAAAGTAGCTCAAAACCTGTTCTGAATATGGTGAAGGTTTATTCGAGAATTCGAGATGATGAAAGACGCTTTTAATACAAATCGATGCGGTATCTTCTCGGACATGCTGGGAGTCACTCAGTCACAACCGTTCGAATCCATCGTACCTTGGTGTTTCGACTCGAGCGTCAAACACGTTTTCACACTACGTATGCCATGAACCTGTGTCTACCAGACATCATGGCGAATGGAAGAACAATCATACGGAAAGTGAAAGGTTGGTTTGCAACATACTCTCAAATCACTACTATTCTTCTTCCCCACTACACATACTGTAGCGCCGGCCACAGTCAGCTGTCAATGAGGCCGAAGGCTCAAAGAAGAATAGCCAGAATCCCTGCCCAAGTTCCCAATTGGACTCAATTGTTTAAGAGCTTGTGCAAGTATTATCCAACAGTTTGAAGATGCTAGACTACCTTCATAGGTAAAGCCAGCACCACTCAATACTTGAAGAGAGTAAAGCGCATCTGTCGATGAGAGATGGGTTTGTTGGTTAACTTGCAAATTGCATAATTCTGATGTTGATGTCAACCACAGGAAAGAGAACCGGAAACATACCAAGATGCTGGCCACTATGTAGACCGCTACGATTGTATAATGGCGATTGCCTTACATTCTCCATGAAGCGCACTCCAGGGTTGGTCTTTGCGATAGATGGGTTCAAACAATTGGACAAAAGAGAATTCCGTATCAAGGCAAGCAATGCGACCAAAGGCCGGACATGACACTAGACTAGTGACTTGAATTGCAACACGGATGATGAGACTGGCTAGCAGTGTTGGTCTCTCCCTCCTCGTCTCCGAGGCGAGCAGGCGTGCTGTGCATAGCAGTGGACAGCGTCAAGTACAGCCATCAGCGAGCATGCCCGCAATTACATATTACATTGATGCGTATTGCATACATTGATGCGATGCTACATTTTCAGCACTGTAAGCACTTTTACGGTTTCGACGCGAGAAAGTGGTCTTCTGTAGGTAAGAAGCAGCAGAGCCAGTCAAGCAATATACAATACACGTGATTGTCGCTACTTCTACCCTCTGCTGTAACAAATACTTGAGCGAATAGTGCCGAATATCATTGCGAAAAGCTGCGTCTGGTTGAAAACAGAGAAAGTGGACAGACGTGATATATAGACGTCTCAAACGGTACCGTAGGTTTTCTTAGACTTCAGCCATCAAAAGTACGTACCAAATGCCACGTTGCATCACTACGGCTTCACGTCACATTGCGTCCACTAAAGCGTTCCAACTAATAGGAAACAATCTAAATCTCAAGCTATAAAGCGTCGGAACAGACTCATTTAAATTAAGATACTCGGTCAGACTTGAATCTCTGGTTGCTCAGAGACCTGGTTGCCTGTAAATTTCAGAACACTCAAAAGCTGTTTTCCTGGTGCAGAGAAATCGATGGATGCAACTAGGTAAAGCTGGAGTTCGATAGCGTTTCTAGTCATTATTTGCCTATATTTCCTGGAAATTCTTTCTGCTTTCTAACTTCCACGTTTGTCTAGGCTGGGGTCGACATCAAGTAATACCGTGGACGTGCCCCTTGCAGTAACAACGGAACAGCTGTTGGTGGTCAAGACCTTAACCAAGGTAACCATCATGCCGAAAGATCTCGTTTGATATTTCTCAACTTCTCAATAGATTCGCATCTGCCTCTCGAACTATTAACCATCATCTGTTCCAAATCCACTGAAAGCGTTCTTGAACCTTGGCAAGAGCTTGCGAAGACATGAACGTTATTTCTATGGGTCGTTTGTATTATGAGTTGTATTATGAGACTAGCGAGGTATGTTGGCCTGTTGTTAATTCTCTGTTCTAGAATGTCCTGACGTTACTCACGTTCTTCAGCGTTCCAGGGCAAAGAATCGGCCCATTAGCTTAACAGCTGCAAGACGGAAGCAATCTGAAGCCGCATGCATCCGCCGTATGTTATATCAACCGGCAGCAACATCATATCGTCAGAATGCAATTGCCAAAGTACGGATTCTTACCTGTTTGACCTTATCGGCGATTGGCGTGATCAATTCGTCAAGGATTATACGGCCACTGCGGAAGCTCCAACCACCGATGATGCCAAAAATCTAATGAAGGCTGCCACTCCTGGATTTTTAGTAAAAGTCGTCACCAAAGTAATGAATGCATACTGTTTTGCTACTCGTATAAAGGGTATAGCAAAGGACAGAAACAATCGAGATCTCACGCCGATCATCAAACACTATCCTCAACAGTCGATACACTCAAACTCTATATCAGCGTATTCGGGACCGGCGCATTTAACGAATTTATTGCCAAGTCCCCAGTAATCAAGAATCTGAAGATTTCAGCTAGGGGTGTCGTAAACTATGCTTCGTGCAGCAGCATTGCCACACACACGATCTCTGGAGGTACTAGCTAGTGGTCAGCCGAAATTGATCGGAGGGGGTCATCGCCCTGATCTCGTACCCGTCCTGATCGCTCTTCAAGCAAAAGGAATAGAAAGCTTAAAGTCATTAAATCTATGGACGGTGGACTTTCATCAAGCTGAATCTATCCGCTTCGCCGCCGTTAGGTCTCTGGAGTCTTTGGTCTTAAGAAAAGTTGAGCTGCATCCCAACCACTTGTTGGGATTTAATGGACGTGGAAAGGTTAAATCCCTCAATTTAGAGTGCTCTGGAGATAATTACCAACAACAACTACCTAGTATACTAGAAGCCAACCGTCTCACTCTCGAAAGAGGTTTCTGCTTCACCAACCCGTTCGCTGACATCCCTCCGATAGCATACTTTGACCGACCCGTCTTCCATATCCCCTTTACCAAACTGAAGCAAGTCACGATATCTACTACTGACGCCAATCGTGGCCAACTTGTGGACATTTTGAAGACTAGCGGCAGCCCATTTGAACGCTTGCATACTTTAGATGGTAAACCCGAATTCGAACCGAACGTTATTGTCAGTACGTGCAAGAATCTTCGACAACTGACTTTATTCTGGGCAGCCCAACATAATCACATCAATGCCCAATTTGAGACACTTGAACTTTGGAGATACTGTTGATACGTGTTTGTCAATGCCATACTGGACGGAGCTAAGAAACGGGATAAAAGGGTTGGGCCGCCGATCTTCTCACCAGGCAAACGCATTTCTATAGTAGTCAGTGGGAACCTTTTGCTCTGTGGAAGGACGGGGATACTGATTTTGTACCGAAACGATGTACGGATCGATATAATTCTCTTCCGAAGGTATACAGGGTGACTTTTATGGAACACGTTATCCTAACAAAGGTGGCCACAAACCAGAACACAGAGCAAGTACTGGATTAGGCCACCACTATAGCGCTAAACGACAGCATAGAATTTGGACATGTAAAGCATTTCCGTAAGAACTGTAACGCACGACCGATGTGAAAAACAAATGAGTTTATGTAACGTATTGCTACTACTGCAATATAATTTACCATTCCCCTACTCAAACATTTTAGCAAACGCCTTTTTCTCCTTATCCTTTTTATCTTTTACGAGCTTCTGGACAACAACCAGTTCACGTTTGATGAGCGCATCTTCCGGTTTTATCTTTGCAGCCATTTGAAGATCATCAATAGCCGCCTCCATATCTTTTCGTTCTTTCAGGGCAGTCGCACGTCGAAACAATGCCTACGTCGATAAGCAAGGAATTGTGAGCGAAAAAAGCTTCAAGTTTTGTCATCCGATAAGCATAACTTCAAACCTTGGCACGATCGTCATCAGACAACGTGGCCTTCCCATCCTGCATATCAACCACACGAGTAGCCGTATCCGTAGCCACGCTCCAATTTGAATCCTTCAACGCAGCCTGAGCAGCATTCAACAAACACGGCACCAACAATGCCTGTTTAGATTCACTCGGTAATACATCTAGATACCTCACAGCCTTCATATACTCGTTCAAAGCGGCTTTATAGTCCCCCGCCTTGAACTTTTCAGTGCCCAGGGCTTTCAGCGTTGATCCAACAGACAGCATTCCAGATTCTGACGTGTCACCTTCGTAGTCTTCAGGATAGTCTGGGATTCCTGCGTTGCTAGATACACCATCATCTTCTCCCTCAGCTAGCTCTCCACATTTGGCAATTACGACTGGCATTTCGGGTACGTCGTTAGCCCCAGTGGGTGTATTCTCCATCTTGCGAACTACAGCCATTCCTTTGATCACTCGTCCAAACACGACGTGTTTACCATCCAAATGAGGGGTCGGTACGGTCGTGATGAAGAATTGGGAGCCATTGGTTCCTGGTCCAGAGTTTGCCATAGATAGGAGCCCAGCCTTTTCATGCTTCAATTCGAAATTTTCGTCGTCGAACTTTTCACCATAGATGCTATATAGGGAAGAAGTCTTAACGACATTGGAGACGTGGCAGCAAAAGCTTTGACTAGCTTGCTTACGATTCACCACCAGTTCCATTTCCACGAGTGAAATCACCTCCTTGCAGCATGAATGACTTTATGATACGGTGGAAGGTTGAATTGGCAAAGTGCAATGGTTTGCCTTCTCGTCCAACACCCTTTTCACCAGTGCATAGAGCTCTAATTCATGATGATGATAATGATGATGATATAAAAAATTGTTAATGATTTCTTAAATGTTGGTGTTAGATGTTCTGCGTTCCGCGGTTAATGTCCATCGATTTACGAGGCATACAACGGACAAAACAAGCTGAGGTCTCCAGGAATATTTGGGCGAATGTACATGAAAAGGACTTTGCCCAAAAGTTCAATCAAAACGACTGCCGTCAACCAAGCTTAAAGACATTGTGTAAATGTTTTTTTTAGCTACCTTCTCACCTGAAGTTTTCAGCGGTCTTCGGCACAACACCCGTGTACAGCTCGAATACGATTCGGCCCACATCCTCGCTGCCGATTGTGATGTCGAAAAAGACTCGAACGACCATCTTTTTCAATTTTTTTTTGTTTTCTGGTGTTCGAGCTCAGAGCGGTAGTGTGTGTCAGAGCTACGAGCAAAACAAATCAACCATTCCAGTTCATCATGCTATTAGCCAATATATTATCTTACAAAAACTCATACTACTACTGCTACTTTTCTACAAACACAACTAATGGCTCTGGGCCCCAAAACGCAATCTCATCAACACGTTTGTTGGTTGCCATCGTACTCGTAGCAGCAGTAGCACCATTCGTCTTTTCAGGTATATACCGATTCTCTACGTGATATAAGAACCGGTATTCTCCACATCCACGAAATATACACGGTAGTCGATAAATCGAACTACCTCCCATAGCGGCCAACATGGGGAAGACATACTCTAATGATCCACCATACATTAGTTGCGTATCAGTTATATCTGTTTCAAAGGTACCGTTTTGATGATCTTGTACCCCTTGTATCCGTAACAGGAACTTGGCGGGGTGTTCTAGTAATAGAGGGTGATTAATAGAAATTCTTTGCCCCATTTTCGAAGCTGAAACTTACCCATTCGGTTGGTCACCGTCCATTCTAAAACAACACATTCACGGACAGGACACACATATCGAGCACTACTAATAGTCCGTATTGTCTGTGTGCTGCCTTCCAATGGTATCACTCGAGCTTGAAAAGACACTTGTTCTCGTTGCAGAGAAGACAGCATGGGCGGTGTCAAGTACACATTTCGTAATGAAAAGTTTCCTTGCCTTCCCTTTGACTATAAGCGAATGCATGAGAAAAAAATTGCACATCAGCAGATTCAATGGTAGAACTTACAGTCAACCAACGCCCAACAACTCTCCCACGACCTTCCAATCCACCAACGAGCTCCTCCTTGTACCAAAACAAGGCCCGTCGAATATGTTCTTCCCATTCAGAGAACTTTGGCCGCTGTGTTCTCACAAACTGTCGCCAGTCCGGGAAGGGGATCGGCTGATGAGCTACAGCTTCAGATAAATATATCCGTTTAATGGGCAACACAATCCTAAAGTGTTTCAAATGTTGTTGATTTACATGCGAAAAAGAAGGGGAGACCAACACCATACCTTTTGGTTTGATGAGCATGCACAACAGTCGTAACCTGAAATCCCTTCTCAACCACATCCGATTTCTCTTCATCAGCATATAAATCAAACGTGACTTCAAACACCGCAGTACTTGAATTCCGTAAATCAAACGTGATGAGTGCATACTCGTTACGTTGATCTGCAGGAATCACACCAACTGCCTTCTCTTCTTCGCTTATACCAACAGGATCAGTGACGAGGTCTTCTAGTGATAGGCTACGATTCACAGTGATCTTGGTCGATGCTGACGGTTCAACAGGGCCCAAACCACCCATTAGGAGTACATCAAGACTTAGAGCTTCTAATGTTCGATGGACCGTCAAGAGTACCGGGACGACTAGCTCTCTTGTGTAGAAATTCGATTCGGCATCTGAAGGTGATGCAGTCGGTAAAGACACTATTCCATCAGAGGGAGATAATAACGATATAACTTGTCCATAGTTGAATCTCAGAGAGCCTCCAGAGCTAATACATCGCAATTGAGGATGCCGTTTTTTGCTCGCTCGAATTGCAACAATCGAAACCCCACATACCATGTTCGCTTCCCATAAACTCCAATGACTACCTCTCTAGATTCACCCGGCACCAGATTAACAGCTACAGTTTCTACAACTGTATCACCAATAGGACATCCCAATCCACTCTTGGTCAATTCACCACCTTCCAACCAAAACACTCGTAAACTCCTATCATGAACATCTCTCTCATACGTTATTTCTGGATCTTCAACGGCATCCGCTCGGGGACTGGCCAATGAAGTCTCAGTGAATGCAATTGTGAGATAATCAATGGGGACTGTGGCAGATATGTTTTGTAATTTAAATACGATTGTGGATGCTTCACCTTCGTACAGGGCGAGAGATCCATGAGAACCAAGCATGGCAGATGAGGCTGATAATAATGGTTGTGGTGGAATTACAGAGATTCTTATCTCGTTCGATGATATTGGATCAATGGGAGTCTTGCGACCTGATTCCTGTTTATTACTTGGAGGTATAACTTTGCCCAACCTCTCACGATCATTTTGTTTATGTTTTCGGGATGCGCTGCTCTTGAGAGACGAGTTGTGACCTACAGGTCGAATATCTTCCTCCACAGAGCCATTAAACAGTTTAACAGTACATCCCAAAATATGCAATAAGCCATCAGATTTCGGTATTCCTGACAACCTGAGCATATGGATACGTTCGTACGCAGGTATTGTGGTTGATAAAGGTACTGTCAGAAACTCAATACCATGTGCCCTAGAGTTGCAAAGTAATTTTGAGCTGGGAAAAAAGGCCAGGATGAAATGTCACTCACGTTACTGTGATACTCTCAATGTCCAAATCAAATGCAAAAGGGTTGGCCAATACGACGTCAAAATATGCCATCTCGCCAGTAACAAGAATGGTTTCAAGAACTTGACGTTTGTTTGACTCGTCAGGGTTACCCTTCCAAGCGTTTGTGATGAAGGGATCTCGATTTGCACGGTCTATCGGTGATGTTGGTATTATCTCTGACCGAGTATGACGATAAGGAACTCGTCGAGGTGTTTGTCTGGAACATAAAAAAGTGTGAATTATTGAAGCCAAAAAAACGAAAGTAGTTAAGCGTCCAAGGATGTTCATACCTTACGACTTCTATGCTTCGCAACACTGGAACACCACAAATTCCTCCCATCACATTCTTGACTAGAGCTAGGGGAGCAACTGTCTTGCCAGCAGTGTCATCACCCTCTGTTCGAGTTCGACGGACAATAGATTCCAATGAAGAGGCAAGCTCCAATTGTTCAGTCTTGCTCAAAAAGTAGTGAAGGCGACGTAATAGACGGGTAGTAAATATTATCGATCCTTGGTAATCTTACAGACAAAAAATCCCATTACTGCCTATCTTCGTATCAAAGCATTCTGTTGACAAAGACATACCACTCGAAGCATCAGCAATATCCACACACTCCTTCAACACTTGTATCTGCAAGTCTGGCCATCCATGGCGCAATCGTTGAGCCATTCTAACAGGCATCTTGAGACCCTTGATTGCATCATGACCTTGTGATAAAAACATGTCTACATCATGTCTATCTTCATAATCTTCCATCCAATCATCTAGTTCGTCATCGTCTACTTCACGGTCATCTAAATGCAGATAAAATATAAATTTTGAGCAGAATGGCAAAAAGGAGTAAAAGTTGAGTCACCCTCACACCTTTAGGACGTATCTCTCCCACTCCCATAATATCACAGACTCTCTTCATACATTCCAGCGCACCATTTGACGTGACTATATTAGAATTAGCAGTTGATTGTTGTCGAAATGTTACGTCAGGGCTATTCAGAGGTCCTGCAGGTCCCATCACTTCGTAAAGACCACTCAACCTTCTGATACCCAGATTTCCTTTCAGCGTAGTCAACACCAGCAGACCAGCTTGTCTAAGATACATTGCGTGTTTCCGTTTATATCCAATCTGTCCAAATATGCTTGCAATCACTGTCGAAACCCATATCTGGTCAGAGAAAGTGAGATACTCTAAACCGAGAGTCGATGTCTTGGTGAGCCATGAGGACACGTCAACTCTAGAGGCACCAAGACCATTGTTTAGTATTATGCGTTCCCTGTCTACTTGTTGAGTGCCGGCAGATTCTGAAGCTGTCTGTTGGATACGGACAGAGCCAGTTACAGGTCTCGTCACATTTATAGAGGCCGCAATGTCACTCAGGCCTCGAGACTCTGCTACTGTTATGGGCATTGCAGCACCATTAAAGATAGAGCCCGTAAAGTGATACTTGATCATGGCTGCGAGTAAACGAGCCATCTTGAGACATGCTGTGACCTGAAATATTGGATAAAAGCCTTGTGTATCTTTCGTCATGGTCTTTTCATGTAGCGAGACTATTTCTCGATACTTTTCTGGAAGTTCACATAATAACGACCTTATGGTCGAGTTTGGGATAGCGGCCTGTTCAAATATATCTTCGATCGATGGCAGGCTAAGTAACTTGGGGCCACGTCTTCCTTCCCGAGCAGGAGACTGCTCTGGTGATGCGGCAGACATTGGCTGCAAATTACAACAGAACAAGTCAGCAGTGAAATCGCAAACAAAGGGAACGCAAAATTGATGGACGTGCACATACACCAATGCCGGCCTTGTTCACCGATGAAAGCAGAGTCGCACAATAGAATGAATCCAAGGCTGCTGCGTGCCACTGATAATCTCCAGTTGCCTTCATCAGGTCTATACATGTAACGAAGCTAGGAAAAATCACATGTCAGTAATCGTGATGCTGCTCCTTCCAATTTCGATTTTTTCGTTTACTTTTGAAGGGCGTAATCCAGTCGGCCGGCCATCAAGTAAATATCTCCAATCAGTTTCAACACTCGGCCTGGAGTCCTACGCTTGTTCTTGTCAGCAACCAACAAGGACCCCATAGCTGCCCCCACACTTCCTAGTGCAGCACCAAATGCAGTAGCACTGGAATTTGTTTGATCTAGTCCAGATGTTTTATCTGATAGCAGAACGTGGGCGCTGGGAGGTCGAGACAATGTGAGCACATTCGGTGTTGTAGGTCGTTCGGGCATTGGAGAATTCTGCATGGAGTTGACACTGTTGCCTCCTGGAGACTCGGGCTGGAGAACTGCTAATACCATATTCGGGGCGACAATCAGCTGCTTCTTCTCAAAATGAGCAGCCTACAATGAGAATCGTGTGTGAGCGAGGAGAACAAAAGGACTAGCAAATTATTTTATGACCATGTTTCCAAAAGCCTTGAGTATCTCGCTCGAAAAGTCAGACATCATAGTATTTAGATAAAACGACACGTCTCCAACGTTTGGGATCATGATGATGCCTTTTGTATCATCAGCCTGGTTCTCAGAAGGCTCGAATGCAAAAAGTCTAGACGCCAAGCAGCCTGGGTACTAAGCGAAAATGTGATGTTAAAAGCGAAAAAAGGAAGTACTAAATCAACTGACAAGCTTACTCGAGCCAAGACTTGCTGAAATTTCCGTGAACCTTCAGAGAAGACAGGAGCTTGCTGACAGTGCATGATTCCAATGATCTAATACGCGACATTTAAGAGCCTTTCAATGAAAACAGTAGCAGTGATGTACACTTACACCCATAACCTGTTTCTGCAGTTCAAACTCTTCCAAGGGAGCGTGTTCTTGATTGTAGGTTGTGACAAAGTTAAAATACATTAATCCTTCATGAAACAAGCTCTCTGTGAAACGGTCTAGTTGAAAATAGATTGGGTATCTCAGTTCAGCAATGAATTCCAAACATCCAGTTCATGGTGAATGTGTGTGTTTGTTGCAAATGAAAGCGACTAGAAGCGATTACAAGGACAGAAATCGGACACGTACTTGAGAATGATTTTGGGTCTGGGGGAGTCAAATCGACCAAGGAAAGCACTCCAAATTGGTTGAAGATATCGACATACTTGGCAAACGTATCTCGTCGAATAGGACCAATAGGGACCAGTAAGATTCTGACCCGAGCAAGCGACCACCAGTCCTGCAATTGGCTCATCGTATATAGCTATGATGCAAACGCTATTGCCATCCCTACCCTGTGATCTCAGCTCCAAAATGTTTGTTGCAACTTGATGAACGTGCAAATGGCAACAACGCCCGATTTTATTTTTGGAATTTTTATTTGAATAGACTCAGTCCGCTCAAATGATTGCCTTCGTTTCCATTTTAATTCCACCGACATGTTGAGTCAGAACATCGCCTTGTTAGGCTAGATCTACAAAGAAGGTGAATTTGGAACCGAATGTGCAAGATATGGATTATCAAAAGGCAAAATTCACGCTCTAAACTCTCATGTCACCACCTTGGATTTAACTGCATCACAAAATCACGAATCGCTCCAACTTTTGGAAGATTCGACCACGCTCTTGGCTGTCCGAACAATTTGAATTTCACAGTTTTCGGGGGATTCGGCAACGTTGCGAAGATTCAGATCGTTGAAAACCCGGTTGATCGGAGGGTTTTCTAATTCTGCGACCATTGGGAGCAAGAACGTTGCAGCAAACCGGTCAATTCAACGATATGGAGGGTAGTGCTTGTCCATTCGGATTCGATCGCCCCGATCAAAGGCATGCCGCTGCCCGCTCAACAGAGAACGACTACCTTGCGCCAAAAGTGCCATTCAGTAAACAGAACTCGTTATCAGTGAACGTTTTTGAAGGGACTTTTGATCAGCCTATACTCGCCGAGGTAGATGTTACTCACTTGTGTCAGGCCCCAGCAGAGTACATTCAACACAGCAAGACTGCAGCCAGAAGGAGGATTCCCCCAACTGACTTTGAATTGTCGCCTGCTGAATGCACGAGAAAGCTTCTGGAATCCATTTCTTGGTCTCAGATGGCCCTGGTATCTCTGCAACAAAGCGAAGGTCCAATCAAGCACTCACCGATCTTCAACGGATTGCTTAACACCTTGTTGGAAGTTTTGAACTCTGAGTATGGTGTTATTCTCCAAGTTGATCACAATCCGGAAACCATTGGACCTGATGGAGAAGATAATCCTTTTCTAGCGTCAACCGTTCTCCGATCTTTGGCCATAACAGGTGGGTTCGTGTTGTGCTTGCAAATTGCCGCTTGTTAAATCGCATCTGGCTGGTTAAATCGCTACTCCGTATATTCAGATATTAGCTGGGACGAGTACAGCCGAAAACTGTACCTGGAAAATGTCGAAAACGGATTGGAATTTAGAAACATCGACAATTTGCTAGGTCAAGTTGTCAAGACCGGTCGAGCATTAATTTCGAATAATGTCATCGACGATCCAAGAGCAGGCCGGAGGCTTCCTCACGGAGTAATGTTCATCGTATTGATTTGCGTCAACACTACGAAATCTTACATGCAATATATGTAGCATCCTCCTATCCACAAACTTGTCGCCGTCCCACTATTTGCTGGCGCTCGATTGACTGGTCTCGTAGCCCTGGCCAATAATCCTAACGGTTATCACCAAGACCAAATCAAATTTCTTGCTCCCTTTTTATCAACGTGTTCGCAGCAGATCGAGGCCCTTAAATCAGACCGAGCACGACGCAGACATCAAGTTCACGCAGTGCAATCCAGCCTTGAATTGAGTCGGCTGAATGCAGAAATGAGACGCGAGATTGAAGAACGTCGAGTCCTGCAAGAGAAACTGGAGCGGGCAGTCCGTAGCAAGTCGGATTTCTTATCTACTATGTCACATGAGATTCGAACGCCTTTGAATGGCGTTATGGGTTATCTTGAGCTGCTAGCTCTAACCTCATTGACGAAAGAGCAGTCTAACATGATGGATACCATGAGACTTTCTGGATTTCATTTGCTCAATCTCGTCAACGACATATTAGATTTTAACAAGTGAGTCGCGGAAGAATGTAGATCAATTGTTCTTTGCTCTGACTCTCTATTTGCTAACTATCGGCGCTTGAATAGGATTGAGACTGGTAAAATGAGATTGACGGCGACGCCCACCGACATCATCAGCTCTGTCGACCAGACCTTGGAGGGAGTCACCGTGAAACATGGTTACTTCTTCGGTGCTTCAACCTCGCCTACGAATGCCGTTGACAATGAGACACAATCTCCTCCACAAGCTATTTTGTTATTCGAGCCAGACTTTTCGCTCCCACAATACTATTGGACAGACTCAACTAGATTCACTCAGGTCATCCTGAATCTGGTTGGAAATGCAACGAAATTCTCTCCTGACGGCGGTCATATCAGTGTCACCTGTCATGCCTATTTTCCTGGCAAACCCATCCAAACCCCACGCGATTGTATGGGCCATAGCACTAATAAGACTGTCGGTATCCTTCAACATTATCTTGATCGTTTACAGGGGAACCTCAAATCCGACAAATCGAACAGTGAGTCAGAGGACGCCTATTGTTTAGTCAAATCACGAGAAACCGCTTGTCTGCTTCACCTTATGGTCTGTGACCAAGGCATTGGGATATCAGAATCAGCACAGGGACGATTGTTCCAGACTTTCGAGCAAGCGGATGGCTCAACTACCAGACGATTTGGTGGGACAGGTTTAGGGCTTGCGATTTCAAGTGAGTTTCGATACGCAATGAGTCGTTTATCTTTTCTTTCTATGGTTGCAGATGAATATAACAATGAGCCTTTGCTGGTTTTAGGAAGGATATGTAGGCTAATGGGCGGAGAGTGTTGGGTCGAATCAACTCTCGGCAAAGGGTCCACCTTCCATATCTGCTTTGCGACTTCCTCATGCACCGAAGCAGATGTTCTGCCTACGCTACCTCCACTTCCAACCATCATGGATCCTGCAGAACGAGTATGTGCATCGAAATCGATACTCGTTATCGGCGATGAAATGGTCGCTCCGTCACTTAGACGCAGGTTTCAACAGTCTCATAATCCAAAAGCCATACAAGAATTTACGTGGACTTTGGCTCAAGATACGAGTGTTGCATTACGTGCTTCAGTAGCTTCATTCGATCCCGATCTCGTCATTCAGTATGTTACTCGAGCCGATCTCTCCGGTGTACGCCCTTCCAAAGCACTTGAGATTCTAAATCAACTGAAAGCCATACGGAAACAAAGCGCATCAAACAAGCCAATTATAGCTGTTATTGGGAATCTGCTTGAACCTGATGTGCTATGGAGTCATGGAATACCGCCTGAATGTATCATTGACTACTTCAAAACACGGACTTATTGCATTGACTGTATTCTCAAGAATGATCCATCGCGAACGTTGGCAAGACCAAAAGCTTTACCAACGGTTCTTTGCTCATCTTCGGCATCCTTGGAATCCATTTCCACGCTGCGGTCACGAAGCAAGACTGAATTGATTGGGACTGTTAAAGCACAAACGTTGTCCGATTCGACAGTGACTGTGCTATCTCAAATGAAGGTGTTGGTTGCTGAGGATAACCCGGTGAGTGTGGTTGTCTATTGTGTGGGGTTCGTGACAATCTGGAAGGAACTTCAGTAAGAACTAGGAAGTCTCACTAGTTTCATTCCGTCATGCTGGTTTCTTCAGATTAATCGAAACTTGCTACAATCGATGCTCAAGAAGATTGGCGTGGACCCAAGATTTGCCTGTGATGGTGTTGAAGCTGTAACAGCCGCGAAAGAAAGTACCTTCGACCTGTAAGTTTCGATTCTTTTGCGTGTCTCTGCTACTTTCGCCACGATGTCTGACAGTTGCTCGTCGTAGAATCCTGATGGTATGCTTGAACAAGAAAAGCATTTAAAACTAAAATGTGCCTTTTACGCTATCTCTCTCTTTTCAGGATGTTCATATGCCAAACAAGAATGGACTAGAGGCCACCCAGGATATACGAAAACTGATTCAAATATTACCTGCACAAAGACCTCCCGTTATCATTGGTGAGTGCAATCTGAAGTCGGCACATCCCAGAGCCGAAGCTTGTCAGACTTGTCTGGTTGGACAGAATTGATCTGGAATTGCCCAACTAGAATTGATGGAAAGATTTTTCCACTAATCGTTGCTTCCTTCTGTCACTAGCAATAACGGCTAACGCAATGGAAAACGCTCGAGACGAATGTCTGCAGGCCGGAATGGACGACTACATATCGAAGCCGATCAAACTTAAAGAACTCCGCGACAAGCTCAAGGAATGGTGGAGAACAATCAAGAGCCGCTGTTCAGACGGCGGTGGTAGTAATGGTGGGTTTGTTGAACAGCAGCAAAAACACGCATCGAGTCACCATGGAGTCACTTTCTAAGTTTACATTATTCTATTTGTTGAAATACACTCGCCATTCTGCTAATCGTGATGATTTACGTCATTGTTTTTTGGCTTTCAATCGCGGTAGACCGTCATTATTATCATTGTTACCACCATTGTGCCATTGGCGGTAACTTCTGCACATTTTTGTAAGGCTTGATGGTGTCGGTGAGTGATTGCGAAGACTGGATGCTAACATCGATGGTCAAAAAAGATGTTCACTGTGAGGCTTGAACTCACGACCTCTTGCGTGTAAAGCAAGCGCTCTGCCAACTGAGCTAAACAAACCTGATAAACGAGTTTCTCTCAAGCATCCAGAGAGGAATGTCGGCATCCCTTTCTTCGGTGACAAAAACGCGGAAATCAGCAAACGTCAACGATCGTTGCAGAAAATTGCAGTATTCACGCAGAATTCACGTTTTCGATTCTCCCCAATTGTAGGCAAAATAGTCGGCACGCACATCATACAAGGTGCAGTTTGGGTTGGGTGTGTTTTCCAAAAGTGTTAGAAAATAAAAACAGCCATCACGTAAGATCAAGAGGCGATACCTGTCCTAAATCACAATATTATAATTTATGATAGTTTCTTGCTCTCATTTTCTGTGTCTGCACTTGTTCGCAAAGTGACTTTCACGTACAAAAATCAGTGCCCACGAAAACCGCTTGAGGTTCGAATTTCATACCACGAAGTGATAGAGCTGCGAATAGTGTCTTTGACCGGAAATGTATTACTAAATCATGGATTAAACCACGAGGCCAGCTCAAAATTCATTTCTAACAAAGTGGTGACAATTCGTGTCTTTGAAGTGAGTCTCAAGTCGAATTCATAGTAAAAGGACCAATACAAAGGCAAAATAGTGATCTTGCAGTACATGATACTATGCTTCTCTTTTCCGGAATGGCTGTGGTGCTAAATTGCAAAGGTGTGGCTCGTGAAAAATGAAACTCACGCAAACGTCTCCAGCTCAACGAGGATCAAATTGTTAAAGAATATTGAGACAGATATCATTTTTCTGCAGTTACAGTTAACGTTTTTTGTTCTGCCGTCATGTAAACATAGGGTTTGATCGTGCTTCACCTTCATAACCAAAATGAAAAGTACGCACATGCCACCAGTTCAACGATGGAGGAGCATCATGGCAAATACAAGTAAGAGCATCACACTATACTAGACTTCTGCAGATTACGACTCTCCGCAATTCAAGAATCTTGTGTTTAACTGTAGAATTGGACTTCGCCGACAATCTTCCTTGTTCACTCCCAAAGCACAGACAAGAACGCGTCTACTGATACTTCAATGATAATCGGAAATCGGATTTGATGGTAATTTTAGTTGATGCTACAACGCCAAACAATCAGTCTCAATTACTATAAGAGTACAAGGCTTATAGTCGGTTGGATGAGTTTCTCCTGTCATAACATTCCCCTACGCTTCACAAGAACGGAACAGGGACGGTAAGACCGGACGATCAATAGCAGCGACGGAAGAAGCCGCTGCTTGGCATTGGTGCTGCTAGTGGTGGTGGTGGTAATATCTTCCCGTGGTGTCTCGCACAACCATCACGTAGTATCACTGATGGCTTGAGAGCCATAGAGTGTTGAGTGCTTCTTGCATCCCTTTACCAGAATGATACAGCCTCTCCACATCTGGTCTATTTCCACCCTATTGACAGAATCTGCATCCAGATCAACGAATACATGCAGCTCAACAGCTAGTCGATCCAATGACAAGTCCGTTATTCCACAGAGGTGACGAGACGGGTTTGATATATGGCTGTGCTCCTCAATTCATTATTGACCTAAAGATATGATTGTTTTAGTTTTACGTAGCATTGTAACAGTTTCAACAGAAGAACATATCGTATTTACTGACGGTGATGGTTTTGAGACGACCACGGCTCTGGCAACAGATCGTGAAGCAATCTATTAGGAGCTGAAATAAGAGGCACTTCAAGTACATACCCACCAGGACATCACTCTGTTCTCATTCAAGTGAATTGAGTCTAGGTTCATACTATCAACCTCGACATCAGTAATAAGCTGTTCATATGACGTTGGCTACTCTTGTCGAAGACAACTACCAGACACTTGTTGGCTGATTTAGCGGCAGCTGCAACAGCGTCTAGGGAACCTGAAAACGTCCCTTCATAGATGCTGGTGTATTCTCCGTAACATATCGTAGTTTAGCACCGGCTGGCAGCCCTGGGTCTGAGAATCCAGTTGCTGTTGAGGCCATGTTACGATGGCGCCACGATACAGATAGTCCATCACTGTTGATGATACCAACGGTAAGACTACCACTGGTGCCAGACCAATGATTTGTATCTCGTTCGTACGCATGACCATATGATAGGCAAACAGGATCACCGTTCTGAAAATGCTGATCGGGACACCACATGATAGTAACGCGAAATCGAGCGGCGATCAAATGTTCCGCGATAACCGGTTTCCTGCTACGGGCTGGTGCTGGAGCTCTGACATGAGGAGTGTTTTTGGAGAACAAAATCTCGCCCACCTAATGTCAATCGAATTACACGTTAACTACCAGCTGAGAGTGGACCATTCGATGATTCTCAACTCAAAAAGCATCAATTATACCATAACCTCTAGAACGAATTCCTCTGATAACCGCCGCTTCCAGTTCAAGTCGACCAGAGAGCCTTTTGTTATGAGAAAGATCCGTTCCAAGAGGTTGAGGCGTAGATCCTGTAATTGGCCATGAAGGTTGAACTATATGGACGATAATCACCGGTCGATCGTATGGGTTTCTGATGTAGTTTGGTCAGAAATCTGTGTTGCTATATGTGTGAGAGGACTGAGGTTACGTAACTTGGACTTGGACTTATCTAATTTCGTATTGGCGAAACTGCTGTAATTATGTTCAGGCAAAACTAGTGCAAAAAGTCATCATTCTCTACTCCAACATTATTCACATTTGTTTTTGGGCAAGAAAAATGGGCAAGAAGAACAAGGGAGACAGGAGGCGCCAGGCTAGTGCTGATGCTGATGCCAGCTTCTATGAAATCGGCCGACAAGTACGACCCGCAAATACATAACAAACTTCGAGACAATCGTTTTTCTGATAAACCCCATCTTTTCTTTCAGCTTGCCGACCCATTGAAAGAATACCGGAATTTCCTGTCTGAACTAAAGGAATCTTCAAGCTCTCTTCATGCTGAGTCGGTTCGTATTCCCTTGGGCCTAATCGGTGAGATCATTTGATCATTATCATCAACCATGTTTCAAAGTGCAAACCATCTCACACTGCTCCTTAGATCTGACTGCAACGCTGATAGCATCATTGCTTTCAGGCTCTGATGTCACTGCTCAAATGGCACACACGACGAACGAAAACCAAGATGTAAACTTTATTCGGAAACTCATGCAACGCGCCCAGTTGTCTTGCTCTGCATTCTTGTTGGGGTTGTACTTTGCTAGTAGTTGTATAGGGAACCAGTCAAAGCATCATAAAAGGTTTCATACCAGACGGGCAGAAGGAGGTAGTGACTCGCCCAGGACACACAACAAGCCAACATTAGAAACTCAAGGCACCATACCGACATTTTTGGCTAGTGTTATTGTTGCCGACAAGTATCTGTAAGTCAACTAGGAGTTTTCGACATTGGTATCATCGTTTCTAAACCATTGCAAACACTTAGATATGATGCAACGTACACCAATGCCGATTGGAGCATGTTTACCGATGGCCGATACAGCTTGGATGAGATAAATTCTATAGAAAGGGAGTTTCTGAAACGACTGGATTGGAAGCTATTTACTTTGGAAACCGACTATTTGGACTTTTTAGACAACCTCGATCTCATGCTAATGCTTCGACAAACGTATCGCCTCGGTAGCTTATCATATAGTGACTTGTATAGGCTATCCTCTGCAGTACGCCCGGTATTTAAGAACTGGCAATTAGGAACAGGTTTCTCCTCTGGTGATGCCTTCCTGCTCTTTATTAAAATGGTCACGAATAATTTACTCTGTTACCTTATTGCTATGGCGACGGCACTTGCTGCAGCTAGTGCAGTACGATACTCTGTCGCCATGCTGGCTGCCCAAGGTGCATATGCCCACTCTGGTTCCTCTGCTGACACTGCTGCTGTTGGTGCTGTTGTTGTATTTGACACCAAGGTCAGCTATCTGCATCAACCTGACTCAATAATATTGTGGGGACATGAGCTGCATCACCATCAGCTAATATACCACTGTAATATATCGTTTCCTATACTCTGCTCATAGTGGAGTCTTTAGTTAGAATATATCAATTATTTTGCTTACAACGTGGAGTTCAACCATAGACGTAGAGTGCTGCAGAGTGCATTGTCTGTCCCGTGAGTGATTAAAAATTAAAGCAACTAATTCTCCTGCGTAGTTTGCTGACTCCAAACTTCGCAAACGTTGACCTGAGTATTTAGATATATCTAGTATCATAGCTGCAACCATGATCGGTTTTCGTCGATAGCGGTTTGAGCACCAGCATTGATGTGATGTGATTGATGGAGGCGTCAGAATGGTAACTTCCAAAGTTCCAAAACAGGAATTCACTTTCGATTACTTCAAAAATCAACAAATTAAGGTCTCCTTGACGCGTCAGATTTGGTTATCTGAACCAGAAAGCTGACCACATCTTGCGAACTTTGGTATTTGAGCCTGGCAGAGCATCGAGCTTCCTGAGAAGCGACTCATATCAGATATCTGACATTCAAACCACGTAAAAGTAGGCTAGCCCAGACGCTAGCCACGATTCGAGCCTTCTTTTCAAACCTCCATCGCTTTCATCGTTTCTCCCAAAACCACAAAAAAACACAGTTCTAAAATGGACGACGACGAATTGGATGCTCCAGCAGCTGCAGATGATGATCTCTCACTTCCAAAATGTATGCTCTATCTCCTTCCTTACGCTTCATGGCCTGTTTGGGCCGTACTAAATCACTTTACTTTAGCAACCGTAAACAAACTAATCCAAGAACTGATGCCCGATGGCCTGTCTTGTGCGAAAGAAACTCGTGATGTGCTAGCTGATATATGTACAGGTGCGACTCGAAAGACTCGCTGGATCCCAGATACCTACAACTTGACATTTTTTGCTCACACATTCTGCATCTAGAGTTCATACACATGTTGTCTATGGAAGGTACATCCTATTTGGAAAGTATTTCATCTACATATGATCAAGCTGACGCTTTCCTATGTCTTAGCAAACGAAATAAGTGAAAAAGAAGGTCGCAAAACAATTAACCCTGAGCATGTTATTGCTGCTCTCAAGGTATCGATAATAAGAGCACAAGTCTATTTTTTGATTACCTTGCCTGAATCACTGTGCTTGACTCAGCTCCTCACTTCCCATACCACAGTCACTAGGCTTCGACGACTACATCCCCGAAATCCAACAAGTCTACGATGATACTCAAAACACCATGAAGGTACATCCTCTCTATCCACAGCCTCTTTTTTCGCGGTTTTCCTCTCACATCCAACACCTTTTATTTCCACAGCAAGATAAACAACGCAAAACCTCAAAATCAAACGCTACAGGCCTCTCCCAAGAAGAATTGAAACGTCAACAAGAGCTCTTGTTTGCTAATGCCCGGAATCAAATGGGTGCTGGTGGCGCTGGTGGTGGGCCGAGTAACAACAACAACAATACCAATACAATAGGATTGCCAGCGTTGGCGCTACCGAGTACAGCATTACCGAGCGCTCCACTACCGGGTATACAGGTGTTTGATGGGCAGATTGTGCAGTCTCCGTGATCGGATGGCAGTGAGCTTTCTGTTTCTCACACAGTCTCTCTTGCACATTTGTAGCATCGCTTGTTGGTTTAGCATATTGCTTTGATGTAAATATGTAAATACACTTATTAATTGTCTAAGAAGCAAATGGTAGTTGAAGTTTGCGAACGAATTTGGAGGCCGAGTGTTAATTCGTTTTTTTCGTGCTTTGACTTTTTGCTTGGGCAAATACACGGTACTATATGAATGGGGAAGGATGAAGCGATGTCTATATCGTCTTCCACAACGGAATCGTCGCACCAACAGTGAACTATTTTTTGCGTTTCGTCCCCACCAAACAACACAAAACCCACCAGATATAACTACCAAATACAATTTTCTATTCTGTCAGCATAAGATTTTTTAAGAAAGGGGGTTACAAGATGTGATGTTGTCATGTGTACTCCTCTCAACCCTAACGTTATAATATATGTCTTGCGTTTACACCTTCAACACAAAAAAACCCTAATTCTCCACCTGCCCAATACTTTATCGTTGCTCAACCATGCTCCTCATGCCCGTCCCACTGCCACCAATCTGGCATACATCACATACAGTACACATCTTGCCCTTGTACTCTGGCTTGTACTGTGCTTGACAGAAGGGACATGGCGATGATGGTGAACCTCGATATATCGGGGTGTATGAGACGGCACATACAACGAATGGATTATACTGGTCATAGTCTAGGGCGATTTCATCTGTTTGGGTTCGCTCACATAATACTTGCACTTTTCGTGCCTAGACGTAAGGATAAAATAGGTTAAATCAGCAAAAAAATAACCAGGAAAAGCATGATAATTACCTGCTGAGCAATCTGAGCAGGTGGAGCCAACTCCAACAATCGTCTAACAAAGATCATTGTTGTAGCAAAATTCTTGGCTTTAAATGCGGAAGCAAAAGCGGATCTCAATGCTAGCTGCAAATGTGCTGGTTGTAGTGCACAATGTGTGAAATAGGCTGCCAATTCTAAGGCCCGTTTAGGTGGATCATCCGTAGGTAGCTCTCGTCGAGTTAATTCAATCTTGAGACCCATTATGTATTCGCGACATACAGTAATCAATTGTTGAACCTAAGAAGAAAAAGAAGTCAAGTTAACCCCTGCCAAATAAAAACCCATGCAAAGAAGTCATGACGCTCTCACCTCATCCAACTCAGCTCTCTTCCCAACAACCAACAACAAGACAGATTGCAAGATAGACTTGAATGCCGCTAATGCGTCCCTGAAACTACCAGCAGTAGTCAATCCATATGCATCTTGTACTCGTGCAACGACAGATTGTAGAGTCATTGACAAGTATGGCAACAATTTACGATGATCCTCATCCCATACTCGATGCATAGGGAATCCTAATGGTGGGGTAGACGGATTGCATGCCATATATGCTCGCGATGATTGCCAAATTGATAGGAAAAGTGGTTTGAGGGGTGCAAAGTTGACTGCACATACTTGTCGATTGAGTAGCTAGAAAACGAGAGAAAATATGTCAGTCTTTAGATATGATTTGCGAGTGCTCTCTAATTCGTGAGAGCAAAAAGAATCGAATGGTCGCTACAACCTGCATTACCTGCATAGCAGTCTCAAACGACCCAGCAGCAACATGATCAGCAGCCAACGACGAATTACGAATCCAAATATCATTGGTACTAGTTCCATGCGTAGGCGGACTAAACACTACTGGTCCAGCACTACCAACACCAGGCAGAGCAACATCATCCAACGGTATATCCAATTCACCATCTAAATCCCATCCATCTCCTTCCACAGCACCACCAGCTGGACCGACTGCTGCTGCATTACCAGCGCCATTAGAAATGGAATGTTTCTTATTATCTGACGTTCCATTCAATTCAGGTATATCTAAATCATCGCCCCAATCACCACCTACATCGTCCATAGCTTCTTCATCTAGAGCTATATTGGGTGCGGATAATGCATTGGATGCACCACCCTCTTTTTGGAAGAGACCTCCTTCAAAGAAGGATTTGGATACTGTGAGGCGGGGCCATGGTTGATCTCCTTGTCGGAGGATGAGAGTTGGTGGCTTCAAGAGGTCGGCATGTGGCGGTAGCATTGGTGGCGAGTCGGATTTACCAGCTGCTACTAGGATGGATTCTGCCTCTTCAGTCAACCCGTGAGTTTGAGCAGCCAGATAGGCCAATGGTACTAAAGACGTAAGTCCGGGTCAGCGCAATTCAAGCTTGTCATGAACAATTTTTCGCCATCGAACTGGTGTCCGGAGCGAAAGAAAAACTCCAAGCGGAAAAAGAACAAATGTTGAGACACTGACACGTACATTGATACACCTCCTTAAGCAACTTGACTTCCTCTTCAACATCACCCAAATACATTGAGTTCTGGAATCGTGACATGGTATCACCACGAGCTTCAGCAATCTTGAGCATCTTTTTCAGTTTGGGGACATCACCAGTAATCAAATACAAGAATGACAGTTTATCGAATTGCTTGACTCGTTGATATGCCATTTCGACCAACTGGCGTATTTTTTGAGTTGTTAGAAGCCAAGCAAAATAGCGCCAAGATTGTGTATCCATGATCACTCACTCTGTGATTGCCCTGCTTCAATGCTTCAACAGCCAACAAATTCCAACATTCATCTTTATCCATGGCTTTAGCAGTCTCTTCTGCAACTTCCAAATTACCACATTCCAAGGCTAGTTCGAAACGTGTCTTGTGGTCTTTTACGAAATGAAGTGCAACCTAAAAAACGAGGGAGTTGGCAAAGCGCAACAAAATGGACGATAGAAGCTCACGATGCTGGATATTCAAAACCACCAAACAAACCTCTGGATATCCCTTCTTCTGCAGATAAGCAATAATAGACTGTCCAACAAGATTTGATGTTCGAATGAGATGCAAGACTTCATCGTAATTACGTCGAACCAGAGCAAGCTTGAACCGATATTCAGTGGGATCAATAGATATAGCTCGAACTTTGCCATCACGATCAAGGCAGTATACACTCTTGCCCTTGACTCGAGTCAGATAGACTGGTTGTTCGAGAGTTCGAATAATACCATTGTCACTAATAGCAAGAGAGTTGCAAGTGTGAGCAGAAACACTGATTTCATAAAGGACTTAGTACATACCCTTGAGGTAGAGCATATTTGATGTGGTTGAGAGTGGTGTAGACAAATATACCAATTTCATCCCATGCGCCACTCTTAATTTTGATGGTTTCGTGTATGAGACAAGTCTGCTCCAATTTCTTGTTGGCGATTGCAATGGCTAGAGGGAGACAGAAAAGTCAGGTCTATAAAACACAAAAAACCGCAGTGGCAACCACTCGATGAATGCAGCACTCACTGTGCTTGCTCAACAAGGCGACCATAGACATGTCCGGCGACCAAACAGCATATCGAACGCCATTGACATTCAATTCAGCGACAGATGCTTTTAATTCGGTATCGTATAGAATCACAGATGTGGGTGTAGTGAGGAGAAGAGTTTTGGTACCAGCGTAAAAGATATCGTTGACAGGTGTAGGCAATTTGAATTGTTTGGTGACTTCATTCTTCAAATCTTTGATCAAGATTTGCTGCAATAAAGAAGAAATGGTCAATGAACACTCGAAGACAAAAAAACGCATTGTGATCAGTTTGCATGCATCGAGAGATCACCAGTGCTTTACCTGTCCCATCTTGTCTAATACAGCAAATCGATTTCTTGCTACAAATACAGCAGCTTGACCGATTCCTCTCTTTGAATCGGTTGCGTCTCTGACATCACTTGAAGGGTCTTTGGGCAAATTGTACAATTCATAAGTTCCACCGTCTGCCATCTAAAGGGTAAACGGTGGTCAGAATAATCAAAAGTTTATGAATTGACTGCACTGATCGTTTATGAATCGACACTTGTTGAGATTGTTTTTTGCTGATAAAATGCTCGCAACACAAGACACTACTACCTACCGAGCAAATGAGCACGGAATTTTCAGCAGGATTATATGATAATGTTTTTGGTGGCGTGGCTTGTCCAACAGGAGCTTTTCGTACTTTGATAAGGCCAGAATCATTGGAGTTTGTGAAATCGTATTGACGAACGACGGATTCTTTGAGATAAAATAATTGATTCTGATGGACGGCATGTGCTGGTCGTTCTCGTTCCAGTTTGAATACAATGAGACCTGAATCGTGGCCTAGACGTAATGATTGTAGGGTTTGAGCAAGGTAATGCTAAGGGCAAAAAACTGCCAAATCCGATGTCAGATTCTGTACCAGCTGCGAAGAGATTCAATTCCGGATGAGCAGCCATAATCCAGAATCGATCATTTTCACGTTTAAATGTTTGTAATACAGTTCTCTTTGTCATGTCCCAAATACGTATTGTTCTATCTTCCGAGTCACTAATGATGAGTTCCTGTCTCGGATGGAAGATGACACAGGACACGTTGTTGTAGTGACCTCGACACGTATCGACTTCCCATGCCTTTGTTTCTGTTTGTTTAAACGTGTGAAAAAAAAGGACAGTGAAGACGTGCATCATGATTTGTTACCATTCATTCTCCATAATTTAACTTGACGATCATCAGCACCAGATACGATAAGAGGTAGGTTTGGATGGAAGGAAGCCCAGTTGACACCACGATCATGACCTTCCAATACGTATTTTACAATGGCGTCGGTTCCACCAAACAAGTCAGCTTGGTTTGGACCACGATGGAGGTCTTCCAATGTAGGTTGTTGTGGAGCAGCATGTTTCTTTCTCAAACCTGTTCAATACAGTATATGTCACAATGATTGAACAATATACACTATAATGTACATTATCTGTACCTGAAATGTCCCACACTCTGACAGTTTGATCCAGCGAAGCGGACACAACCAAGTCTTCCTTTGGATGGAATTGAGCACACATGACATAGTGGTTGTGACCCGTGAGTATGGATATGCAGTTTCTAGATTGCCAATTCCATATCCGTATAGTTTGATCGTCAGAGGCCGAGATAATCCAAGGATGCTCGTGGTGGAAGAAGACGGTTCGAATATAGTCGAGATGGCCGTTAAGGGTGAATAGACATCGTCTCGTCTTCCAGTTCCATACTTTGATCTTGTAGTCGTCACCACCCGAGACGAATAAGGGCTGAGTTGGATGGAATGCAATACCACGTACAGGACCTGCGTTGGTGCAAGGGTTGAGTTGGGTATGAAGAGTCACAGAAATCTTGAGGAAATAAAAATTACAGCAATTAAGTATTGATTGCTGACACGATGGTTCAATCCTCTCCTGACCGAATAGTCGTTGTTTCAAATATGATATTTGATTTGCTGTCTCTTCCACCACATGCACGATTGATGTACGAATACAACGACCTATAGAGGGCACTTGCCTTCATGATCATCAAATCTGTCTACGAGGGTTCCCATTTTGTAGTCCCATAGCTGCAGCGTTCCATTGTGCAGACTTGCTAGAATCCAAGGACGTTTTGGATGGAATGTGAGGCCCTTGACTCTATTGGACTTGGTCTCGAATTTAGACAGCAGCAGACCCGTCTGCTGGGCACTTCCACCACTGCTAGTAGCCATTGTATTATTCTATATGTATTATCTCTGTCCTCTGGATTGATTGTATACGACGGTGTTTGGAAAGGCTCAATCAAAGACTCAACGGGAACTAGTGATAACGAGGGCAGCGACGCGTCATATATTCTGAATTCGCCATGTAAATATAATTGACGCGTTTCGGAGCTTCCGCACCGTCTATAAAGCTTGTTTTCCTCTAACCGTGAAAGCTGCAAAAAAGAGTAGTGTTTTCGAGGTTGCAGGTGCAGGATGATTGTGGTATAGCGTGTTTAGAGGATTGATTGCATTCTTGTTAGGGTTATCTCATGTTTCGGCCTCCCTTGTCTACGAATGCATTGGGTAAACGCCCAGCAACAACGGCTGTTGTTCATCCAAACGCAAAGAGAACTGCTATTGAAGTATGTTTGATGTACATTGTATTCAAATTATATTGGATCTACGGCCGCATTCAAGTTTCTCCATTGTTTACTCACTGGAATTGATCTACAAACAACCAGAATCATCAAATGTTCAACAATGGCGTTGGTGCGTCAAGAGCTCCCAATGCCAAAGTACGGATCGTGATTGGAATTCACGTATGATCCAAAAAGCCATACTGACATCTCTCTACGTATAGCGTGACGAGTTTGATGACGAGTTTGGTGCTATCGACAAGGATGACTTGGAGGTTTTCGAAACAATCATGTCACAACATGATCCTGCTTATCCAAATCCAAATGCTGCTGCTGTAGTTCCCAATGCAGCTCCTCCTCATCGTCCACCACCACAACCACAACGACAACAAGTGCCAACAGTAACAGCATCGGTGTCCCAAGTTCAAGTGGTAACTGCCACTGGTAGTAACTCTAACCGAGCTATGGGTTTGACCAGACAGACTTTTACTCACATGCATAGTAGTAATCTCAGCAATAACGACAACAATAATAATAATTATCAGAACTCCCAGCAGTATCACCACAACCTGAATCAGCATCAGCCAGTGCAACAACAGCGACAGCTGCAGCAGCCGTATCTTCAGAACAATAACAACCTGAATCATCATCAGCCAGCGCAGCAACAGCAACAACCGCAGCAGTATGTGCTAAACAGCAACCTGAATCATCTTCAGCCAGTGCAACAACAGCAACAGCCGCAACAGCATGTGCAGAACAACCATAACAACCAGTGGCAACAAACCAAAAAACCATCTGAACCAGGTGGTCTTGCAGGTGGTGTTGGTACAACAGAGAATGAAGCATTTGAAGACGATGTCTTGGCTATGGCTCACCGTGCTCAAGATGTTAATCTATTGACCAGACAAATGGACGAATACAAGGCCGAGATTACAAAAGTATGACGAGAGATCTAGAGCGTTGCTTTTGAAATATTATACCTCGATGACTTTAGAACTAACCCTTTTTTAGCTCCGTCAACAAAACGCGGAACTCAACAACAAGAATCGGCAGCTCGATCTAGAGATTCTTACCAAGATTGGAGAGGCATCTATGGTTCGAGGCAATTTAACAAGGGTAAGGAGCTGATAAGCATTTGCCATGCTTTGCAAGGTAAAAAATTACGCGAAGGCCAACCAACGTAATTTATTCAGTTTGAACAAGACAACAAGAACCTCCGTGACCAGCTACGAGATCATCAGGTTAAATCCATAAAGGAACATGATGCTATGAAAAAGGACTTGGAGAAACAAGTGAAGGAACTTCAAGCTAAATTTGCTTTTGCGGCAAGTCATTATTTGATTAATCTTGTCCCATTTTTGCGTATCAACGTCCTCAATCTACATAATTTAGGAGCACGAAATTCAAGCTCGTGAATATCAAAAGAGTACTGCTACATTCAAATCACCACGGAAAGCTGAACCTCAAGATGGAGGTATGATATTACTTTCAGTTAGCCTTTTTCCGTATTCGTGCTCAAGCATGCCTTTTCCGCTTTCTGTAGGATTCCCAACGATGGCTTCATTCACGTTTAGTCCTAAAAAAGCACGAATGGAACGTCCTGTAACCGCAAGTATTGCTACCATGACTGATGTCACGCCAGTCACCGAACAAGGAGGACGGACAGAGAATCCTTTACTAGAGCCTGTAACTTCATCATCAATTACAGTACCCATACCAACTTGGAATCGATCTGCTATGATTCATGTGTCGTTTGAGCATGAAAACATCTTGGTATGAGCAGGTCTTTGCAGAATTTCCTTTTTTGTCTATTTTGCTGATCTAGCTTTGATCACCATAGTTTCTTCGGCAACTTCTGACAGGCCCCACTGATAATGAAGACGGAGGATTGTTTCGGGAAGGCATCTTGCAGAGGATGTCTTTATCTAGTGCGCATCACTCGATTCTTTTAATTCTTTTCTTTTTTGATCTGACACGTTTTCGAATTAGACACTATCGACGTAGAATTCTCAAAAACGTATTCATCAAGAGCGTCAAAGCTTTTGAACGATATTGGACGATTGGCTAATGATATGACTCTATCACTAACCATATTGCTTTCGTCATTGGATTGGATACTGAGAGAATTGTTGCAGCATAAACTGGTAAAGACACTCTAAGGAGGTATTTGCTGGTTTGACCCCCTTTTTTCTCACGTGTTAGATTTTTCTCTTAGTATACTCCACTGTCTTGTTTGTCCTTCATGACAAGAGTCGTTGTTCTAGTTAGCCAGGATTGTCGGAACTCGATAGCTCAGCTTTGTATGCCATGTATGTTCTTCATGATTGTTCCCTTTTCTGCTTACACCCTCCTTGCCACAATAGCTTGTGGAATTTTAGATAGCCTATTACAGATATGGAATCTCATCTCTCCTGTAGCATTGGGAGGATCAGAAGCCACTGATATGGATTACGAGTTTCTTGGAGCTAATACATTAGACTGCTTGAAAGTGTTAAGTTATGAGCCGTCTCCTCAAGTGCTAGCGAGGTATGTCAACAAATGCTTGGAATGGCTCTTCTGTGGGTTTGACTTTTTCGCTTAATTGTAGCATTCGAGAGCAGATATCTCCAAAGACGGTGCAAATGTGTCTGGATGTCAAACAGCCAGGTCCAATACTCATTCGGACCATTGAGCTGTGTACACTGCTAGCTGAAGGTTTGTACCATTTTAAGCCAAAAAAATCCAAAAGCGTAATGTCTAAAACCTGTGATCCATTAGATCGAGAAACATTCGATGTAATGTTTCAAGATACAGTCTATGGAGCATCTGCAAGGAGGCGGTCTGTGCTGGATCGAGTTTGTGCGCTGTTGGCGTTTTCACCACAGGAGCTTGATATCGATGAGGTGTGTTTGAATTGTTGGGAAAACAACTGTCCGGAAGTCTGAGAACACCTCATTGTTAAACAGGTCGAGTCGTGTCTTTTGTATGGTGCCATAATACATCAGCTGTCATTGGTGTCTTTACGTTATTCTCACATACCCCTTCGTATTGTGGGGTATCATCAAGTGAGTCCGATCGTCGAATGAAAGGCCATAGGATTACCTTTGCAAATCGTTGTTTTCGCAACACTTTTCTTACTCATCTTGTCGTCTCAATCATTAAATAATCCTATAGAATCTCAGCCGTCTAGCATCCTTCTTCTCCAGCCAACTTGACCAAGTCCTCTGCATAGTCTCATTTGCAGACATTTCTCTCCTCCCACCAACAACACCCGCCAGACTCCACCTCATCAAAACCACCGTAAACCTCCTCTTCATCCTGCTCGGCACACGTCGAAACTTGAACGATATCCCCGTAGATACATATCAAGTGCTTGTCTCCAGTATGGCGAAACTGTTTTCTGGAGGACCTGACATACCAATGTTTGAGGATATTGTGGATTACGCCAAGGATATTCTAGATTTCGTGCTTTCGAATCATGCTCCTGCTGGTTTGGTGACGAGTGTTGAGTAGGAGTTTGTGGTCGAGGTTGGAGGTTTGCATTTGCAATTAAGACTCATGAACCCATACGTGTATATAGAAAAGTTAACGTTGTATTTTTACTGAAATATTAGCATTTTACTAAGACTTAACGTGTGCTGTCGCTGCTTTTGTGCAAATGCCTTCTATTTTCCAAAAGAGATGCACGTGAAAGAGAATGGAAATTAACACTCTCTCCGAGATCCTAGCTGCGGTAAAAAAAAGAGCTATGCAAGACAGAGTGTCATGCTATCTGCCAATCTAAGAAAGTGAGATGTTTTGTTTGTCAGAGCTATTGGCGTCCACTCTCGTCGAATTGACATTGGACGTGTTTATAGAGTGAATGGGTCGACAAGCGAAATTGGATGGTATCCACCTTATGCAAAGAATCAGATATCTTTGGTGGGACAATTCAAGAAGCTCCAGCATTTAGGTATGCGTTATAACGTCGGTTGGCCGGTTTTGTTGGCGCGAAAGGCCATTTATAATCTCAGTTGTAAATTGACCTGTCAGTCACATAATCTTCAAATTTAGATTTCCAGAATTGCAAAGGAGGGTACGTTTAAGATCTCAATTTCCACTAAAGGTTTAAAGGGTGGAACAGCTAAATTATAACTGGACATGAAGTCATATTGCCTCAACGATTAATGGAATTGCTGGATTCGTATATGGCATATGAGTACCTAATTTGAGCTGTTTCGTTCTGAGTGTGTGGGTGCAATGATAATATTCATTATATTGCGTCCGGTTTGGCCGGCTATTTTGCCTCTCTTACAAGCACCAGAAGTTGAATTCCTAAGTCAATATCAAAATTTTTTTTGGAGGATAGCTCGTTGCAGAAAACGAGGGTCTTATTCAGGTACAAGTAGCGCTTATCGGGTGGACGTAATCGGCATATGGTAATCTTATTACATGTTTTTTTTGCTAGACACTACTTCCAGTTTCTACAAAATTGGACTGCGATGATTTAAGGGTCGTTTGACCATGAAATCTCATCAGTTTATCGAATTGTTTTTTGTTCTCGTCGCTGACTTCTCCTCATCCCACCAGCTTCATCGGCTACTGCTGGCAGGGGCAAATAATAAGAGATGGAAGCTTGTTTCGAGAAGGAACCTCAAGGAGAATGTCGTGATCAAGTGTGTATTCATTCAATCGTCACAGTGTTTTTTGCTATTTAACTCAGTATTAGATCCTGTCGATGCAGGACTTTCGAAGACATATTCATTAAGAGCGTCAGAGGTCTTGAAAATTATATCGTGAGACCGGCTGGTGATGTGGCATTATCGTGTTGCCTTCGTCATTGGATTGGATACTGAGAGAATTTTCGCAGCGTTGACTGGTAAAGATATCTATGAAAAGATACTTCCATTCAATCTTAATGTTGCAGAGGTTTTGGTTAGATCGTCGGTCACGTTATTTTGAACTACTCCTGTGTGATTCATATGAAATGTCATTGTCACGTTGTATATTACTTAGATACATACCTTAAAGAACCGATAGTGCTCTCATGAAAGCGCAGACGTGTTATTAACGCCCAATTAACGCTATGAGACCGAATCGCCGCCTGTGAACAAAAACCTTAAAACTCGACGAGATGGCAGTTGAAGCTCCTTGGAAGAACCAGCTGGTAACAGCATTGCGAGATCGAGATTTACATGAGCGAGATGCCTTCCAATTACTATTCCAAGAGAGTAAGGCTTGTACTTGAAACGCACGGCGTCATTTTATCAATCTAACATTTCCAACAATTTTTAGACAACGAGTTGGTGCGTAGAGCACGAGTTTCTATAGATCGACAAGCTGAATTGGATGGTATTGTATCTACTTTACGACGAGAATTGGCTGAATCTGTTAGGGCGAATCAACAAGCTCAGACATTTGGGTAATGTCATTATGTTGTGGTTCTGTGGGTTTTTTGGCCGCAAAGGCTAGCCATCATCTCAGTTCCAAATTACCATATATTTAATTAATACTAAAGGCTCGATTTGTCGACTAGATCTCCAGAAGCTCAAAAGAGATTACACGATCTAGAATCTCAAAACACCAGCTTCAAGGAAGAGAAAGCAGAACTATACAAGACTCAAGGCCAAAATGCGCAACGGTTATTGGAATTGCTGGATTCCAATAAGGCTTACGAGGATCGTATTCGAGTTGTTATGTTGGAGTATGTCAATGCAATGATGTGTCCATGTTTGCTGCATCCTCACTTCTTTGGCCCTCTGTTCACAGAAACCAGAAACTGAGCACACAAGTCAACAGCTTGAATATCAAAGTATCTGATGGGCAACAGCTTGTTAAAGAGAAGGATGGTGTTATACAGGTATGAACGACAATTTATCGCGACGAAAAGCACTTGCGCATATATGAGATTTCGGCCTTTTTTCACCTGACACCCTTTCGCATAGATCATACGAGATGAACTAGCAGCTCTACAACTCGAACTAGTTCAAACAGATCAAATCATCAATGATCAAAAAGCAGCTAACAAGACACTCGAAGCTCGTATCAAGACTCTGGAATCTGAGAATGCTGAGTTGGTTGTTAGGTTTATGGAACTCAAGTCTGAACAGGCTGCTAAGATGAATGAGGCTAATGAGTTTGTTGAAACGTAAGCTGTTAGATCATTGTGGTTTTTTTCGCTGTTGTTTGAATTCACAATTCTCTTCTTTCTGAATGTCAGGGCTTTGAAAATCAAAAAGGATGTATCTGGACAATCGTCCTCAGCTGATGTTGGGAAAGAGTTGCTTGAAAAGTAAGAATGACAATTTCAGAAAGTGTTGCTTATCAAAAATCAACGAGCCTAACACTCGTTACAAAACTATAGGACAAAGTCAATTGTTCGTGTAGTTCTGCCAACTACCGTTACCAAAAGGATTGTATGTACTCTTCGGCTTTCTGTCACCGTAGAGCACTCTTCTCACATTTTTCGTTCATTAGAATGCTCACGACGCAGACATAAACTCCATCTGCATCAGTCCTGACGGATCCCTGATCGCTACTGCATCAAACGATAAAAAGATTCTTGTTTTTGAGTCCAAGACAGGTACAGATTTAAATACCTACCATTACCGTCACTCGCTCAAAAAGCCCTTACAGAGTAATCCATAATAGGCACAGTGAAGACCTCCTTATCTGGATCACTACAATCAGTCATGTGTGTTGCATTCAACAAGGCCGGTGATTTGATATTAGGTACCTCGAATGATCATTCTGTCAAGATATGGGCGTTGGGCACGAATCGACTCAAGGTATAGTCTCAACGATACAGCAGTTTTTTTCTTCCTCCAACTGAACATTTGAAACCTCTTATATACTCTAGCACACTCTTACTGGCCATATTGGAAAAGTGTTTGCTGCCAGATTCGCAGATTCCAATCGAGTGGTAATTGAATGTTCTCGCTCAGCACACAATCTATTGCCTCTACTACCCTGTGTATTTTTGCCTTCCTTAGGTGTCAGGGTCTCATGATCGTACTATCAAGTTATGGGATTTGGCAAAAGGATACTGTAAGTCTCTTGCTCTTTCATTTGAATCGCAATGAGTTTCGCCCTTTGCCAACACCCTTCTATTAAAAGGCACAAAGACAATCTTCACATTATCAAGCTGTAATGACCTGACGTTAATGGATGATGATGGGTAACAGTTGAGTCGACTTGATACATAAATCCTATGATTGATTTTTTTCCACCTTGTATTAGTTCTATGATTGTCAGTGGCCATCTCGACAACAACATACGAGTATGGGACTCCCGTTCAGCTAATCTCATACGCGAGATTACTGGATTACATTTCGGACAAGTGACTGGTGTTGAGATGTCGCCAAGTGAGTCATTTCTATAAGGAGCCAAAAGCTCATTTTCTACCAGACAGTTCATGATTCCTTTTGCCCTAGATCGAAATTTCCTCCTCACGACATCACGAGACAACACTCTCAAGCTGATTGATTTGAGGACGTATGAGACTGTTAATACATTTACGTAAGTGTCCCTAGTTTCTGCCTCTGTAGAAGCTGAACAGGTGGTTGACAATTCATTCGTTTTGTTAAGGCATGAGGCGTTCAAGACTGGCATGAATTGGGCTAGATCATGCTTTAGGTATGTGCGAACAAAAAAGACCCTTGTCTCCATGCACCATATCTCTTCATGTTGACTCTGTTCGCTTTCCTAGCCCTGATGGCTCATACATCTGCTCTGGATCTGCTGATGGAACATTATTTATATGGGATTCCGATACAGGTCGTGTGGAGAGAATGATGAGGGAGCATAGGTAAGGCTCAATCTTGTTTTGTCTAAAAGATGAAGACAGAAACAGGTGACATGACTCCTATTAGGTCTGCTATTTGTGGCGTTGTATGGAATCCGATGGGAGGAAGTAATTTATATTCAGCTGATAAGGACAAGACTGTGGTGATTTGGCATTAAAGGTGTGTAAATGGAGCATAGTGTTGTTAATACATCAAATATTTGAGATCTTGTTGAGGTTTGATGTTCAAGTCTGGTGTGAGTGTTTGGACTACTTGAATTACGGGCAAAAATTGCAAAGGAAGATAAAGTTATGACATGCGAATCTTCCTTTCTTTACAGTGAATTCAAGCGTATGTACAAATAAATTATCTTACAGACTAAAACTACTAATCAAGTAAATCATCCTCGTCTTCATCGTCATCGTCAGCTTGATATCGTCGAGGAGTCAACAAGTTGGAATCAAAGTCTGTAATGTCTGATTCTGAGACTACACGATTACGAATCAAGTAATCTTCGAAATCTTCTAATTCTACACGTCCAGTTGTTCTCCAGCCTGGTATTTCATCTGTGATTCTGCATCAGGAGGAAAGAAGGTTTAAATGAATGTTCCAAATTGTCGAGTAATTACTCTACAACACACTATACCTTATGAGTGTATGAGTCAAGTCACCACCACGGTAAACCAGCAAGGCAGGCAGCGCAACCTGATCAAAGTTCTCATCTGCACGAGTAGACACAATTTTACAAAACTTGACCATCCCATACTTTTGAGCCATGCGAGTCAAGTAGACATTGGTGGTTCGACAAGCCTCAACTTCAGACTGATACAAGTGTATGACGACAGTGACATTACTAGCCTCGTTGTCTATAGCAGATACATATGTTGATTCATCCAATTCTCGTAATACACCATGTACACGAGCTGGAGTTCGTTGCGAGATTTCAGCAATACGACGAGCACGGTACTGATTCAAGAATGCCGGGTCTTCTAGATCTAGATCTTCGACTTGTCGTTCAAGCAGTTCGATTGCGTCTTCATCTTCTTCTCGTTGTCGTTCAGCGTCATCGAGAGCATCACTCCTGTTGTTGCCTTCAGCTTTAGCAATATCGCCCCTCTTTTCAGCCTCTTCTCTAGCTATAGTTCGTTGCATCCAGCCAGACGATAGCAGCTGTTTATTCCTTGACGAGTCATGACGTGCCTGTTCGGCGCGTCGAGCGATTTCCTGTTTTGCGTGGAAGCGGTAGTCGGCGAGCACTCCCTTAGGACCTGTCTGTGGACCTCCTTCATTCAGAGATTGTCTGGTTTGCTGGTCTTGTAGTATACGGTTCAATTTGGGATCTCGTCGTTCATCATCTTTGTGTGGTTTTAGTGTTGGGATGGCGAGATCATAGTCATCGGTTTCGTCTCGTTCTCGAGGTCGTTCTGTGTCTGGATCTCCTATAGCGTTTATGGCTGCAAGTATACGTCTGTCCTGTTCACTGAATTCAGCCATCTATCTCTGAAAATTGTTGGTTGGTCGTAGAAATGAATTTGGAGTTGGATCAAGTTGATGAAGGTTGATATCATCAAAATCGGGTAACGACGCGTGGGAAGGCGATGATTTATTCTTAAAGACTAAATAGTTAGATCTTCTTGGTATTCGCATAGGGGGGCTCGTTGCTTGAACGGAAAGAGTAATGATTGCTTTCATCTGCCAACACTAGACGTTCCACCAATGTGGAGCCCTACAGTTTCGATCAAAGTCTCGTATGAATACTTTCGGACCAATCTGAATGCGACATAAATTTCTTGGAAAAGTCTTCCATCCCCTATCGGCTGTCTGACCATGTTTGAACTGTATCTGAAATCCCAACGCAGACTTTGAATCAGATCTCTGGCCAAAATATTTACAAGACTACATCAACAGTCATCAGCATCATATTGCTTCGCGAGATCGTGAAAATGTGAATGTTCTAGCTAGGTTGTTTTTACTGGATGATCTACCATATGCTGCCGAAGTACTGAAATACTGAATTCTACTATCCAGTAAATCGAAATAATCCAATTATTCCTGATCCATGATATTCGACACTCACCTGTTGTGGTGAGCGGAACTGTGCCGATATCTCCGTCAATACAGATGTTTGGCGTTTGCAGGAACAAGCCATATGGTCTCCATTGTAAGGATACACGTTAAAGATACGATACTTACACTCTTATCTCCTTCCTGTGGTGTCAATCTCCCAAAACATTTCCACGTGTCACATATAAGCCACACACAAGCCACACGCATACATGACGTTCATGAAAATTGCAGATTTTCTGGCTTCATTCGTCACAAACCGAAGGCTTGACGAACTTCCAGACAGACCATAAAGTTATGGGAGGGTAATCATGAGTATTTATGCACTCTTCTACTTGGTTGCTCATTGTCGCCTTCTTTCTACATCGATAAATCTCTAACAGGGGTTTCTCTGCAACTGTTTCAGCTATACAACCCTCTCTGGTATCAACTCACGGGCCTTGCTCAAGGGACTGGTGTCTAGTGACTATCGGTGTAGCCTCTGAATCTCCCGGATCATGTTGACGGTTGGGCATCAGCCTGGAAGATTTAGCAGTATTGCGCAAAACCTGGAGGGACGCCCTAGCCCGGTCAGAGGCCTGGGAACCTCAAAAGTCGGGCCCACTCGCACGAGATGCTCCCAAGTCAGAAGTCAATCCATCTGGCTGCCGTCGTGCCTGTCAACAAGCCGTTCTGAGAAGTAGCTTAAGGACCGATTGAACATTTATGCAAGGATATCGTAGCCGTTCCTAAATGAACACAAGGGCTTCTTGTCCCACAAATCCGTCGGATGTGGTGATGTTTCCAAGTGGGGCAAACATCGGAAGAACTAGAAGTCGTCTCCTCTCACAGGTTTCTCGTATCTTCAACACTGTCTCCTAGCAAAAATGAAGCCGTTTCGTGTTTTTGGGTACCATTTTCACACTTGGCTAAGTCAAATAAAGTGTGAAAAAGTACCAAACCTCTTTCAAGTTCCGATTGTTTGGAACTTGGACACATTTTACTCGTAGGCTTCAATACATTGGAAGCTTGCAGCAACCCAAAACCAAACCAAAAAGTAAAATATTTGCTATTGCTTCGTCTACACGGACACTGTTACATATTTGTGCACTTTGTGCTTTTAACCAACCTCTGTATAGTCAACGTTTGATACTTCCAATCATGAACCATTCTACTGTTTATGGAAATGGCGCTAGATGGTTGAATATTGTCGCATGCGTTGCTCGTGGTATAGAGCGCTACCAATCCCTCCCATTCGTATAAACCTGGTAAAGCAAACTATCGTGTATTACACTATAATAAAATAACAAACGATGCTGGCCAAAAAATAAAATATGTAACTTGTAGCAAACTATAAAATATGCAAACTCTCTCGACCAAGTCTCAGATATATACATCAGTTGTTACCCTCTTCACTTTGACCACTCTACAGCATCAGCAGAAGCAAGCCACTCATCCACAGATATTGGGGTGTTTTCAAGCATAGGAGACTCTTCAACAGGCGACAGTGGTTTAGCTCTACCTGCATTATACGTGGGCTGCGGTATATTCGACCTGGTAGCAGCGACAGCAGCTTCATACTTGGCCGGTATTGGCGGTAGCGGGGGGAAATTTCCTTGTCTGGCAGATTGACTTCTCTTAGGCAGATTATGCGAAGATGATCGTGGCGGTATTACTATTCCCGACGAAGTGTGATTATTATTGTTGGTGGGATGCGATATAACAGGCGGTGTCGCTATGTTGTCCATCTTCAATCGTAGTGCATTCGTCGTACTTCGATGGAAGCTAGACATTGGAGGTCTATATGGACTAGTATTGCTGTACTGAATTGGTTCCTCAACAAATACTGCTGGCGAAGGTGCTATTGGTTGTGGTGCTGGTCGTATTTGCATGAATTCTCTGGACGAATTCGGGCCTGGCGTCGGTGAGCGTGCTCTGGAGGAACGTGAGACTATATCTCCAAATACAGAGGGTGGCTCAGATTCACCTTCTGATACAGAGCCTTCGGGTTCAGAGCTACTGTTAGAGTTTAGGGATGTCTCAGATTCAGAGGAATATAGTGTTTCTAGTGGTTGCGGTTGTGTAGGTCTTTTTGAGGTCAAATCATCGTATCCTTGTATCAGAGACACCAGAGATTTTCGTTGTTTTGGATCCTCGTTATTATCAGCATTCATGTTATGGGTATTCATATTTTTGTTGTGGTTGCTGTTATAAGGTCGTGTGTTTAGTCCTCGTTCTCTTTGCGATGCTATCACTGCTTCAGGTAGTATTATAGGTGATTCCTGTATCGAGAATGGTGCACTCAAATCTCGATCGTGAGGTGCTTTGTCCAGCAATTCAGCAAATTGCTCATCAATGAGTTTATCAAAGTCGAACTCATCAGGTGACAGTGCATTGACGGCAGTGTCTTCACCAGTTTCTAACTGTGTTTCAAGTCCTGTTCCTAGCTGAGTATCTATGCGTGTCACTCCTGGACCTGTACTGGACCTACTACTGCCACGACTGTGGTGACTTTCACCACCCCCAAATGTAGGAGTCAACAACGGTCTCTTTTCTCCATTTGGCGATGAGGATGATCCAAGAGTTCTAGTAGTAGTTATTGGAGGCACAGTATTCCATCCTTTCGAGACAATAGTTTCAGATATGGATGTTGGTTGTTGGGAATTTGTGTCCTGATATGAATTCAAGATCTGGCTTTCGACGTCTTCAGAGAGTATGGGAGCCTTCCCACCTCTTTTCAATGTGTCTGCTCTCGCAACGTCGTGTGGTGACTCTGTAGGTAATATGGTAGCCGCAGAGGTCTGACGATTAGACAATCCTCGCGCCGCTGATAATTGCTTGTTGAAGGCAAAGTTTCGAAGTGGAGGAGGTAGCGGTGGACTATGATCCGGTAGTGGCGGAAGAGGAGGGAGTGACGAGGTGCTCTCCGCGATATCTACTCAAGCAGATTAGTGACGGATGCTTGAAACATGGTAACAATCAAGTACTCACCACTATCACCACGAATGGCCAACAGAGGAGGCAGCATCGGGGCAGCGCCAAGCTGACTCTTATACATATCTGAGCCATCTGAGTGCCGATTGGGATCTCTATTTTCATCTATTTCAGCACCAGCTTCAGCACCCTCAGCCACAAATGTCCTTTTTCGTCCCATGTAAGCCATGAATCCCAATCCGACAGCAACAACTGCAACTCCAGCAACACCTATTCCAATTTTATCACCGGCAGAAAGTCCACCATCAGTATTTCCACCGGGTCCTGGTGTGGGACTTGCAACGCAATCTCCAGAGCTTGCTGAGCTGCTTGGATTACAAGGTATAGATCGATTCGGTGATAGAGCATTACCAGGCAGTAAAGGTTCAAAAATCGATACTTGATAACTCGTTGCGAATACAGTTCCTACACCAGCTGACATTGAAGATGAGCTTCCTACTACAGCTGCAGCAACGGTACCGTTTGCGGCTCCAGGTGTTGCGACATCTATCGCTCCCACGTTCCATTTTAAATTTGTTGGTGCTCCTACTGGTGTCGGAGCCACCAAAGCTAGTGGACTGGATATGCCAAATGTCGGATCAAAGGAGATGGCGTAAGCCAATCCGGTGGAAGCATTACGAGCTAATATCAGCAACACACTATTCGTTATCGGCATGCATGTCAATGAGATCACTCGATCTGCAGCTGTTATAACAGGAGTCATTGGAGTAGAGATATTGTTTGTCGTAGTGTTATAAGTCAAGACTGAGAGCCCAGTACCATCGATAGGGGTGAACGATATGAAGAGTGCGTTTGAGCATATGATTACAGGTGGGAGTTGTGGACCTGGTGGAGCATTGCTAGCCTGCCCAAGTAGCTTCACGTTGGTATTCACATCTGCTCTATATATCTCGGGCGTATCTGCCACTCGTAAGCTATTAGTAACCCAAATTCCGGTCATGTTCGCGTTTGTTGCATTTGATGCTGCCCCTTGCCCAAGACAGTAGATCCCACTAGATCCAGCCAACATCCAAGTTACCTTATCAGTTGCGGCTAAGAAACTTACGTTTTGTTGGGTGTTGGCTGTAATATCGAGCAGCTGTGTCCTGTTTATGAGTACTATATGTTGTTGGTACACGGCAACAATTCCAGGAGTCAGAGCGATTGGAGCAGCAGAGAGTATGGTTGCACTTGCGGTCCCATCAATCAAGGCTACAGACTGTACGAGTATTTGCGAGAAGGACCTGTACGACAGATACAACACTGAGGTACCATTCGTCTGGGATGACACAGCAGAAATCAACGTCAGAGGTGTGTTCAAGCATATTGGAGTCTTATGAGAAGAGAATAAAGGTCAGCATGATCGTTTAAACGTCACTTTGCAAGTGAACACCAAAATGAAAATCGAGCGCTGCTTTTGTGGTTTCTTACCTGCCACGATGGCGTGAATGAATTCTGGGGATACGAGGCGATCCTGATACCAAAAGTAGTTCCATTTGCACATACGCTCTCCTCAGTGATGACAACAACGTTCGATGAAATCGGATCTTCGAGTACTCGTCGGGCGATTGCAACTGCTTCAGAACGAGCTGACCACGCCAAGATCCCTATACCAATACGGCATGAAAATAAACGTTAGGACATTTACTAATCCAGATCAAGTCCAACTGCAATGAAATCAAACAATTTCTGCCACATCCCTCCAAAAACTTGGAAGTTTTGTGTTTCATACCCAATGTAATCAGGAGCGAGAGAGGCCTCATGGATGCATACAAGCAGAAAGTAATGCCTTTACAGATGCAAGTTGATCCAGAGTACAACCTGAGCAGTTCTCCGAAGTTCTCCGCTGTCCGACTGGTTGTTCTGAGGTTTGGGGAATTGAGTTCATCGAAATAAGGAAGGTCCGCCAGAACCCGCAGCTCGTGTCATGATATGAATCAATGCAACTCTAGAAATATCATTACATGCAACAAATCAAAACTCGATCTCGCACAGCGACGTCAGAAACAGGCCCTTGCGCCAAAAGATCACGTTATTGAAGCACATGCCAGCGACAGCACAAAAAATTCGATATGATCACCGGTTCTGATATACTACTACACTTGCTACTACAATGCACCTTACAAAAAATAGATAACCTTACAACATATTGGAACTATTAGCTGGACTATAGATAAAATATACAACCAAGGCCAGAACCAAACCAATTAAAATGACTGAATTGGTATCCATGCCAAAGGTAGCAGCACCACCATTCGATGTGGAAGCCATTGTTTTGGTTGTTGACGGTTTGTCAGCACTGCCCAAAACGTGGCCAGTTCCTGCAAAGGAGGATAAAGACGAATGTTGCATGGTGAGTCTTTCCACCTTGTTGATATCGGCACCGACGACTTCAGCAATCTTTTGACCATTCTTCATGAACTAAGTGAGGGGACAAAATGGTTTGTAGCTCAAAAGCTGAGATAGTGATAGACGCGGAGACTTACCACAAAAGTTGGCATGGCTCGAATACCATTTGCAGCTGCGACTTCCTTTTGTTGATCAACATCCACTTCCAAAAACTGGACTCCTTCGGTCTTCTTGGCGAGTGCTTCAAATCGTGGTGCCACTGCTTTACATGGACCTATTACAGTCAGTACAATATACAAGTAAGCGTTCAAGCCGACATCTGACCGAGTATCTTGCAAGGTTTGTTTGAGATTTCCCAAAATCCCAAAATCACGCTTGTCACAGTTTGATGTTGCGATTTCAACGTACCACACCTAGTAGAACTAGATGTAAGACTACAAGATCGCCATCATCATTATGAAATACCGGTCGCATACCATACTGCTGTGAATTTGACTACAGTCTAATAGAGCGAACGGCGTCTCCGAACTCAGTTAGAAATCGCTCAAACCGTCAAGACTTGGTGGCAAATATAAGCTTACCAGCTTGTCTGCCTTGACAGAGGAATTGAACTCAGAGAGACTCGATATATGCTGGATTGACGGCATGTTGTTGCCTCCTGTTCAGACGTGTGGGTTGAAGCTTCGAAATGATGAACGAAGATGGACATGTACAGTAATGCTGGCAGTAATGCTCCGCTAATGCTGTCAGAACGCGTACACATCCGCTTGAAAGGCCATAAATTTGGCGCAATCTGCCAAGCAATCCTCAAGGCATACAATTCATACAATTCCAAGTGAAAGTTGAGCGAGTTTATAGTTTACGCAATGAACATGTATAAAGGTAAGAAAATAGGACATCTGATTTGGATGACTATCGTCCAGCAGGATGAGATAAGAGCCATTCTACAGCTGCGTCCACATTGCCTAACGTGAAGGACAACGACAGTCAGAAGCATGAACAAACAGGATTGATTTCAATACTCGCTTCTGCAAGATAGATGATTATCTAAGAACTCTTACCTCCAGTCATTTGCAATGCTCGAATGTTTTCAGGTGGCGAGTACTGCAATGAAAACATACGTTAAAAAATTATGCGATTCAAAAACACAACTATTAAGTACTCACAAATCCCATTTCAACAAGTTGCCTTAGCTGCACTTCATATAATTCTTCTGGGGGCCTTTGCGGCTGACCAGGTATAGTAGCAGGAGCACCAAAAGGCATTCCTCCACCACCCATCAACATTTGTAACAACGCTGGATTCATAGGTGGCATTCCACCTGGAGCTCCAGCTGTTGGGGATGTTCCTGTTGCGTCTCGGGCACCTGGAGCTCCCATGCCACCGGCTCCCATACCACCGAGCATGGCAAAAGGATTCTGTGCCCCTGCTCCCATCGCTCCCATATTAGGCGTTCCACCCATACCACCCATTCCTCCCATTTGTTGCATCATTGGTGCCATAGCCTACATTCAATATAGATTAGATGAAGCGTAGGTAAAGCTGAGATATGACCGGTCGCGTTACCATAGCTTGTCGAACAACATTAGGATCAGACATCATTCGTGCGAAATCAGGTGACGACATCATAGCTCTCATTTCTGGTGTCATCATGCCTGCTAATTGAGGGTTTGAAGCGATCATGGCGTCCATGAATGCTGGGTTTTGCTAATAATCACAAAGAGAGGAAGAACCTGTAAATACAATACATAGAACTGATGATCTTAATGCTCACTACGTACCATCATTTGAGAAACTTGTTGTGATACTTGTGGGTTTTGTAGTAGATTTGCCATCAAGTTGGGATCCATCGCTCCGGCACCTCCCATACCCATTGGTGGCATGCCGCCCATTGGAGGGAAGCCTCCAGCACCAGCACCACCTTGTAATGCTGCGAATGGATTGGCCATGAATGGGTTTGGAAGTGGTGTTGTATTTAGGCCTAACTCGTGTTGTTTGAATGAGTATATACACCGATCGTATTAACTCTTCAGACAGTGGGTTACCTGGAGCAGCAGCAGCGGCATCCCTGTTCTGAGTTGTTGATTGAGCAGCGGGAGTTGCGGTAGCTGAAGGGGTTGACGTAGAAGATGATGCTGCTTTAGGTGCTGCTCCTTTCACCATATGAAGAGTGTTTCCTGAGAGAAAGAGAAAGGGAATAAGGATAATGTATAAAGTGAATCTGATTTGAAGCAAAATATACCTTCTTGAATCTTGTAGATTGACAAAAGGTCATCGTCCTTCAAAATGCGACCACTGTATATCAACCTCTGCAATACGAAAAGAGTCAGTTTGAGGTAATAAACAGCTAAATACAGAGTAAAAGGGACGGATTGCGTGCTTACTTGTTGAGCAGCGGGTGTTGGAGTGGGTGTTTCTGCAAGTTGCTTTTCGATCTTTTCCTTTAGCGATAGAACCGTGTCGGATTCTTCAAATGAAACAGTGAGCTTGACCTCAGCTGGGCACTTGACTGTACAGTTCACAGGCATGACTTGTTTACTTTCTTGCTATAGCTGGTTTGAGTTTTGCTGACACTTACGTCGGCGTTTGATGAAGTGGAAAGAATTGAAAGGAACAAAAACATGAATCAAGTGATTCGTGGCGCTGGTGAATATTTCGTGTATTTTCGCGTATACTGATTGTTGCTTATTTGCCAACCTTGAATCTTGTGTCATGTCAGCATGCCAGCAAACACAGTAGACACGCACTGCCAGCGAGACAAGTTTGATTTTTTAGCTATGGCATAACTTTAATAAGAGACCCATGAAATTACGTTTTTTTACCATATTAAATTGGTTTTGCAACATTTGCCTCGTCCGATCTTCAACATCTAAGCAATGGTCTACCGATCCATCATTGAATTGTAGCCTTGGAGAACGTAATATGATGACTTACAGGATACAACAAGTCTGATGTATTATAGCTGGAGATTACGTTGAGATTACAGGTGCAACGAATGGTGGACATGCAGCTCTTTGTTGGACGTACTCGTAGCGGCTGCCGATCTAGCAGTAATACTAGTAACGACAACATTTGCAACCGAGCAGTAACACCTAGTAGCACCACAGTCCTGCCGTTAATCGACAGGAGGAACCAAAGGTGATGAACTTCTCAATTGCAATAAACCTAGTACGACTATGGCAGCCTTGTAAGTACTAGACACAACATCGCCTTCAGCAGCAAATGTACCAGACATCGCTGCATTGGATGTAGACGAAATTGGAAGCTGGTTGAATCTTGTTCGATTGGGCAGCTCCTGCTTGAAAGGTTGCAATGAAACTGCCACACGTTTTGGCATATCAAGGCTGATATTACGTCAACGGCCACATTCTCCTGGTGCGACCCAATATGATGACACATAAGGTCGAGATAATCTAAGTCGAACATTCCTAGTTTGAGAAAAGCATCACGCAATGACAGGTGAATTCCGGATCCAGCTCAGTTCAATAGATCACACTCTGGCTTTGAAAATCTAGAAGCGCAAATCCAACATTGTCTCGAAAGCAATGGCCAATTTGGTCTAGATGTGCGGTCTGTCAGATGCAATATAGGTTCCCATCGTTTGACATGCGACTCACAGGTGGAACGAGGCGATATAATCCATATGACTTTGAAACATCATGTTCCTGTTCCTTTGACAGGTCAGTGACCTTGCTGGGCTCTGTTAAAGCAAACGTGAAGCGCCCCAACTCAGCGAAAGACGCGCTGTCATGGTGTAGAGGCAACATGCCTCGCTTCCATCTCTAAGATGGCTAGTTACGATGAGACACGAGTTCAAGTCTCGTTGAAAGGGTTTTTAGCTGGTTGTAGTCGAATAACGTTCAGCACAATAGCTCATTTCTTTGTCGTTGCAGGCGAGCATTTCCTTGAAATGCTATCAGTTTCAAAGCCTCGAAGCAATGACGGTCTCTTCACCACAGAGACTTGGGATTGTATTCTTTGGCGTACACACCCACATCTTGAAGCATCTCGCCCTGCTTTGCTTTGTTGTGAGCTCCATTCTTGTTACGTGTTGGGAACCAAAATAGAAGACTCGAACATCGACGATATTATGATGTTGCAGCTGCTGCTTTGAACTCATCTCCAACAAAGCGTCCAAGAGTTTGAGAAGAAACACGGTTGGCCTAACGCCAGCGGCAAAAATATGCTCGTGATTCCCACTACGATAGTGAGTAACTGCGACGTACTGCAATACGAAAAATGCCAGTTTGAAGCAATAACTTACAAAATGACACTGCAATTTCTGATCCAAGAATTGCAGGCCTTCAATATATCACAAAATCACTACCAGGAGCGACAGGACGCCACTGCAACATTTCATCGAAAACTGATTCGATACCAGGACTGATGGGAGAGTAGGGCCTCTGTCAGGTATCGGTGTTGTTCGAATTCGCATGTTTCCCTAGACTTCAAATGCGAAACTAGGTGGAATGAGTCAAAAGGCGCATCAGTAACGTCTCATCGCAGAAACCATCCCTATTCTTGTCCTTTAGACTTATCAGTGATTTCGTTGAACTCTCTTCATCGAACTTGAAACTGAGTCATCAAAATGTAATGGTGTAGGGTAATCATGCATCGTTGCCATACAATATGTGTCTAGAGTCGATGCGACACAACTTAAAATCTCGCTTGAAGCACTGAAGTCCAGCTAAATGACATTTTTTGCAATCACAAAGTGAGATTGTCGCATGAAACTGTTGCGCTGATTTCCGACGATCTTGATTCTGAATTGTGCTGCTGCCCCCATATTTAGTACCTATTTGCCAGAAAGTGCTTGAACACTTGAAAGCCAACGGACTCAATTGCTCGTGCAGCAGCTGCACTGGAAGAGTCAAAGTTGGGTTTGTCCACACAGGCTACAGGTTTCTGGCGGTTCTCATTATGATGCTTTGCAAGACCTAGATACATCAAGTTGAAATGTTCAATCGTCTGAGGTGGTAATGGCAGACGAGTCCGTGATCCAATAACGTATCACTAGCTCTCAATCTCACATATTTGGCACCGATGTGTATGAGAGAGCAAAGTTAACACTCCATTGATATCTTATACCAGTCCAGGTCTAATAGAGACGAGTGGTTCTTTTTAAATACGATCAATGGGGATTGAGTTATCTGACTTTTTAATTTTCGCCTGAAACCAGGCGGATCAATTCAATAGGTGCACCACGTACATCCGATTGTGAGGCACTTAATCTCATCTTTTCTCCTTCGTTCGACAGGTAAGTTACTTTTCTGCGCCGTCTTATACCCAACGCGAAACACCTTCTTAAAGAAATGAAGCGCTTTCATGGTGTAGGGGCAAAATGCATCGCTTCCACCTTCAGAATTGCTACGATGCGACACGAGTTCAAGACTCGTTGAAAGCATTTTTGATCCGTCGAACTTGCATGATCCCGTAGTTGTGCGAGCACAAATCCAGACAAGAAGAGTAGTTCGTTGTTTTTGTCGGTCACGTCACACATTCACTGGTTTGCTGAAGACTCCGTAGGATCATACTTTGGTGTCCACAGTACTTTGGGTTTCAACTCATTTGCATATGTGCCTCTCGTCTTCAAACATCTATCACCGATGTGCATTGTTGCGATGTCCATCCTTGTTACGTGCTGGATAATAAGAGCTAGGAGACTTTGAATTTGATGAAATCTTGCTGACTAAGGAGATTGCTGCTATGAGCTCATCAGCTCGATTGAAAATTGACCACAAAAGTTTTGGCGAAACCAACAAAGTTGATATGACATCAGCGGCGACATCCTCCCGGCGATTCTCAATAAGATAAAACACAAGATCGACGTATTTTAGTTTAACCAATTCTATCTTGAAAGAAGTGCTTCACGTAGTGACAGATGAATACCTGATCCAAGAGCATAACACACGCCTTCAATATCACACATTCAGCTCCGACTTGCATGAGAGCGCAAATACAACAGTCCATCGAAAGATCATGCCAATCTAGGTCTAGTTCAGATGTGTGGTCAGATCCAGTTTTTTTGTTTGATTTCTCATGATTACAAGCAGCGAAACATGGCGAGATATACAAGAAAGTGCATGAATTACATCTGATTGTGGGACATTGAACTCCATCCTTGCTTCTTTGACAGGTCAGTGACGTTTCTGTGCTGTATTAGCCCATCTGGACGAATCACCACACAACGATGACGCGCTTCAATGGTGTAGGGGTATCACGCATCGTTGCCATACCATATATGTTTAGTTCGATGCGACACGAGTTCACATCTCGTTTGAAGCTTTTTTCGGTAGCAATTTGCTCCAACGACGAAAGATCGCATGTGGGTACAAGAGTGATTTTTCTGTATACTAGTAACAAACACTTGAGAAGAATACGGTGTAAGAAATATATTTGGTTTAGGTAACAAAAGTGAATCAATCTCATCAAATACATCGTCTTATATGAGGGGGGCCTTGTAATAAGCAGCAGCCTTCCAAACGATACCAGCGTTTAAAAAAAATAAGAGAAAAAGCTCATGAAAGACAAGGGGAATCAAGAAAAACAATTTGCCAAATATGATACACCACCAACACCCGATTTTCTATACATATTGTTTCTGTGGAGACACCTCTTTTGTCTTCTGAGATTGGGTCGACTCAATTAACGGTAGTATTGATTGTTGTTATAGCCTTGGTTGCCATAACCTTGCTGCTGTTGTTGTCCTCCATATCCACCTTGTTGACCATATCCTCCCTGAGCGTATCCTTGCGGCTGCTGCTGTTGTTGATATCCATATCCACCACCACCACCTCCTTGTTTGTTGTAGTAGTAATCTGAGGCCTCAGTGCCCTCCGTGTATTGTGTTTCTCGGCGCTATGAAACATAATAGGAGTCAGTACAACATATCAGCAAAGTAACTGCATACAACGAGAGCTATCCTTACACTATCGTAATCATCCTCGTATTCCGAATATCTACCCATATCGGCAGGCGAGTACACTTGCGACGAAACACGTTTAGGAGCAGCTGGATTGCCATATGGTGCTCCGGCATGCATAGCAGCTCCAGGCTGTCTAATGGCACCAGCACCATATTCGTCTGGATTGGCAACGCAGACCATTGGGAATGCACCTTGTCGGCCAGTGTTTGGATTGTAACCCAATGCCCAACTATTAGAAAATAAATTAATAAGTACCGAGCAAAAGACATGTTGACGGATCGCATGATGTATGGACAACTCACCCATCATCAAAGTTCTTAACAATATAGATGTCTTGACCAGGCACAAGCGTCAATTCATCAGCAAGACTAGAATTATATGGATGAATAACTCGGACAACTTGTCGATCTCCTCCTGCACCACCACGCGGTGATCCTGCCCCTCTACCACTTTGTGGTGATCCGCGTCCATTTGGTGGCGTAGTAGGTCGTCCATTCTTTTGTCTTCCATTGTCATTAGGAGGCGATGCACCACGCTTATTATTGTAGCCTTGTTTATCCATCATGGCGCTATTATTGAATTGGTTGAATTGGTTGTTGTAGGCATCCATTTTTTGGTCTCCGTAGCCAATAGAGTCAGTTTTTAGGCCATTCTTCTTATCCATTGTGTCAAAGTCTGCGTCTTCGTCACGTTCACCGTATCCTCCCTGGAAAGAATTTAATATGAGAAAAAAACGTCGATAATGAACTGTAATCATGGTCACCTGAACGTTCAAAGCACGCTTCCTGGCAGCACTCCTCCTGCTCCAAATAACGCAAGTGGCGATAACAGCTATTACTACGACTATCACACCAGCACCGGCACCAATGACAATGAACTTGTTGGTGATAATCCAATTTAGAATCGGACTGCCAGCTGACGGCGGACTTGCAGTAATAGTTCCATTAGCGACTCCGGCGAGAATACCGGCACAGCATGGTTGATCGGCCATGAATTTACAGTATTGGGTAGCTGTGTATAAGTCACGGTAACCTGTATGTGAGGAACAGTTTAGCTGGCAATCTCAAAAAAATGCAGTATATGAGAGTTTGATGGTGCGACACTCACCACAAGCAGCAACCTCAGGTACAGTCCCCTGAATACACGAACCACTATTAATAGCAGTGAGCGTCTGCGTTCGATTACAGTACGAAATCATATTATTCAAAAGCGCCTGTCTATTAGCATATGACTGAGTGCCGGCAGCAACAGCAGGACACGCATTTGTATCCATGAATGCCTGAATATACGATCCATATGCAGCTGCACAGTGTGCTGAACAGAGCGCGGGTCCACCGGCTGGGAATGTTGTTCCTGCTGGAGCCACTGATGACGCTTGGCAAGCGCCAGCCCATGAGTCGTGGAGGGTTGCATAGCACCAGAATGAGACCAAGTATAGTGGGACGTCTGCTCTAAAGTATACTGTGTTCGCTGAGCAGCCCATTTGGGATACTAGGGAATTTGCAATGTTGGACGCTATGTTGGAGTTGATGTTAGCAAAACAAGGGAAGGTGCAAGCAATCAAGATGACAGTATGGCTTCAAGTACAGGCAAGCTTTCCAACATGACTTGTGCCATCACGGCTTTCCTTCCACCCCCCAAAAAGCTCATTCAAAGAAAAATTCAGTCTCCGGCATCCAACTCACAAGATTGAAACTGTGTAGCAAAGTAATTGTTGAAGCTAGATTCATCCTTAAAGTATGTGCTGTCTGCAGCAACAGCGTAACCAGCATAAGCACTTCCACAAACTGAATTCGCACTCAGTGTGAAGCAAGATTGTGCTGAAACTAGGGTGGCGGGACATGCAAGCACTGCAAGGAGACCTAATATGGGCCGTAGCCTCTCTCTGTTCCTCATTATGGACCTTCTTTCAGGATGAAGATGCTTGCGGATGGGTATTGAATTTCGGTTGTTGGCCACCGAAAAGCTTTCGACTAGGTAAGAAGGCGTAAGTAATGTGGAGATGAAGGAGTGTCGAAGCTTCAGTTGCTTACTAGCCCGAAAACGTTCGAGTTGACCGAGTCAGAATATTAATGGAGCTCTCTCCGTTGTGGAGGTATTTCAATGAAGCTTTGTGTCTGATGAAGGAAAGAGGGAAAGAGCAAAAGACCGTCAGACAAGCCGACCAAAAGACGGCAATAGTGCTCAACACAGCCAAATGCTTCAGTAGTCCTTAATCGTTGCATAGTTAGCGTGTTTTGTGGTGGCTCTCATTCTAGATATTTATTGCTGCCTTCATTTTCAAAGTTATATGGCTCGAACAAAGTTCAGCGTACCGAATTGCTGTCCGCAAAAAATATGGACATATCGAACAAGCTGAAAAAGCAAGCACATTCATGCGACATTGAAAATTACTTATATATTCTATCTTTACACGGACCTGCAGAGTTCAACCCCATCCAAAGGACAAGCTCAATGGATCTGTAGGGACGACAGTAGCTCTGGCAGCTGCCTTGCTCAACCTTTCCCGTTCTTCAGGAGAAAGATGCAACATTTGCGATACGATTGGCACCATATTCTAAAGAAAGCGAGATTTTTAGATCGTGTGTTGAATCGTGTAACGTTTGCATTTCTGTGAACTGCTGTTACTCACACTGCGATCAGTAGCTTCAATAAACGACAGAACGACGTTCTTCAGATATTCAGTACTGAGATCTTTACTACGACTTTGTTCTCGTTCAGTCTTTCGAATCTCCTCCTTCAATATCTAGTGGTTAAAACCAAGTCAGCTTTGCGCGACCAAAGCATTTCGGCACAGTTACACATTTTTTGCGTCATACCTTTTCTTGCTCAATCAATCTCTGTATTGTAGTCTCACTCTCATCGACCATATCAGACAATGCCTTAATCTGAGCCAAATATTCTTTGTCTCGCATACTCGATGCAGCAGTCGTGGGAGTCCCAGGATACGCACTACTAGGCAGCCTATCATCAACAGACAACAAGTCCTCGAATTTTGTTTGTGATTGACTATGTCGTATGAATGATCTCTGAGCTGATACTCCAGCACCACCATTGACAGATCCATCTCCGTGTAAAGAAGAAGCAGCAGCAGGTCGTCCATCGACAAAATGAGTGTCAACACTCATCCTACGATTAACATCATCAGCGCTCAATGTTGATTTGGTTGTTGCGCTAGCTGCTACTTGTCGTAATCGTTCTAGGTCTGCTCTGGTACGAGTCAAGTCATCACGAGCGCTGGATAATTCGGATGATAATCGTTCTGCTATTGCTTGTAAAGAAGACATTTCTTCTTCTTTACGACGAATGGCTTCGTCGGTTTCGTGCATGGCTCGTCGTGCTTCTGCTCGAACCGATTCTATAGTATTGGCGTGTATAGAGTCCTTGACTTTGAGGGCTAAGAATGAAAAAGACAGTCACAGTATTGCAAACAAAAAAACACAATGGTGTGCGTAAAGGTACCTTCGTCGTGAGCTTCCTTATCAAGCTCAATCCTTCTATTGACAGCATCTAGTACACATGAAGGCCAATCAATGAATGCAACAACCGATATGACAAGACGTTTCATACCTAGTTGGTGCTTGAGCGATACAACTTCACGAGCAGTAAGTTCCAATTTAAGTATTTGAGACTCAAAGACTGCCATTTGATTTGTAGCTTCATCCAACTCTGACTCTGAATGCTTGATACGGCCACGTAAAGTCTCTGCTTCACGTGCAGAATCCATCTTGTCTCTCTCCAACTTGGCGATAGTGTCTTCCAATTCTCGTATGCGAGACTCGGCCAAAGTCGAGCTATTCTTTTGTAATGCTGCAGCTGCTTTTATCTTGTAGCTGGAGAATTCAGATTTGGTATCAGATACTTCTTGTCTGGTTTGACGAAGCTGCCGTTCCTATATCAGCAAAAAGAAAAGTTACCACTGGACATCACGTATTGGTTGGTTGGTGTTGAAGACTTTACCAATTCATCCACTTGAGACCTCCTGAGCTGTCTCTCATCTTGTATCTCGCCAGACATTTGATTCACAGTAGCTACAATGTGACAAAAAAAGCATCAATGATAGGTCTATCGCCAAGCAGCACAATCGCGAAATCTATGCCTTTGAGGTTATCAATCTGCAAAAGCTCTTCTTGTTTGGACTGATGTACCAATTCTAGCTGTGATTTCAATTCAGCAATCTCCGCCTCTTTCTTGCCAATATTGGCTCTATTATCTGAAATACTCTTGTTTGCTGCAGCCATGATTCCTAAACCAAGTAATTATGTGAATAACGTGTAATTGGTTCTTTCTTGCGTGTATCTCTGTAGCGTACCTTTCATCTTCTTGATACGATCATCAGTATCCTGTTTCGTTTTTTCTAGTTCATCTAGTAGTTCATGTGTGAGACAACCCAGAAACGCCTCGAGTCGGAATCTTCATTGGATCTTACCAGTCTTTTGTTGCAGCTGCTCCGTTATTGAAGCTACTTCGGCTTGTTTGGACGCCAACTGGATTTGCCCATCTTTGACCTAACACCATCATTTAAATGTTAGACTCACTTACGAAACCAAATTACCACTCCGCACAATAGTCATGATACCTGCTCTTGAAACACAAATAATTTATCACCAAGCTGCCCATTCTCGAGATTTACAGGTTGTTGCTTGGAAGATTCAGACTGTAAACGAGCAGCTTCAGTCTGAACCTTGGAGAGTTCAGTTTGTTTATCGCTCAAGGACTTCTCCAAACCCTGAACAATACGAGCAGTCTCTTCTTCCTGACGACTCAATGTTTTACGTAGAGATTCAAGATGAGCGGCCAGCTCGTCTTTTTCTTTGCTGACGCTGCTCATACTATTCAGTCTAGACTCTAGCTCTTGACAAAGTGCGTCCTTTTCAGAGAAGCGCTTTTGAGCCTCTTCGAGCAGATTAGTCAGTTCGTCTATTCTATTGGCATAGGCAGTACCATCATCTACTGCTTTCAATGTGCTGGTAGCTTCTCTCAATTGGCCTGCTAAACTGTCCCTCTCGGTTTCATGAGCACGTTTTAGAGCCACGATTTCGCTTTGTGTGTAATCTCGTTCATCATCCAACTTTTGTAACAGCTCTTGTTGAGCCTTGCTGATTTCTACATCTCTTGACTGCTGATCCTTATGTAGCCGTTCCTGTAGAGTCTTGATTTGCTCTTCGAATCCTTGACTTAGCAAAGCAAACTCCTTCTCTTTGGCTTCCAACATGTTTCGCCACGTATCTGACGAGCCAGCGGACGATTCTTCCAAAGCAGTGCGATACGTGGCTTCCTGTTTATCAAGTGCTTCACGATGCTTCAACCCTTGTTCTTCTGTAGTTTTACGATGTTCTTCTAAAGTCTGGCGATGTGCAGCTTCTAGCTGATCCAAGGAATTACGATACTTGGCAGCTTCTATGTCAATATTTTCGGCATGATTGGCCTTTTCGCGTAATTCTTCCAAATCTGCAGATTGTGCCTGCACCATCTGTTTATATTGAGCAAGCTCTGCTTCAAGTTCGGACACATTATTTTGACTCTGATCTTCGAGTTCGACAATCCTAGCTGCAAAATTTCGTTTCTCTTTTTCTACAGCTTCTACTGATTGCAGAGCTTCAGATAACTGGGTTTGAAGCTCTTCTATCTGATCCTGTGCAGCTTCGTCGAATGGAGGAAGAGCCGAGGTAGAGGAGGCCAGTCGACTGTTTAGATCTGTTATTGTAGCCTGAGCAGCAGCATACTCTGCCTTGAGAGTATCCAGTTCGTTTTTGATCAGTATACTATTATCGCCATTGGTAGTGGCACTGTTGAGGCTAGTATTTTTGGCCTTTAAGCTCTCGATTTCCTTGTTCATCTCTGTAATCTTCAGCTTTGCTAGAGGTACTCTAATGTCAGTTATTGACATCACTATACTACCTTCTCAATGATCATACCCTTGAGTCTCAGCTGGTTCAAGTTCTTTTCCAATTCAGACGTTTTAGCTTGCTCTTGCTCCAATAGCTGAGCCTTTTGGTTGGCAGCTTGCAAGGAGCGCTGCATAGTAGCAATATTTTCAGCAGACTAGAGCAAAAGATGTTTTGAAAAAGTCAGAATTGACCAAAAACTGTGTGTAAAAATCAACTATTAGTTACTTTGACTTGATCAGATCGCATCTTTTCGACCATTTCCCTATAGGCATTCAACTCATCTAATAGTTTGGAATCATTTGACACAGAGAGTGAAGCTGTAGAGTTACGTGATGGTGAAGACTCATCACTGTTGCTGGCCTTCAGGTTTTGATTGATTTCGTTCTCTCTGTTTTGGTAAATATAATGGAGAGTCAGACACATAGCGACAAGAACAAGGATATGACAGCGTCTTACATGCTCTTCAGATATCCAAAAACACTTCCCAAGGTATTTGACATTGTGATTTCCCAAATGTGTCTGAGGTGGTCTCTCTGTGATGCTTGAGAGAAGAGAGACACCGGTCAAGTTCAGATTTGGTTAGAATTCTACTGCCCGTGAGTAGCCATTGACAGAGGTATCTGCGTAGAGGTCAAGCTTGAGCCTTAATGTGGAAAGCATTCATTAAAAGTTCAACTCGCTCAAGACTCCTGACAACGACCTCGGAACGTGTTTTCTTGACCAAATCTTCAAACCAACGCGTATTTATAGCTATAATCACCACGAGGGTCGCGATAAGGAGTTCCTTCGTCCTGTGATTTCGAAATCACTCGTTCGTGATTTTGAAAACCAAAACGATGATACGACGAGCGTCCCACGCAGGCTCCTGGTATTCGAAGCAAGGCAAGCAAATATCTCTTCATTTTCCTTGGCTGAATTTGGCATCAACGCATGGTTATCATAGGAGGTCGATTATCAAAGGAACTCAACGCTTGGCTGGACGAGGTTCCGACAACTCCAGAGGCTGGATCATTAGCTTCATGTCCGCTGCCTGTATCAAATGCTAAGGCTATCATCGCCCCGTAAGACGAAATATGGAGAACAGTGTCAAGATTGTCATCCCACCGCAAATCACTTGACTAAAGCTGACATTCTCGAATAGCCACGCTGGATATTCGTATAGTGGACAAGCTGCTGCCTATGCTTACAAGTGCATGGATCCAGATTCAATGTAGGTGCTATTCGTTTGCTGCAAAGGGCACTCGCAATGTCACAAACTAAACACAAAACTTTCATGATGTAGAAATCGTATCTTTATTTTGGGGTAAACTGGTTCTTCGAGTTCTTCTTGAGTGATCTATGAGCTGAAACTTTGAACCTTTGTTACAGACCAAGTCACCATGTATATCTAGACGGTTGTGCCCTGTCCAAATGCGAGAGCTATGAAACACCATTGGGCACGCTAAAGATAGATTCTGATAGTATGAATGTGAACATGTTGAAAGCAACGCAGGCTGTGACACTGATACAAATTCTACCTCGTAGCTGTTACCGCTCTAAAGGAAACTGGCCACTTTGAAGATATGGACGTGGATGTTGACGAGGATGAACATAGCATCGAGATGCACTTGCCGTATATATACAAAGTCATGGAGGGGTAATCTTTAAGCTCATCTGCGCCCAATGGGTCTTTGCTGCAAAAAGTCACGTCCTCAACACACTCAAACTATTCAGAAAAACCAATGGGCCATACACGATCGTTCCAATTCTCGTCGGAGGAATAAGTACAGCCAAAGAAGCTTTATATGGCAAACTCTTGGCTCCATATCTGTCACAACCAGGCAATTTCTTTGTTGTCTCTTCGGATTTCTGTCACTGGGGTCAAAGGTCCGTATAAGTCGCCGATAACTCCCATGGCAGTGTATTCCAGCAACACAATCAAGATACCAACTCAAAAACTTCTCATCTTAGGTTTACATATACGTATCGCCACGCATCTGTCCCATCACCCATACACTCTTCCATCGAGGCTCTGGATCGAGAAGGCATGACTTGCATCGAATCCTTGGATGTAGCCAAGTTTGCGTCCTACCTCAAGAAGACCAGGAATACAATATGTGGAAGGCATCCGATTGGAGTGTTGATTAATGCAGTCGTAACTGCATTCACTGCTGTGACACCCTCATCATCCTCATCTGCTGCTAGTAACAAGACTGGCAAGAAGGATGCTGCTGGTCCTGAAATCAAGTTTATATATTACGCACAGTCGAGCAAGGTGGCTGATGAGCGTGACTCTTCTGTGTCTTATGCAAGTGCATATTGTCTTGGAGCCTAGGCTAAATATATTAGTATGTTGGCTCAATCCGCGTGTGTAGGATTCTCCTTAATTAATGTCAATTCCGCAGGCGCCAATTTTTTGTAATTTAAAAAGGGATGTGTCGGCGAACACTTAAGCGAAAGTTGAATCCTACATCTCAAAAGAGAAATTTTCCATGGTCGTACAGTGGTTAGTATGCATCGCTCTCACCGATGTGGCCCGGGTTCAATTCCCGGCCGTGGAATCAAATTTTTGAACTCTTTGCGACATTTTTTTTTTTCGAGTGATGCAAAAAATGTATTTTAAAGCGATCTATAGCAATAATCTACACCAAAAAGCAGCACCTCTAAATTCATAGACCCCAAATAGGATCCCCCAAACGACGACGACCGACAAGTTGTCGCGCAATACCCTTCATGATACAGAATCCAACACGGCGGAAGACAAAGTTCTGAGCAACTATACCCCGAGCAGATTGCGCGTGAGCCCACGCGGCTTGAAAGT